>NW_015628370.1:661925-678210 GCF_001515625.1 Sinocyclocheilus rhinocerous
GTGTGTGTCTGTGTGTGTGTGTGTGTGTGTGTGTGTGTGTGTGTGTGTGTGCGTTTTTGTGACAAATGAGGACATACATTTGTATAATGACAAGGGTATGACATAGGTATTACAAGGAGAAGGTGACTTTTCAGGACATTACCCCATGTCCCCACTTTTCAAAACGCATATAAATCACACAGAATGGAGTGTATTGAAAATCTGAAATAGCACAAAGTTTCCTGTGAGGGGTAGGTTTAGGGGTAGGGTTGGTGAAGGGCAATAGAATATGCGGTCTGTACAGTAGAAAAACCATTACGCTTATGGGATGTCCCCACTTTTCACAAAAACAAACCTGAGTGTGTGTGTGAGTGTGTGTGTTTGTGTGTGTGTGTCTGTGTGTGTGTGTGTGTGTGTGTGTGTGTGTGTGTGTGTGTGCGCGCGTTTTTGTGACAAATAAGGACATAAATTTTATAATGACAAGGGTATGACATAGGTATTACAAGGAGAAGGTGACTTTTCAGGACATTACCCCATGTCCCCACTTTTCAAAACGCTTATAAATCACACAGAATGGAGTGTATTGAAAATCTGAAATAGCACAAAGTTTCCTGTGAGGGGTAGGTTTAGGGGTAGGGTTGGTGTAGGGCAATAGAATATACGGTTTGTACAGTAGAAAAACAATTACGCCTATGGGATGTCCCCACTTTTCACAAAAACAAACCTGTGTGTGTGTGTGTGTGAGAGAGAAATTTTACTGTTTTGAATTGAAAAAAATAGCTTATTTTCATGATTCATGTAGTGTAGTTCTTAACTGAATTTAGAAACATTAACATACAGTGGTGTGAAAAAGTGTTGGCCCCCTTCCTGATTTCTTAATTTTTTGCATGTTTGTCACACTTTAAAGGGGTCATATGATGCTGCTAAAAAGAATATTATTTTGTGTATTTGGTGTAATGAAATGTGTTTCTGAAACATTAAAGTGTGACAAACATGCAAAAAAATAAGAAATCAGGAAGGGGGCCAACTTTTTCACACCACTGTAGCTGTTTTCAGAATAGTAGGCACAAAATTAAGAATGAATGTGTGCATATTGTGAATCAATGTAATGAACATGGTTACCTGACTTTCATTGTTAATTGAAGCCTTTCAGAAAAATAAAAATATTATTTAAAAATAGTTTAAATGCATTATTTTACAATAACTGTAGCTGTTTTACTGTTTTTATTCTCTTTTTATTCCCTTAAACCCTTTTTAAGAAAAAATATAAAAATTATAAAAAAATTAAAAGGAGGCTTTTATTAAGCAAATCAAGGAGTGAATTGCTGCTCATCCACTGTTTAAAAAAAAAATACTTTAGCTGGGTTTCCACAGGCAGGGTCACAATTATCTACAGTGTATGAAGCTAAAGGTTTTTGGGTTAAGGTTCATAATGTAGAAAATGTTTAACGTTGTATGCTGTATGTGCATAGGTAGCTAGCAAACAAGCAATACAGCTGTTAAGCTAGTCACATTTAGCTGAGTAAGATCATGATTGAGAAATGTTGGATATTGCTGGAAATGCTGCTATGCAGCTATGGGGTATCCTATTTATTATTTTAGGATTTTTTTGTTTGCCCCAGTGAAGTATTTCTATTAATATAACTGATTAAGTAGTCAAACTCATTCTATATCAGCAGAATAGTGTGGTACAGAAAGTCTATGTCCATAAAACAGGTTCTGAATGAGTTACTGATACCTAATGGTCAAAAGCAATAGCAAAAGTAATAGTTCAATATTATTAAATTGCAGACAAAGATTTTGAATAGCTAGGCTGGCTTGTCCCCCACATATTCTTCGCCTATGCATATAATACTAATATGCACTAATACTAATATAAAAAAAAAAAAAGTGTTTATAAAGTGCTGCGCTGCTTTGTTAACACCGGTAACCAAGGAAACGCTATATTGCAGCTGTTCCATAAGCGCTACCTGCTGTCAAAGAGTGAATTTGCATTTATAGCATAATTTCACAAAGCTAAAGTCAGACCTTTAAATCTTGTAATTCTACAATAACAATTTAAATGAAATAGAACTGCTCATGCTACATGTATGTAGCATCTTTGTTTGGACTGTGATTAAAATGCAGTAGTTGCCTCTAATTTCATGGCTACAGAATTGTTTTAAGGCCAGTTGAGCCTGTAATAGAGCAAATAAACAGATTGTTCATATATTCTTTCATTCTTTCTTGTCTCTTGCTTAAAGAAAAAAATATCAGCAATCGGTATCAGAATCAGCCCATTTACTGACAATCAGAATCGTCCATGAAAAATCATGATTGGTGCATCTCTAGTTTTTGTAGATGGCCTGGTTTCCTCAAACAGTCATAACTTTGACTGACTACAAACAGCAAGTCAAGAGCGAGTGAGTACACTGGTCCACTTCAACTGGTATACACAGTAGGTATACACACATAAACACACATTAGTGTGTACCTGGTATTCCCTATGGGGTCCAAATGCGTTTGTGTGTGCGCGCGCTTGTGTGTATTTTGAATGACAGTTCGAATGTAGTGGTGGGCCGTTTCTTTTTCTTTTTCTTTTTTTTCCCAGTCCAGCCCTGCTTTAGGTTTGACAAGCTCAAGGTTACAAAGTGCAAGTATTTCAGTTTTAGTTTCATTTTTAACCCATTAATAGTTTAATGATATTCAGTTTACGGTTTACTTTACCACAATGTATCAGACAGTAGCAATTCAAAAATTGTTTTGAATTACCTGCAGGCAAAAGTGAGGACATTCCCAGTTATTAGTGCAAGGAAAATTCTCTGTGCTGAAGATAAATTAAAGGAGACCTATGAAAAATTTAAAGTTTATTTTATAGTAATGTTTATCAGTTCTGCACACTACATTAATGATCTGTCATTAATAGCTCTAAAGCATGATCTCTTCATCTGTGAGACGTGCATCTGTTGAGATCTTCCTTTGGTTTGGAAGGGATTATTAATTATTTATTAAGGGATTTTTAATTATTATTAATTATTAAATTAATTATTATTGTTTGAAAGGGGAAGAAACACAGCAAGAAACTCCAGTTAAACGGCAGTTAAACTTGAAAATCATCTTAGAGCACAAACCAACTGACCTATCATTGCATTAGCAACTTTTAGCAGTTATGGGATTATGTAATATGGTGGGTTATGGTATTTGTTTACACTGTGAATATTACATGTTCTGTCTTAAATGTAAACAAAAGAGTGACTTCCAACCACATCAATACACTACACTTTTCTGACATGTGAAATATTTTGGTCACAGTACAATAGATTGTGTATTTTAGTATTGATTTGTGTGACATGTGGCTCCTGTTTTGTAAAGAATAAAAGTAAATGATATGAACTGAATGTCTTTATACATTTTTTGTTGAGTTCTGTTAACTTGAAATGGAATTTATACCTTTAATGTCTGTACAATCCTATAATTATGAATCATGGCCTGTGTAATGAAATATTCATTACAGTATTGTGACCATTTTCAGCATAGTAGGCACAAAATTAAGAATGAATGTGTGCATGTTGTGATTTAATTTAATGAACATGGTTACCTGGCTTTCCTTGCAGTCTTTGAGAAAAATAAAAAATATTATTTGCGAATAGTTCAAATGCATTACCTTACAATAACTGTAGTTTTCTTTTTACTCAAATCCCTTTAAATCCTATTTAAATGTTTTTATATAATATAATCCTTTTTTATATAATAATATATTTTTAAATAGGATATGATAATAAATGAAGAGAGGGTATTAGCCTATTTTTTATTTATTTATTTTGATAAAGTCCCTTTATACCTCCATAGAGAAAATGCCTGCAGACCTAAATAGTAAGGCATAATTATAATAAATAATATAATTATTATTTTAATAGTTAATGTATTATTATAAATAATAATATAATATAATATAATATAATATATAATAATAGTGAATGAAGATTGTTGTGAATGTCCGCGTGTCATGTTGTGCTGAAATGTTTGTGTTGCAAAGAAAGAAGGAAGGAAAGAAAGAAAGAATTTAACGCGGAAGTTGTAACCAACTTCACCGAGTCCGACCAGTCCGACCAAAGGTTCGATCGCGACAGACCGCCTGTGATTGGTTGATATTTTACCGGACCATTTTCAGCATAGTAGGCACAAAATTAAGAATGAATGTGTGCATGTTGTGATTTAATTTAATGAACATGGTTACCTGGCTTTCCTTGCAGTCTTTGAGAAAAATAAAAAATATTATTTGCGAATAGTTCAAATGCATTACCTTACAATAACTGTAGTTTTCTTTTTACTCAAATCCCTTTAAATCCTATTTAAATGTTTTTATATAATATAATCCTTTTTTATATAATAATATATTTTTAAATAGGATATGATAATAAATGAAGAGAGGGTATTAGCCTATTTTTTATTTATTTATTTTGATAAAGTCCCTTTATACCTCCATAGAGAAAATGCCTGCAGACCTAAATAGTAAGGCATAATTATAATAAATAATATAATTATTATTTTAATAGTTAATGTATTATTATAAATAATAATATAATATAATATAATATAATATATAATAATAGTGAATGAAGATTGTTGTGAATGTCCGCGTGTCATGTTGTGCTGAAATGTTTGTGTTGCAAAGAAAGAAGGAAGGAAAGAAAGAAAGAATTTAACGCGGAAGTTGTAACCAACTTCACCGAGTCCGACCAGTCCGACCAAAGGTTCGATCGCGACAGACCGCCTGTGATTGGTTGACATTTTACCGACCTGTGATTGGTTAAGGTTGTACTGGCCTGTGATTGGTTAACGTTTGAGTGCCATTTCTTAGGTTAAACTGTCGCGTTTGGTGACTAGTCAATTCTGTGTTCGCTGTGGTTAGTTTGTTGTTAAAGCCTTCCACCGGTTCGCACAGATTCTCTCCGCTGCAACAGCGATGGCAAGTCACGTAAAGAGCGATGAATCTGGTAAGGTGTTTATCTAGTTATTCTGTAAGAAAAGTAGCTAAATAGTTATACACAGTTAATGTTGTTCGTGAGACACTGTTGGTTTCATTTCCTTATTCTTGCACCTGAAGTAGGTGGTATTTGTCGAAACATGAATCACAAGTATTCATGATCATACACACCAAATATGATTTACAACCGGACTCCTCTAATTCAATATCTCAATCCATATGCTATTAAAGTCCCTAATATGTTTCTTTGTTCTCCTTAGGAACTGTGGAGAAGGACAGCGCTTTAGCGGGACAGACAGGTAGAAACGAATCTAGTTTATAACTCGTGTATGATCCGAGAGAGAAGGATCTGTACAGTGTAAATATAGAATCTGCCTATGTTGACTCTGCAATGCTTGACAAACTGGTTGTAAAGCCATTGAAATCCAGCATGACCAGGTGCTCAACAAACAATACAAGCTTGACCTCAGTGTGTTCATTGAACTTTAGGTCTTCTTTCTAATAGGTAGGCCTACACCCCTTAGACCACAGTTAGTCCAATGTCTTTCACTGTGGTTTCAATCTTTGTGGCTTGAATACATCCTCTGAACATTTGCATATTTCATATTCTTGCTTTGCAAATCAAATTTTAGTGGTGTGTGTTGATTTTGTCTTTTCTTTCAGTCCGAGAGAACATAACAGAAACTGATAGCTTTAATCAAAGGTAAAACCTTATGATACATTGCAACATGTAGAAATTTTACAGTTTTGCGTTTAAGTAACTCTCATTCATACATTTATATTTCTAATTTTTATATTTATATGATTTTATATCTCATTTGTCAGTGTATTCGGTCTGGATCCTAATGAGGAGTATAAGATGGACCACAAGAAGCGAGGAATGGCTCTGATCTTTAACCATGAACGTTTTTACTGGCAGCTCATGTTGAGCAACCGCTCTGGCACAAATGCAGACAGGCAGAACCTTGTTAGAAGGTATTTGGCCAAGTAATCAAAAAGACATAATTATAGTGCTCAAAAGATTTTATGTATATACACACACCAGAGAGTAACAGTATCACATGACCACTGTCATTGACATCTGTGTTTGCTACACAAACATGACTGAGTCACAGTGTGTTGGTTGATGAAGAAACGGTTTTCTTGTCTTTTATTAAAGTAACAGAACAATAACTAATTTGTAAATTTTCTTTTATATCTGTTGTCAGATTTCAAGAGCTGGGTTTTGAAGTGAAGGCTTATGATGATTACAAACGGGAAGAAGTGTTATCCAAAATCAGAGAAGGTGCCTCAATATTTTCTCTTTAATGCATGTTTTGAGAAATGGGAGCCAAACTTAAATATCCCAAGTTAAACACAGCAGCTAATCAACAGCATCTTTGGCACTATTTAAATTTTTTTATTATTTCACACATATGCATCTATTTGTATGTGTGTGATATAATTATTTTACAATATTCACAGATATTGTTTTTGTTATAATTTTGTTGTTATATATAGTTTAAAAGTTACAATTCTGGGAGAACAAAATTAATTCTCCAGGCTCTACTCTTGATTATCACAAACAAATTGCACTTTTCTCTCAATTTGAAAAACATATCTACATTATATACTTACAACTGAAGTCAGCACTAGAATAAATATGAAAAAAAAATGCAGTTGTAATACTGTTTCAAAATTATAGCTATAGCGCTGACTGGTGTGCTAGAATCAACCTCATCATTAATGTAAATGCATCTAAGTGTTTTTATAACTTGAGGGAAAAGTTAAAAAAAAAGTTCTGTGGTAATCGACAGCATGCCACATCGTGCTCCAAATAAAGTTGTAGGTTCTGTTTAATCCAGAATATTCCTTTGATTTCAGCTGCTGCTGCTAACCATGTAGATGCAGACTGTTTTGTCTGTGCCTTTTTAAGTCATGGGGAAAATGGTCACGTCTATGCCTACGATGGGCAGATTGAAATTCAAGAAATCACTGATTTGTTCAAGGGGGATAAATGCCGTAGCCTTGTAGGGAAACCCAAGATCTTCATCTTGCAGGTAATTTGTCCTTCCACAAAATGTCCTTAATATATAGTATGGATACAGATTTCATGCTGCTTGTAAATGCTTGAATTTCTTTGAACACAAGGCTTGTCGTGGTGACAAACATGATGAAGCTGTGACACCAATGGATGTGGTGGACAGTCAGACAGCCAATGATGTGGTTGTAGATGCGGGGGTGCTCTGCACCCTTCCAGCAGGAGCAGATTTCCTTATGTGCTACTCAGTAGCTGAAGGTCAGTGCTTTGTTTTTGTTTGCTTGCTTTCTTTAACCAAGATTTTCTAACGTTATACTTTTACGTACTGGATTAAATTACATCCTTGATTTTACAGTAATGTCTTAAAGCAGTCACTGACATTGTTTTCTTATTTTTAAGGATATTACTCTCATCGTGAGACGGTGAATGGCTCGTGGTACATCCAGGATCTGTGTGAAATCCTCAAGCATTATGGGTCCACACTGGAGTTCACTGATATCCTGACGCTTGTTAACAGGAAGGTTTCCTTCCGCAGCGTTGGAAACTCCAAGGATCGCTCTGCTTTAGGCAAAAAACAAGTGCCTTGCTTTGCGTCCATGCTTACTAAGAAGCTGTTTTTCAGGCTTAAGAAGGAACATTAGTATTGGGGCCCTATTGCAGGTAAAAATTCAGGGATTAGATTATTTTATTTGACTTTTTATTTTGAGCTCCTATATATACACATTTTCAAAATGGAAATCATGCAGGTTTGCATGTTTTAGCCTGGAGGTTTGATAAGCTCAGGATTACAAAGTGCAAATAGTATTTTAGTTAGTTTCATTTTCCCATTAATGATGAAAGATAACAGGTTTCACCATTTACAGTAGCAATGCAAAAAATGCTTTGAATTGCCTGCAGGCCAAGGTGAAGACATTCCAAGTTATTAGTGCAATGAAAACTACTTGTGAAAATGGACCAATGAAAACTTGAAATTTATAGAATTTTTTTTTTTTTTAAGTAATGTATATCAATTCTGCACACTACATTCATGATCTGTTATTAATGGCTCTAAAGCATGATCTCTTCATTTGGGAGACATGCAGTAGTACCTCCAGAACTGTTGGGGACTTAGTTTAAGTGTAGGGGAAGAAACAGCAAGAAAATCCAGTTAAACAGCTAAAAAAAAAACTTGAAAATCATCATAGAGCACAAACCTACTTGTCTATACCAGCTTTGCATACACAACTAATTTTTTTCAGAGTATGGAATTATATGGGGGATTATGGTTTTTGTTTAAATTGTGTATCTTACATGTCTTAAATGTTGAAAAGACTGACTTTTGGAGATCTGTCCACATCAATACACTACATGTTTCTGACACATCAAATATTTTGGTCACAGAGACTTTTAGTGTTTTGTTCAAACTAAAAGTAATTATATATGATATGAACTGAATGTCTTCATACATTCTTTACTCAGCTCTGTTAACTTGGAGTGGAATCTATGGCCCTTTTAATGTTGGTGCAAGCCTTATATGTAATGTGACTGCTTTCTGTCTGGTTGGAACATGGATTATTGGAAATTTGGGTTTTCTGCAACATATTGTATAATTATCTTAATATGAAACGTGCAGTTGTCAGCATTGAATAGGCTTGCCTCTATATTCAAATAACATTCCTCTGCATTCAAGATTTAAACTGGTTTTAGCAGGTTTAAACTGTTAAACTGAGGTGATTTTTTTTTTTTTACAGCAATTACATAAAATCTTGAATAATAAATCAACATTTATAATGTGATTGTGGTTAATACACTGAAATTTAGATTTTTTATTTTTTTGTATTGCAAGCATGCACGTCTATTAAAATAAAGAGATACATTGATGAATACACTAAATCACGGTTTAGTCTCACTGAAACTTTCTTGTCTGTTTTTCAACAAATATGTGTAAAGTTATCAATGGAGAGAAAAAGATTGCACTTTTTGAAAACTAGTGGTTTGCTAGAAAAACAAAAAAATGCAGACGCTTTTAGTGTGCAGCGTGCATAACTTCCTACACACAATCCACAATAAAGGTGACACGTCACTTTTTTTAGCCACGTGAACTATATTATAAAACAAGTCTCTCCAAACGTGCCAGTGGCTATATTTCTAGCATGTGGGTTAAGTGTAATGTGAAAGGTTAATACTCTTTAAAGAACCCTATACTTTGGATTTTGTGGTGCATTGTTATCAAAGACTGAAAGCAGAAGTAAGACTTATTAGGATATTTATTACAGACAGATGTGTACATTAGATGCAGAGACACTGAATACTCCATTCAGGCATCAAACACAGAGGCGCATCTGCCTTCAATAATTATGCTTTACAATCACTTGATCCAGACAGTTCCACCCAGAACCTCTACTGATTGCTGCAAGCACCAAGACCATCTTACGGCTTACCTAAGGAATGTGCTAAAACATGTTTAAACCCTAGCTCTGGAAAAACAAGTGGGTGATGATCGGTCAGTTAAATGATGGATGCACCACTTGTGAGAGCTTCATGGATTAAAGCAAATCAGGAGACAGTAAATGATGTATAGGGAATGCTTTCCACACTCTAGACAGTAGGTAGTTTCAAAATCTCCCGTTGAAGAAAAGTGCTGAGTATTTAGTGTGTGTAAAGTGTATTTAGTGTGATTCTTCATCACACTAAATACAATAGCTATTTAATTATCAAAATATATATAATTTGCATGATTTGATTGATTGATTTTTTTTGAATGAACAGTTGGCTGTTTTTTGTCTCTCACTTTGATGCATCTTACCAAGAAAAAATTGGAGTCAAATATGTCATGATTGCATTTGCCTCTTTGACAATTTAAAGCATGAATTAATATACTCTACACTGTTAATTTCAGTCCATTTAAGTCTTCAAATGCATTGTTGCATCAAGCCATGACATTTTTCAGATATTTAAATGGCAACGCATTAACAAAGTGCAGTATGTGCCCTATTTAGTGGACTTTTTAGAAACAAATAAATGGTCTTCAATATAATAATAATAATTCCCACATGTATTATAAGCAACAGCAGTTCAAAATTACTGGGAAAAACCACACATTCACACACTAAACTTAATATTGACATCTCCAGTAAGGAATAATTACATTTTTCATATTGTGTCCATGTAAAGATGACATAAGTAATTAATCTATTTGGTCTTGGCTGATGATTAAGAGTCCACACAAAGCCAGATCGATTGCACTTTTCCAAAACATGTTCTTAACCTGGTAACACAAATCACTATAAATATTAAAAATATCACATTGCAGAGCTTTTCATATTTAACTATTAGAATGATTTGTTGTTAATTACACTATCTTTTAAATCATTTTTTTATTAAAAGCATGGCATATTTCTTGAATAGTTTTGGATTATTAAATACCTATTAGTGTTCATTAGCTACCCATGATCATCTTTGTGAAAACACTAATGCCCACTAACAACAAACTTTGACAAGCACAGTTATAATGGTGATGAACTGCTTCTCTAATGATTATCTGTTACACATTGGAGCAGACATTCTCACACACTATCTTTACAACCCAAATGGAACGAAAGATTCTGTATCATGGAATGGGCTGCTGATTGCACAGAGAAAGAAAGAAAATGAAAACACAGAGATATAAGAGAAACAGCATAATTGACCAGCATCTCAGTAGCGTGTTGTGTACCAGTCGTTGTCAGTCATCTGCACCAGTTCGTTTACCACATCCAGCAGGTTGCGGTTGTGTTTCTGTAGCAGACGCTGATTTAGTGCTCGGTCACCAAAGCCCATCTCTACCAGCACGGCCATCATAGCGTCATGAGAAGCTGCATCTTCTGGGAGCTACACAACCAAAAAAAAACGTTTTTTTACTAGTGATATATGTCCCAAATATTGCACTGTACACTAGGCACTTATACAGTACTATGTACATGTACTTTACTGTCTAATGTTATTATTTTTACACAGTGGCAAAATACATTTTGATCATAGTTTGATCAAAATCCATGTAAAGCACAATTTTTTTTATAAACTTTATTGTATAAATTTACTTAAAGATAAACTGAAACAATTTATTCTTTCCATTTATACAATTTATAATAACAAGTAATGAACTATACAATAGTATTATTTTTATTCCTTTTTAATATAGGACAGAAGAGGAGATTGTTCAGCATCTCACACCACTGCCACATTCATAAGTAGGCCTGTCACGATAACTTTTTGTTATGCGATATATTGCCCCAGAAATAATTGCGATAAGCGATATTATTGTCATTTTAAACACCATTTTAAGCCACTAAATATATAATCATAATAATGCAAGAAGGCCTACACACTTCCAAATGACAACAAATTTAAGAATATTTAGATCATGGAAATTAAGTATCAAAACATTAGATACCTTAAAAAACCTGAATAAATAGTAAATAAACATTTTCTAACAAAAAGTGCAAAGTAACAAGTAGAAAAAAAGAAAAATGCACAAAGAACTTGTATGGAGATTTTTCCATCTACAGATTTTTCCCTGACCTTCTTTTCTCTGTAAATTAAGGGTGCACACTATTGCTGAAAAACACAATCACTACTTAGCAGTCAGATGTCCGTATGCACAAAGGCACAGATCCCTAAACAAGACCATATCTGCAGATGAAACTTTTTTTGTAGAAGCATTTTTTATTTCATTTGAACTAGCACCTCATGACTACACCACGTTATGTATGAGAAGCTGCAAAAGACACAGGCGCAAGTGGAATGTACAAAACATAGTAACATTAATTTTGTTAAAATTAATTACATTTTTGTTAAAAAGTAAATATAATGGGCGATATATTGCGTCACAAAAAATTATTGAGGTCATGTACTGTACATATATTGCGCGATAAGTCGATATATTGATTATTGCGACAGGCCTATTCATAAGATGCTATGTCAAGTTAAAGGAAGCTCAGATTATTTCAAAATGTTTTTTCCATTCTGCATCCTGTATGAACGGCTCCCAAACTCACCTTCTCAGACCCAGTCTGTCCAGTGAAAAGAGCTTTATAGGCAGATGCTGCCACGGACAGGGCACCCTTCACCAATCCACCTGTGATGCTATTAGCCCTGAGGAAAGACAATATTGAGAGAGAGAAAGAATGCGAATGATAGAAAGAAAAGCACACAATGCAATAATTTCCATGAGGACGAAACGAGTGGTTGTGTGCTGTGTAACTCACCTGAGCTCTTCTGTTTCAGACTTAGCAGATGCTACTGAGTTCTCAGGGTCAGGTTGATTAGGCTCAGAGTCTACATATATATAAAAAAAAAACAGATCAACTTTCAAATGTAGTTTTGTATATCTTTTATCATATTGTCTACTTTGTATCACATCTAACACCCCATAATCATATAAAAAGGCACTAATTCACAACCTGTGATGGCTTAATACTTTAATATCCCATTGTGTTTCCACTCACCTTTCTCCTTTTCTCCTGGCTCTGTAGGATTACTCCTCTCCTGCTCCTCTGCTCCATGTTCTGTCTGCTCTTGTGTCTCTGTGCTGGATAAAGAGATTTTAGATATATTAAGCTAAATTTAACATATCAGTTTCAGTTACATTAAGTTATGAGGATGTGGTGAAGGAAATCTAGGCTGTGATATGGAATAGGAATGTGTGCATACAGAGTTTTAGGGCAGGATATTGTGAGTGGTCAATGTACATCTGCCTGCTTAAAATGGAAACAATAACATTCTCACATGACCAGTGTCACAAACTTGATTAGTGGCCAAGAAATAGTGCAGAATCTTAATCTTATTAATTTCAATCTAACCCCCCACCCCCCCAAATAAAAGATCTTCTGAGATACGGACAATACAAACACAATGTATTAACATACAGACATTTGTTTCCACATCTCACTGAGAAAAGATGCATGGAAAACTCCTTTCTCATCCTCATCCACTTCCTTCCCTTCACTCAGCTCACTCAGAATGGTCAATATCATAATATAATGTGTCACATGAATGCAAGTGACATTCACAGTCATGTTTGGTATCATTTGAAATGTCTCATTGCAACTGGTACAATGGTCTCAAACTTACAAGGAGTAAACTAAAAGGTAATACAGATCCTAAGAGTTTAGAGATATGTTGCTTAATGTGGAGGGTGTGCTCTTTCCCAGTGTCTTTCATGCAAATTACCATCTGTCCCCAAAAGGTGTAAACTCTCCACGTCTAGGCCTAGTGAATGTTTGTCGTGGTCTGGGTATTTAAGGAAATGTTGCAAGAAGATCAGCGAGCTTCTGTAGCCAGATGAGCCCGTAGTGTATACACTCCATACTATGTATCTTTCTTAAGTAAGGTATGCATCTTTTACTCTTAGATTTTCCTGAGTAAGATTTACCTGAATGATAATAAATTGTTATATTTGAATTGATTCGGTTTACTCTGAAATTATTGACTCTAGTAGATCATGTTGTCCCCTTGTTACCCCATAACCTTCAGCCACCACTGGATACCCTGGTTCGGCCAACTGGGTGGACCTTATACTACTTTAGCACCCTTTTTAACACTGTCAAAATACATCACCGGAAAAGTCCTAATTATTCATCCCTGTTTCAGTCAATGATTTCGGCCCTGCAAAACTATGTTTTGCTGTTTCTGCTGGCAAAATGTCCGATTGGCAAAATTTGAATGCATCACTAGTTTAACTGACCTCTGAGCCCAGTCTATTACTGCTGACTTGTGCTCTATATAAACTTACCAGGTTTTGACCGAGGATCGTGGTGCCACTACAATTACAGGGGTGAGTGGCACAGCATCCAGAGTCTGGGAGGCACAGAGCATGTCATTAGCATCCACACTAACAGCAGCAACAGGGTTCTGGAGCTCTTCGGTCTCCACTGATTCTAGTTTTTCCCCCTCTGCAGGCTCTTCTCCAGGCTGCGACAGGGCTGAGCTGTACATGGACTCTCCTAATGGACGGCTGGTGTCAAAGCAATCAGGGAGGATGATGATGTAGTCTTCTGAAGAAGCAGATGAAGTTCTGCTGCGTGTTTCCTTAGCTGCTTCTGTGTCCTTCACTTGCTCTTTCTTATCCACTTCCTCCTCTCCCTCTTCTACCGGATCTCCACCTGCAGGTTCCACCAGGATCTGCTCGATGTCAGACTCGTGACCCTCATCTAAACATACGAACAATCACTTTAATGGCTAAAAAAATGTACTGTCTTTGGTAAGAAGTTATTTCAATCACCTTTTGCAAAATTTGCAATGTACAAAATGACAATGGTCAGAAATAAATATTCTCAATGCCCTGTTACCTGTGCTAATGAGCTCTGCCGGAAGCGTCAGCAGGGGAGCAGCTATATCAGTGGTCTCTGTCTGTGGTGAAGCTGGGCTGGAGATTCGTGCCATCTCTACTTTCAGTGGGGCTGGAGCAGATATTAGCCCGGTTTCTGAAACCTTTTCTGATTTCCTCTCACAAAGTGACATTGAACCTTGGGGGGCTGGACGCACCACTTAACATGGGAAAAATTGATACAAATAATTTTAGAAACTCTTTACCTACCTTCTACACAAAAACTGCTAACAATGTACATTACTGCACTGCCGTGATGTTATTTTTTTTATTCATAAGAACAATATTTTCATAGAAAGTAATAAAGTTCATAAGAACAGAATTTATTTGTAAGAAAAATTGCTCCAATCACTAACGTAACCTCGGTTCCCTGAGATAAGGGAACGAGCGTTGCGTTTAACACGCTTATGGGGAAACTCCTCTTCACTCTGATACTGAAGCCTGATTTGTTCACGTTCGTGTAGCTGCATGAACAAATGTCGCTTCAACCCGCCAAAAGGGCACCATTTACCATGTGTAAAACACGCTGGTGGATTAAAGTGCTGTTGGGAGAGTGAAGCACGCGGGACCTGTGCCGGCATGAGATCACTCAAGCCCAGTTGCTCAGCCCCGTGACTCCACTGTTTCTTCCTCTGAGGCAGCTGGGAGGGGAGAAACGGCAGAGCGGGAGGAGCGGGCCACCTTCATTGAAGAAGGTGATCAGCGAGCGAAGTAGGGTGAGACTCAGGGTGTGTTCACACTTGTCATGTTTGGTTCGACTAAAATGAACACAGGTGCGATTGCTTTTAGTGCGGTTCGTTTGAGTAAGTGTGAATGCTGCCATCCGAACCTTGGTGCGCACCTATGGAGTCAAAATAATGCCACATATATATGCAAAATAATAAAGTTTTGCAATGAATAAAATATAAACGCAACACGGACCAAATACTTCTAAACGAACCAAAAACAAGATGTAATGCCAAGATGCGACGCTATGTGACATGGATTGACGACACGGAACGAGCGGTGTATCCAAATCAAAATGAGCAGAGGGCAAACGTGTTGTGGCGAGGAGGTAAAGTGTCTTTTATGAGCTCTTCGTGAGTTTGCAGGTGGTAAAAATATAATGATATGTACATGCAACAATGAGCGTGCTTAGTCCGGCAGATGGCATTAGGTGTATTTAACTTAAAGCGGTGCTGAGCAGACCGATCGGTGAATGGGTACTTTGATGTCATACACCGATCAGTCTGCGCAGCGCCGCTTTAAGTCGAACGCACCTTTTGCTTGGCGTGTTTGGTGAGTTCAGTCACAAAATATACATCATTCAACCCGACCAATCAGGTTGTGAACATATCACTATGCCTTTAGATGCGGTATCTTTAGGTTCACTGTAAAAAATGCTAGTGTGAACGCTAAGTGGACCAGGACCAGGACCAGGACCAAATGTATTGTTTTCTTATTTTGGTCCGAACCAAACGAACCAAGAAAACCGAACTACAAGTGTGAATGCACCCTCAGACTGCTCTCACTACGAGAGCATGTCTCAGTGAGCACAGCCTCAGAATGGGCACGGCCTAGGCAAGCGGCGTGCTCACTGTGCCCGCGTGAAGCATGCAGGGCACACTCATGCTGCAAAATTAGCAACAATGTTGCAGGAAATTTGCTCAGAAATTTGCTCTTACAGTAGGGAAAATTTTATTTGATCCCCTGCTGATTTTGTAAGTTTGCCTACTTACAAAAAAATGAAGGGTCTGTAGTTTTTATGGTAGGTTTATTTTAACGGATAGAGACAGAATACAAACCAAAAAATCCAGAAAAAACAATATATAAACGTTAGAAATTGATTTGCATTTCAGTGAGTGAAATAAGTATTTGATACCCAAGCAAAACATGACTTAGTACTTGGTGCAGAAACCCTTGTTGGCAAGCACAGAGGTAAGACGTTTTTTGTAGTTGGTCACCAGGTTTGCACACATCTCAGGAGGGATTTTGA
>NW_015628370.1:678850-679187 GCF_001515625.1 Sinocyclocheilus rhinocerous
GATCTTGCACGGAGCTCCAGACCGAGGCCATTAATGGTTATTTTGTATTTCTTCCATTTCTGAATAATCGCACCAACAGTAGTCTCCTTTGTCTTGTAGCCCATTCCAGCCTTGTGCAGATCTACAATCTTGTCTCTGACACTCTTTGACAGCTCTTTGGTCTTGCTCATGGTGGTGGGAGAGGTTGGAATGGTAGATACATATTTTGTGGACAGGTGTCTTTTGTACACCTAATGAGCTGACATTAGGAGTAACTTTTTAAAGTGGCAGGACTAATCTGTATTCCACATGGGCACATAACCAATCTGTGGGAGCCAGAATTCTTGCTGGTTGGTAG
>NW_015628370.1:679260-685298 GCF_001515625.1 Sinocyclocheilus rhinocerous
CGCCAGATGGCCGCAGGGGAAGGCTTGCTAGGCGATCTTCCTCTGCAGGGGCTCTTCTACGGCGAGCAGCAGGCTGAGCTCCTTGCTTTGGCTTCTTTCTTCCAGCAAGGAGATGATTTTCTTTGCTGAAGGAGAAAAATTCTGACGAATAGCGCTCTGAGCCAACTGCTATATGGCTCCTCCCCTGTTGGCAAGTTGAAGCGCCATTTGTTCATGCATTTTTTTCAAAATCTTACTGGCCAAACTTTTTAAACAGTAGTGTACAGTTTTACTACAAAATGCTTACTAGGGACATTGAAAGTACTTGTCAAGTCAACACTAAAATGAAAGTGTTACAGTTATTCTACATTATTCACAGTCTGATTACACATGGTCAAGTGAGAAGCTTTGAAATTGACTGATGTGCTACCTACTTAAAAAAATTACTGTAATTTCCAGGAAAAGCAGAAAGGTGCATCTTCCCACAGCTGCCATCACAAACCTTTAGCTGGGCATCTCCCACAAAGCGCCCTATGCTCTGCTATTTCACGGGTCACTTCCAGGGTGAGAGAGCGGATAACAGATGGACTGACAAACTGAGGCCCAGTGATGCTCTCCTCTCCTTTCTCTTGTGCTGGGATGCACTCTAACTCTGTCCCCTGGGCCACATCTGTGAGTATGACATCAGAGAAGGTTCACAAATATAACAAGCTACACAATCACTAACAGCAACACACAGAGAAAAGTGTAGAATGTTTACCCAGGATGCTGCTGACCCCTTGGGCTTCTGTTTCCTCTTGGATGAGTCCCAGTGTTGGTTTCTCCTGTAGAGGTCCCTCATGGGGCAGAGGTGATATGCATGGAGTAATGTCTTCATATATTTACAGAGATGAAGAGAGAGAGAATATTAGAAAAGGTAGAAATCTATACATTTTTTTAAGCGTTACTGTTTAAAATTAATATGCATAATCCATAAAGGTTGTTCATTCAAATTTTTAGAAACACCTTACAGACTTATTCCAGATTTGAAGTTACCTGCAGGAGTGTTGTTAGGCACACTCTCCAACTCTTGCACAATGTTGATGTCCAGCAGTTCAAAAGACAGTAAGTCCTAAGTAAAAAACATAATAAAGAGTGTGGAATTGACAATGGAGACAAACTTTCTTCATCAAACAAGATGGGTTTTGTGAATCATGCTGATTGTTGTTTGGTCATACCTGAGCTGTGAGTAAGTCTACAGATGGAATGTAGAATTCCTGATCACAGTCCTGGTTTACTGACAAAAGTAGTTGTTCCCTTGTGGCCCGGCATTTCTCCTCCCTCTCAAGAGTGCGGGAAGACTTCTCCTGAAAGTGCCAGACAGGGTGAAAATGGCTACAGAAAAAAATGACAAAACTAAACTAACAATAGCTCTATACTGGCCAAAAACCTAAAATATATTATATTTGGGCCCCAGGGGGAAAATAAGTTTTTTTAAAAATGTATATGACCCAGGGTAACTATTACTATTTTTATTTTCAATTTGTCTTTTCAATTTAGTTTAGTTTCCATTATATAGTTTTCTAGTTTCAGTTTATTTAGTTTTTATTTTTAGCTTTAGTAATTTCAGGGCTGCGAAAGTTAAACTGGTTTCATTTAAAAAAGTTTACCAGCATTTTTCATGTTTACTGCAGGTGGGCTGTAATGGTTGTAAAAAATGTTGTAAGTTGTGGTATAACATACCCATCAAAAGCAAACAAAAATTAATTTGTGTTTTTATTTTAGTTTAGTTTTGGAGTCATGTAAATGTATTTAAGTACAGTTTCTGTGTTCCTCCAGTTTTGCTGTTTTTTTGTGTGTTTTTTTTCAGTTAACAACATTTTTACATTTAGATTCAATTTAATTTCTTCTTATGATAATAACACTGATTTGACCATTTTATATATTCCTATGTATATTAGAACATCTGCACATATAAAGAAGATTTCTGGGTTGGTTGAGGCTGTCTCTGGACCGTTGTCTTACCTGCGGGGTGACACAGGGAGACACCAGTAGCCTGTCAGCACAGATTGCTGTAGGAGCATGTGGATCCACAACGATGCTGCACCAGATACGTGGTCCAAACTGCTCTCCTCTGTGTGCCAGGCGCCAATGGGACGTATAGGTGCCCTCTAACGTCGGAGCACAAAGTGCCACGCTGATGACACCCACCTGACCTGGCTGTAGTGTGGGTACTGCGACCTCCCGCCATCTTTCACCGGAGCCCACTGCCAAGTTCCCCCACATGAACTTTAACTGAGTACGAAATGTGACACAATCAGGTTCCGATTTTTTATTGTGTGTATACAGATTTGTGTGTCTGTTTAAGAGTCAAAGTGTACCTTGGTCTCAGAGTCCCAGCACACTCTGCCACTGTTCTTCATTTTCCAGTATTTGATGAACTTGGTCCCAGGACGCAGACGTGATCCATCAGGCAGGTTTTCATCCAAAAGTAGAGCTGTCATAGCTGGCACAGCAAGTGGGCATGGACGTTTAGGACGACTGCAACCAAGATAGTGTAAATTAAATGGCATCTTATTATCACTAATTTCATTTTAAACTGTTGTGATCAGTTCAGCCAATTAATACTTTGGGGTGTTTTTTTTTTCCTTTGTGGGACTGACATAATATTTTTTGTAACATTGTAAATTTCTTTACAGACTCTTTTGATTTAATGTGTCATTATTAATTTCTTTCCAAAAAAAACTTTTTAACAGACATTTTAGATAACAATATAACATTTGATTGTAATTATTATACTATATATTAATAAATGATTAAATGTAATTAATTATCAGTACAAATAAAATAAAGTCTTTCTGGTGTCAGCCAGGTAAATGACTACATTAACACATGGGCCCCTAAATTACACTTTAACATGGCTCAGCCAGTCATAATGGAGTAATAAGGAAGTAGAATAGATAGTATTATTCTAAAACGCCAGAAACCCATCTTATGCAGCAGGGGTGTGTTATAATGACATAAAATGATATCTCAATATTTTCTGGAATTTTGTCAATAACGATAATTAGACGATATTTTGCTGAGCATGCTATTGTGCTGGTATTTTGACAGGTTTAGGACTGGCATGGACAGATGACTCCCAAAGCTTTTGATATTCTTCATATTCTGTGTGGTGATTAGTTTGCAGGAGTAACAGAAATGCACTTTTCTAATAAGTTTAAATTATTTTTTTACCTTTAATGGGCATTTTTACCTTTCTAAGGCCAATTTTTTTCTAACCTAATTAAATGTATGCATCATCTTTTGTCAAATTCTTAAATTCTTAAAACTTTAAATAGTAAGACACTATAGGGCTGTTACCAATCAAATGAAATCAGTACCAACAAAATTTGTGTTTGCAATGCAGTGCTGGCACAGAATCTGCATCTGAAGTGGCATTTAGATGCATTTACACAGACTGTTTAATGCAGTACATGAATGCAGTAACCCTGCAGTTACAAATGCATAAATAATGTTTTTATATTTTAAAGGAGACATATTATGCCCCCTTTTACAATATGTAATATAACTCTCTGGTGTCCCCAGAATGTGTCTGTGAAGTTTCAGCTCAAAATACCCCACAGATAATTTATTATATCATTTCGAAAATGCCTATTTTGAGTGGAAGCAGAAACACACTGTTTTTCGTGCCTGTCTCTTTAAATGCAAATGAGCTGCTGCTCCCCGGCCGCTGTTCTCCGCCCCCTTTTCCAGAATAGAGCTGTGCCATTACAGCTTGTACCTGCTAAAAACATCTGTTTTGGTTCTGATTATCATGTTTATCGCGCTGAAATCATACGTTTTAAACAATATTAGTTTAAACTTGTACGGTTTTCTGAGTGCACACGTACAGAAAGCGGCTGTCACAGCATGTGAGTACTAAACTAAGTTCTCTTTCACACAAGTTTACGTTAAAAACACATGAGTTACAAAAACAGTTGGTTATGTCTGAAGGTAAACAGCTGGGAAATAAATCACATGTTTATTTTAGATCTGTGTGGCAGCAGCAATATACAGTAAATAAACCAATAAATGCACTGCTCTCTCGTCTCCTCTGAGGCTGGGACTCTAAACAGTGATCTGTGCTCGTCTGTACAGCGAAAGGCAGAACAGTTAGCATGTTTTGCTCAAACTATCGCCATGGCATTAGAGCTGGTACATTGTTGTCGCTTGCGAAATCAAATGACGGCTCTATGGGTGGAAACTTACAGATTAAGGGGCGGTAATATTATAATGATATCCCTTTGCCACGTCACCAAGGGAGCGAACTTGCGAAATCAAATGACGGCTCTATGGGTGGAAACTTACAGATTAAGGGGCAGTAATATTATAATGATATCCCTTTGCCACGTCACCAAGGGAGCGAAATCAGACGCGCTCGTTTTCTCAGACGCTTGCAGAAAACCCTTTGCCACGTCATCAAGGGAGCGAAATCAGACGCGCTCTGTTTTTTTAGACGCTTGCAGAAAAAGGCTTACCAAAACAAAGTTACCGGGTTAATCTTTTTCACGTTTCCTTGGTTGGTAGATGCACCGGGGACCTGATTATAGCACTTAAAACCTGAAAAAGTCAGATTTTCATGATATGTCACCTTTAAAAACAAAACGTTCAATAGTGATATTTGAAATTATTTTTAGGGGGGAAGGGGAAAATATACTTTAAATATAAACCTAAAATCGCCAGTAGGTGGCAAATCACTTCATGAGTGAGTCATTGAGTCATTCATTCAACCGATTAGTTCAAACAGCTGATTGATTCAGTAACGAAACACCCTTGTGTGTTGCTCAGAGACACAAAACAGTTCTGCTGTGGCTTTGTTTGAAACTATTTTCGTTAATGAAATACAGCAAAAACAGGAACTGTCTAAAATGTAAGTCAATTAATATTACCTTCTTGTTTATTGGACTGTTTTATAAAATCAATATCACATTTGCAATCGTACTGATATTTGGAGAAAAAAAACTGTTCTCTGTGTGATATTAACTATATCAGATGATATAAATATAAAAGACATATAAAAGTCATACGGGTGCATATTTGCCCCCTTCTCTTGAATTTCAAGGGAATTCTAAGTGTATTTTAATAGACTAAACCACACAGTGAAAGCGTTAACTCAAAAATGTGCTTACGCATTAGTCTGACCTACATCTCAGTGTATGCGTGCACTCTCTGGGTGTGTTTTTGCGATATACTCGACAATGTCAAATCGCATATCGTTTAAACAACAATTAAGATATTATTGTAGACAATATATTGCACACCCCTATTATGCAGTTGAAATTTAAATATAGGACTAACATGATGTGAAATGGGAAAAGCTGCCAAAAAGGTCAGGTCTTTGTTCATGGCAATAATGACTCTTAAAAAAATAACATCATACAAGTTTGGAACAACATGAAGTTGAGTAAATGGCAGAAGTTTAAATTTTGGGGGGACTATCACTTTAATATGCTCTTCCTCAGGTGGTAAAGGGGTGTAAGCTCTTACTCTGGGCTATTTGCCTGTGTGGCACGTGGCTGCAGCAGGACGGGTGAAGAGCTCCCTTCTCCAGCAGTGCTCCACTGCAGCCCCCTCCTCTCCATTCTCAGTTGCTTCCTGATCTCCTTCACCTCCGCCTTGAGCTGGCGCTTCTCAGCTTTAAGACGCTGTTTCTCGGCCTTACGAAAGCTCCGGTCACCCCTTCTGTAGAACCTTCAGAGAGAGAGCAAAATATGTTTAACTATTCTGAACTTTAACACCAAGACAACCCAAAGCAGAGGACAAATGCCCACCTGCTGTGATCTGGTGCTGGGGAGCCGTGCTCAGGAATAGACAGGGGAGTTCTGGCTCTCACAAGGTTGTGGCTTGGATCATGTGAGAAGCTACATGGCTCACACAGAGTGCAGGAGGTACACACACTGTGCAGAAAGAAACAATGAAACATAAAAAAGGAAACACAAAATGAAAGGCACCCGTTAGACCAGGCATTCAGTTATAAATGACATCTCTCATACAATCATAATATGTCTCCCTTTAAAATGTACCACAGAAGCAATTAT
>NW_015628370.1:685469-686451 GCF_001515625.1 Sinocyclocheilus rhinocerous
TTAATCAAATTAATCTCAAATTAATGAGATTAATTAATTAACATGCACATCATGCGTCGATTAAAGATAAAGTTATTATTAAAGATAATAGTTATCATTGTGTTCATTTAGAAAAAAAACACTGAATAGACATTACAGAAAAGTAGCTGAAATATAAGTAGCTTTAGATAGAAATATTTTAATTCAACATACAAAAAAAACCAAATAAACAGTGAAATATTAAATTATTAAAAGAAAAAACGATACTCTATATACAACTAAAAGCGCCAGTAGGTGGTGGCAAATACCTGTGTTAAGTCAGTGAGTCATTCAATCATTCATTCAATCGATTCGTTCAAATGGCTGATTCATTCAGAAACGAAGCAATGCCTTGTCCAAATACCCGCACTTGCGGTCTTTGCACTTGACAACTTGACTACTTATATGATGTATTTCCTGTACTTGGTCCAAGTGTTCAAGTGTGCATGAAGACGACAACGTGTGTGTAGAACTTTTCATTACCTGATATGACACACTTATAGTGTTGTAAAAATGCAAGTGTTTACAGAACTTTATTTTTATTTTCAATACTTTGCATTTTAAAATCAACTTCTAAATGTCTGTTCAGTGTCTCTATAACAGATGACAATTTAATTTTGTGGTGCTTCTAATTAAGTGATAAAAAGCAGTTGCAAATGTTGTACAAAATAAATATCACCACTACTCATTTGCACCAATAAAACGTGCAACCCTTTGTTTTAGTACCAAATTATATGTAATATCTAATTATCATTAATATTTAACATACATTGGAAAGGTTTCCGTGACCTCTCGCGAGATCTCTGCAAAAAGTCTCACAATTTATTTCCAGAACATGATCCATGATGGGATACTCCGGAGCGGTATTCGAGATAGTGTGGATTTAGTGTGCGTTAAGAGCACTGCGCTCTGGCATTTTTAAGACCTGGGACAGTCTTGCACACTTACTTCCTGTCGCGCGCAC
>NW_015628370.1:686528-686933 GCF_001515625.1 Sinocyclocheilus rhinocerous
CCTTTATGAATGGTTAACTGGATCATTGATTTACTCGATTCGTTTAAAAACGTGGATTCATTAATGAAACACCACTGTGTGTTGATCAAAGACGCACAAAAGTTCTCCTAGGGATTTATTTTCATTGGTGAAATTACTGACAATGTGTCTAAAATGTAATTATTCGCACCTTTACATTATCTTAATTTTTTATGTAAAAACTGTTATGTAACCTATTTTTGTATTTCTACCAGCCAATGATGATTCTGAAAGAAAACACGCAGTGTTTGTTACAGTAACACATGCAGCTTTCACGCGCATCTGACAGAACCGCTGTATTGCTGTTAATGGTTATTTTAGCAAATAGTTTGCTCCGTAAATTCAGTTCAACAGCATTAATTTGAAGAGGGTAAACTTTATCACTCG
>NW_015628370.1:687101-690947 GCF_001515625.1 Sinocyclocheilus rhinocerous
AATTCGCACCCTGGATACAGACATCCATGTCACAGAGATCTCTCTAACCTGCATTGGTATCCACCGCCTGCGGTCTGGCCCCGACAGCTACTGCAGGCTGGAGCTGAACTTGGGGCCCCCGGCAGAGTGGATGAGGTGACCTCAGGAACCTGAGGCTCTGCTCCCACTGGCTTATGGATGCAGCATTGTCCAGAGAACTCCCTGCAAATCTTCTCTACTGCCTCTCTAACCACTTGATCCTTAAACTGTGGCAGTTATCATATTTTGAAGAGAAAAAATTGAGACACAAACGTTTCCAATATTAGGGTTTGTCTCCACTGCTAAAACTATCAGAATGAAACTTAGGATAGTTCACCCAAAAATAAAAATTCTGTCATTATATACTCACCCACATGTTGCTCCAAACATGTAAGAGTTTCTGGTCCCCACTGACTTCCACAGTATTTTTTTTCATACTATGGAAGTCAATGGGGACCAGAAACTGTTTGGTTATCCACATTCTTCAAAATATCTTCTTTAATGTTCAAAAGAAAATACATGTACATGTTCCATACATGTTTGGAACAACTTGAGGATGAGCAAATGATGACAGAATTTTCATTTTTGGGCGAACTACCCTAAGTTTCATTTTTCGGGTGAAGTATCAATTTAAACACTATGGCACAGTACAACATTTGTCAACTCTTAAAATTGCAATGAAATGAAAGTAGCAACAGATCTTTTCTTTCATATTGAAATGTACATCCGAGTGAAACGATTATAAAAAATGTGGGACGGGGATGTGGTTCTATGCATCGGCTGTTGATTGGATGGAGGCAGATCTGAATACGAGCTTGCAGTCGACTGTAAGTTGTATGCAGACAAAATGATTGAAGATGTCCAGCATATAACACCAGACAGAAGTCTGCCATTGCACTAGAAGATCAATCTACGATTTGTTAATAAAAATTGTGAGGTCAAAGCAAATATTTAAAAATTAAATATCTGCACAATCCTTCAGAAATCATTCTAGTATGCTGATTTGGTGCTCAAATATTAATAATGGTTTGTCCGCAATAAGATCAATAACATGCTTTAAGAAAACAGATAGGGAGGATTTTCATTTCATGCTGATTTTAATGTCTTGTTTCTCATACCTTTTCCATGTATGAAGTGAACCAAGCTGGAGGGGTCTTATCCTCTGCCTTCCCACCTTTGACTTCATTTACAATTACCTTTAAAACAAAAGCAGGATATTAAAATAGAATATGTGACACACCAGTCATTAACTTGCAATGGTGGAAATTATAATAATCATCAATCTGGAAATCTTTATCAAATGTATATCACATTTCATGCAAATTACAATAAAACTGTATTCAGAATTCAATTACATTATTTGGTTTTAACATCAGAACATTAATGTTTTATCATTTAGATTAATTATAATATTATAATTAATGCACCATTCCAAATAAATTGCAGCCTATAATTTGATACAACAATAGTGAACAACTGTGGCTACTTCTGTGACTGTGCAAAACCATTGGGTTATAAAATCTTACCAATCCTTCCTCTGGAACTGCAGCCTGAACTTTGCGACTCACCACTTGTGCCAAAGTAGGGCAGTGCTGAGGAGGCCTGAATCCCTTCTTGGGTTCTCCAACAGTACCAGGTTTCACCTGGCCCAAGCCCACCCCCGACCCTGGTGGTGGGCCCGGTCCTGGCACTGTGGCTCTACTGCCCCTCGTCTCATACACATTCATTTGTAGTCTGTTCCCCTGTCGTGCAGCACTCTACAATTACAAACAAAACCACAGTGCATTTGCTTTTGAACATTTGTTGATTGCAAAACAATGGATTTAATACACGGTAGCCACTCTATTCACTCTAAATGAGTGGTACTCAACCTTTTTAGTCCAATGCTCTCCTTCGTCTAAAGGAATATTTGAAGGGCCTCCTATCTAAGCGGACATGCACCTCTGGTACTTCTTTTGTAGTCACAATAAATAAACGCAAAAATATGATGTCGGTTTAATGTTGTACATCTTTATATATATATTTGAATTTAAATCATTTTCATTCTTATTGGGCTCCTCTCAAAGGTTCTGATGCCCCCTGGTTGAGAACCGCTGCTCTAATTGAGTGATAGCAGTAAACAGTGAGTTAGCAACAATTCTTTACCTTCAGGGCTTCTTCATATTCCACTGAAAAAAGAAAAACGACTCCAATCAATGTTATGACATATTCTCGCTGAGTTTAAATATATTCCATTTATTTTATTATATACAGATTGAGACATTTTACTTACATTGGCTGTTGATTGATACCTGAAACAAACAGTTACATACACAATTAGCATGGAATTATTAACTAATAGTATTAACAATTTTGTATTATGTACGTCTCATGTTTTTGTTGGGGAAAAAGCAGTTATTAAGAATGCCATGCCATTACTTCTTCACCCTCACCTCTTCATTCTCCTCATCGAAATATGTCAGTTGTAAATTACACAGGCCAAAAGACCTTTTCACCTGAAGAAAGGAAGATATAAAAAGTTAACACAACAACTTTGTGACGACTAACTAGTTTGATGAGATATACTTGATTCTGATTGGCCAGTGTCGACAAATATTTTGAATAACGGCCGTTACCCAGAGAAGGGTATAACTGCAGCCTGGAGATCTCCAAATGGGGGCGGGAACTCCAAATCGGGGTGGGAGCTCCAAAATATGGCATGGTTTCCTCCAATTGACATACAGGCACATGACACGCATGCGCAATTTTTTCCCCCAATCCACTTCAGTGCAAACTCCGCCCCACAGCTGATTCTAAAAATGTTATTGGTTGTGGCAATTAAAGTGTTGATTTCCTACACAAAAAATGCTACAAAAAATGCTAACCCCTAAACCTACCCCACACCTGACCCTAACCTTAACCAGTGAAATTGACTGCACGGCGGGATTGGCGCTGAATAGCGTGGTAAAGAAAGTTGCAGTTCAGGAGATAAGATTATGCGATATGAGACTGTTCCGTAACTCCCCATCCGGACCTCACCAGACAATGGCACATTTTTAGTTACACCCAGCGTCACTACCCCCTCCTACCCTGCGAATTTCAAGCCCCGGGACGCCTCCGTTGCTTAGAACAAAGCGATAAGAGTAAAATCTTTCCCCTGCGCTACGCTGACGGCTCGCGGGAGAGCTCATGGGTGATTCCCGTTTATTAAGCAGAGGTTCAAACTCCGGTCCGAACACCACTGGCCACGAGCTTTGGTCTCTGCTCTCACGGAGAATATTTATTTAAGTATTGTTGCTGCCGCCATGATGTGAAGGCGCTGTGTGTTTCGTTGTGAAAGCGAAACTAACAAAATTATAAACGCAACACTTTTGTTTTTGCCCCCATTTTTCATGAGCTGAACTCAAAGATCTAAGACTTTTTCTATGTACACAAAAGGCCTATTTCTCTCAAATATTGTTCACAAATCTGTCTACATCTGTGTTAGTGAGCACTTCTCCTTTGCCAAGACAATCCATCCACCTCACAGGTGTGGCACATCAAGATGCTGATTAGACAGCATGATAATTGCACAGGTGTGCCTTAGGCTGGCCATTCAGCTCATGAAAAATAGGGGCAAAAACAAAAGTGTTGCGTCTATCATTTTGTTCAGTGTACTTTGTTTGGCCTTCCAAAAGAGCACAATATCCGCTTCGTCATGCCTAGAGCTGATCCGTGCTGGTCCTAGAGGAAATACATCAACTTCGCGCTGTGGATCGCCGGATCGGCTTTCACCGTGGTCGAAGCGGAGTCCAGCCCGGGGTCGTCACATGTGGTTGCCGCAAGCCCGCCGGACGCTCCTTCGTCGAA
>NW_015628370.1:690984-710765 GCF_001515625.1 Sinocyclocheilus rhinocerous
TGTCTCGTCGCTCCGGCCGGACACGGCATCAACAGTATGTGTGGGGCGTAACATTTCCGTCTCACGCTTGAGGTATTCGGCCAATCACAACGCACTGGATTGCTGGCCAATCAGAGCACACCTCGCTTTTTCAGACCGATGAGCTTTGTAAAAATCGACGCGTTTCAGAAAGGCGGGGCATAGAGGAGAAACAATAATGTACAGTATGTGGAAAATAATGTGTTTTTTGAACCTTAAACCGCATAAACACATTTTATTACACCAAATACACAAAATAATGTTCTTTTTAGCAACATCATATGACCCCTTTAACTAGAAACAATGTTTAATTTAAGTTTTATTTTGAAATGTAAGTCAATAACAATTGGCTGAAGCCAGAGCCAATGGTGAAAGTCTTTGCGTGAGGAGACACCGCCCCATTTTGGAGGTTCTGCCCACTTTTGGAATTCACGCCCCATTTTGGAGATCTCCAGTCTGGTTATATCTACTTGGTTACCCATGACATAGTCTCGCGTAGCCAGACCTTCAGACTGACGGCTGAAGGTCTGGAATCCATGGAAGCTTTCTTTGGCCAAAGCCCGCCCATGAGGCCGTTTGACCGACATGTCAAACAACCAATCACAGTTCGTTTCGTTCAGCGGCACGTTTCGGGGCGTGGAAATGTCGCCACAATAACAGACCGGTGTGTAAAACTGTCTGACGTATTTTAAAGATTCTGTGCGCGAACTTAAAATATTTCACATACTTTTTAGAATCCAGAGTTTAGTTGATCCTGATAAGCGCTTGTCGTCACAGTTGTAAACACGACGGCTTTCTTCTTTCGTGAGGGGGTTTGGCGTCACGGCATCTTTGTTTCCAGCGGAACGTTAAAGAACGCGACACACACGTCTCCCGGAAATCCTGTATAATTCAACCAATCCGATGACGACTTCGAAACTCCTGAAGTGTTTCCATGCTAATATGGCGGCGCCTTCCCGAAATGCAATGCGGAGTGAAAAGATCGTGACGTAACTCCTCATTCTCTATTGCAAAGTCATGCAGTGTGTAACCTCCTGTCGTCGTTCCATCGTGCAGTGTGAACACAGCAACAACTGAATGCTACCCCAGATAGTCGTTCAGTGTGAAACCAACAGTGATGCGACGTCTTTGAAAACCGTGCAGTGTGAACTCGGCATAACCGACCTCTCATCCGGGCAACCTGTTTCCTGCTGGTGTTCTCTGTTTCTCCGCGGTCTCCACAAGTATGCAAATTAGGTAACTGTAAACTATTAACTATAAATTATTATTTAATAATATTAATGTACTTATTTGGTAAGTAGCCTTGTAATAAATGAGATAATGTAGTGTTATCCCAAAATAAACCCATTGGGTGATATAGACCCTGACTGGCCTATCGCCACGTCGAACGGCTGGCTGTTCATTATTCCAAACTGACACGATTACACGATGCTTACAAGTAGACCGCCAAATGACATTTGCTTGAAACAGATTTATAGTCAGTGTTTCAAAACCTAGTGAGCTACACACCTGGACAGCATTTGGGTATCTATGCGCCAATCATACTGTGTAGTAAGGGAACTTAGACGGTTTTGAGACAGCTTAGTGCTGAGATCTACAGACCTGACAGGTGTTTCCTCTCCTCGCAGTCTGCTAAACCCCTTTTGTAATTGTGGTCTAATCGATGGAAGGTCTGCTCACGTCAGATATAATGTACTTTGTTAGATATAAATATGGCTGTTATTTAATTCGTGGGCTTTCGGATCAAAATGGTCGCTTAGCCCATTCTTTCTAAATGATTAAGCTTTTACGCCATTCCGCTCGTCGAAGCAGCACACTGAGTAGTGATTGTCACAAAAGATGTCTAGTAATCCTACTCTAATCGCATGAGGCAGACATCGGATGACTTCGGGGTGAAAGGCTTTGCGGCATCAAGGTGAGTGGTCAGACTGACATCACCTCATCATCCTCTGCTTACCATGGCCTCCATAGACTCCCAGCTCTTCGTCTCCGAGCCAGACAACAAGAAACTCTTCGCATTCCCTCGAAAATTCACCTTCAGACTGATATAGAAGTCCATGGCGCGAGTACTATTTAAGGCGTTGCATAGGTGAAAACAGAAAAGCTTTGATGAGTTACTGTGCCCTGGCTTCTAGATTTCTCTGGTCAAAATGGTCCTTTCTGTTTACATCAGCGACGCAAACACGCCCTCTGCATCAGCTGACAGGAAAATGTCTGACGTCACTCAAAGCGAAACCATCTAATGTGCAGTGACGTTTCATTTTAATCGGTTCAAAGGGTAAAATCGTGAATGTTAACTTAAAATATTTACCTAGCACAATATTTACAAAATACTGTTATCGTCAATAATTTGATCCATAAATAATAAAGAATAAAGTTGGTTAGTGTGTGGTACTGTACAGTGATAAATAGCCTATTGTCTATTCACCCAGCAAGTGAACTGTACATATTTACTTTCCAAGGGCTGTATTTAGTTGTTTATTTTTTTTTAAAGTTCCGATCCTGGCTTCTGATTGGTCATTACAGATTTCCAGGCGTCTACGTAATGACATGTAATGACAGCTATGACGTAAAGCTTCACTGCGCAGCAGCCGTAATAGATTTTTGTTTTTGTTGCATAGCAACGTTCTGTTACGTCAAGGAATAGAATGTCTCTTAATGAATTTGCTTAGTAGCCTACAATTTTGATGAAAATCTGTGTTACTACTTTTTATGGTATTATATATTGTTTTTAACGTAAGATATTCTTCTTGTCAGGGTATTGTGGGTGCTGGGTACTGTCGCAACACTTTTTGTAATTGTCAAAAATACTTTTTTTTCCAGATTTGATAGTAACACATTCATTCACGTAAATTGCTTTCATCGTAGCATGGCTTTCCTATGCCTTCGTATTTGGATAGGTGTTTTAGGTGAAGCAAATTACAAATCATATGGTGGAAAATGTCTTGTTTTGTAAGTTGTTGCGCACTATACGCAACGCATACCAATGTTTTTGCGTCGCTCTTTGTTAGCAAGCATATTATGCGAGAGGTTAATGTGATCTATCCTGTTTCTCTACCTTTCTCTTAAAACATCTGTTCACTGTATCAGTATCACTTTGTTGATCACTCATCAGTTGATTCTTCATCTATCTGATCATTTTAAGTCAATTTAGTATACTATGTGTGTCGTTTATTTTTCATTTGTGTCTATTTTAAACTTTCCTGAGGGGGGAAAAAAATCTATTTTTCCAAGTAAATTCCACGGCAGTAAATTCTATGACCAGCAGGGGGCACCAATTCCATTGGCTCTTTGGCCTGATTTTTCTGGTGGCACAAGATTGTGTTTTTTGATTAACACATTTATGATGTGAATTTAATATTGTGTAAGATTATTGATGCCATTTGGCTGGATCAGAAGAAGGTCACAGTCTGAAAAAACAAGGAACTCTCACGAGAATCAACACCTGAACTCTGTCTCGCAAGCCTAAAGCAATACACCCAACTGAGAGAAACAAAAGCTCCACACCTTCACTCTTCCCCTCTCTCCCCTCATTTCCATCTGAACACAGGACACTGCAGAGATCACCAAAACCACCTTTCTTAATCAGAGTTTATTACAATGCAACAATTCATGTTTGAAGTCGTTTGAAAGGTCTCTGTATGTCTGGTAAAGGGGTCTCATTCTCTTAACAATAGAACAGGTAGCGCATAGGAAAATGTATTTAATTTAACATTGTTGTGATGCATAAAAGGAAAGACAACAACCCGCAAGAATCCTTCTACCGGATCACTGGCTACCGTCGTTGGACCAGTGGGCGGACCTTACAATTGGTGCTTTGCATTGATAGTTTTTTCTTACTATTTATCTTGAGCTGTATTTGTTGATTTATCCTAGATCAGGGCATATCCAAGGAATACACTTTTTTTACATTAAAAATTCCCTACTCTTTTGTCCTCCCCCTTATGATGGGGAAACCACATAGCCCATTGCAAAACAGAGTTCACACAAGAGATGTTTAAACATGAATGTTAAACAATTGTGATGCAATCAGACAGACGAGACCCTTCTCAGGACAAGCATAGAATCTCCAGGTCACTCTGCTGTTGGTACAACATCTGCAGTTCATATCTGCAGCACAGACTTGTGATTTTAACCTTAAGTCTACCCTGCAAGTGCAGTACTGGGGCTTCCTGAGAAAAAAAAAAGAAGCATTGTTGCAGAAAGTCCTGAGGGAGTAAGGAGTAATTTAATCTGCGAACAAAAACCAGATTCAGGACGAACTTTTTGCTGCTTGAATTTTAAGGTCACCATCGGCCACTAAATTACTTATAAAAAACATATTCTAATTTCAACAGTCCCTACCTTGACAAAGAATGGTAAACAAATATTGTTTCCTGAATCATCATCTTTATGAATAAATAGTGTATAATGTAAAAACATATGTATGCAAAAGTGTAATTGAAGTGAATTTATCAATGAATCCTCCTGGTTTGTTATCTGATTTCTTAGCCAGTATTATCCTAAAACAAGATGTACTTAGGCTATATATTACACTCTTGCATTTGATAGATGCTTTTAGTGCATACTACAATATTATTTAAACAGGATCTTCATTTAATGAGGATTACTCACAAAAAAAATGCTCATTGGGGTAAGATGAATAAACAGCATGGAGTCCTTGCTATATATTCTTTGAATATCCGATGAAAATGGGAACTTGGTTGGAGATATCATAAATCTAAAATACATACAAATACAATCAGATTTTTTGTTGTAACTTTTGTTTAAAGAACATTGTTGTCTGCATGAGGTAGTTTTTGTATTGTACTATGACCCTCAGTTCACTTTGGATTGGTCACACATAATTTTCCTTTATACAAAGGCATTTCCTGTTTCCTGTTTTCTATTTATTCAAATGTGTTTCTAAGAACTAGAGGGAGCCCGAATCAAAGCTATTATCATTAAAAAAAAGGCTTTTCTGTATTACTCACACCTTATCAAGAAATCTAATTATTTTCCTGAAGCATGTCCAAATAAACCTGAGAACTGTTGAGCAACGTTCCTCCCTCCCCTCAATGGAAATGAACTTAGATTCAAATGATGAAAACCAGGGAAAGAAATAACTAATGTCTGGAATTCCACAGGCTGTGCAAATATTTTAATTAAGCGAGTGCACAGTTAACTAGATTCATCCAAATGTCAAGAAACCTTTACATAAAAAGCTGCATCTGACATTCTTTTAAAAGATGCACATTCAATTTAGAGTGCTACTGAAACATGCAAATTCAAGGATCACTAAAATTGCGCACAATGTGGCTCTTAGACCGATTTATTAATAGAAAGGCTCATGCACTGATAATAAAACTAATGTAAAATGGATAAATATGAATTAAAGCACTGGGGTCGTGTCTGAACTTTAGGGGAGCAGCCCAGGTGGGTGCGGTTATAACATTTACTACCAGCATACTGTAGTATCTGAGATCCATTCTGCACTCTCACGCTCGAGACCGAGCTTTGCCCTCAAGCACAAGAGAGGCGTAGTCGCTACAACAATGAATTCTCTGTTAAAATACGTATTGATACTTCTGGGACTCATCTCAGTAATCATCAACATCGTGTTGATATGCTTAAATTCAAATAGGCTTCCAAAATGTATGTCCCAGCCACAAAAGTCTCTACAATTCAGGCACTCTGATAAAAGTCTGGTTTTTGCGGACCTAACAGCAGAGGAGTACAAGTCTGTTCGCGACTACATGTGGGCCCAAAAAGACTTAAATATCTCCCATTCGTTCATAGCAATAGCAAACCCCTCGGAGAATTTAATCTTTTTAATTGACCTCTCACTCCCGAAGAAGGCTGATGTGCTGCGCTACTTGGATTTTCAGAATATGACAGGTACATGTAAACAGGTTTGATGTATGTCTCATGTGACCAAATAAACGATTTTTAAAAATGGCTGATCTGGCCAAATTCCACCATTAAAAATTGGACCAGGTGGGCTAGTAATTAATTGTGGCAAACCAGACAGGCATAACCAATAAAAAAACAGAACAACCAAATTTGGTTTGAAAGAAAGATATAAAATGGATGTGCAGACAGACAGAGAATTAGATGCGGTTACCATTATCTCGGCTTTGTTACTTTGTTTAATAAAGTCTTATTTTGACTTCTGGAACTCTGCTTCTCAAGCTTCATTGACTACATTGAAGAAATCCATCACTTGCTCCGCGACACAACAAATGTTACATGTGTTTTAAACAAAACATTTGTTATTTATTTATTATTATAAAACATTATTTTGGATTCATGATCGATGATGATATGTGTGGCCGTGTGAATGTGTAAACTTTTAAAGAAACTCAAACACTGCCAAGTATCTAAACTAAGGGTTCTTTATTTCCGACCGCGTATGCAGAAGACGCGGCATTAATACTCAAGGTTTTCAATTGAGGGGAGTTGTGCCGATGAAATGTATACAGTGAAGAATAAACACAACCAAAAGCACGCTTCCCCAAAGGTATAAAGAAACAAATCCAAAAATATAAGCACTTCAAATAGTGCTCACAGTTACCGAAATAACTTCAGGCCAGTTTCGCCAATTCCCCTTTTTTTAGAGCCGATCCCCTCAAGTGTGACAAAATAAAGTCTACTTGATCCTCTTCACTCAGTCCCCTTACACGAATAACTCGTTCGAGTTCCTCAATAAACTCATCTACAGTCTGGCAATCTTTACTAGCGTCACCACAGTAAGGAACAATTTGCTTTTCCCTGGGGATATAGACATAAGACCTGGTATTACCAGTGCTCAGCCCAGAAAGTGTTGACATCACCTGATCGTGTCTCCTCCCCAGCTCCTGTATTTGTGACCGGAGTTGTAAGAACGCGTTACCTCCCTCATCATCGTCAGCCCTGGCAGCAGCACCAGCCCCTGGGCGATCCTCCCCCCAGGTGGCTCCCTCCTTAGAAACGTCCGCCTCCATTACCCTATGCCTCAGGTATAAAGGGTCTCAGTCTCTGTAAAGTTTACACAAAACAAAGTCCAATGCCACTCCCTCTTTCCAACTGGTCCTGGCACCCTGGCTGCTTGTTTTCCTGCAGTCCTTCCCGCCTCTGGGCACGGCTCTCTCTCTTCAGTGGAAGCTGACACGTGACCCTCCTTCCACCACTACCGTTGTCTATCTCCCCACGCAGACTAACAGTTAATATTTGACGCACGGAAATAAAAAAACACTCCCCCTAAGAGGAAACCAACAGAAGGAATGAACCCCACTCCTGGTACCAAAAAGATGTGGCCGTGTGAATGTGTAAACTCTTAAAGAAACTCAAACACTGCCAAGTATCTAAACTAGGGGTTCTTATGAAAACCCAGCAACAAAGACACTCACTTATAGGCTATTAAACGAATAAATGAAAGTTTGATTAACAAAAGTTGCGCTTTGTATCCGCCATCATAGTGTCAGTCTTCTCGCGTCACTCTTGTCACGTGACCCCCCCGTTTTATTTCTCAGCCAACCCAGCTCAAAATACGTTCCCGCGGCTATGTGCATAATTGACTAAATCAAATACAACATTACTGCTTTACTATCTTAACATATCTGCTTACAACATGCTCTAAGACAGATGTTAAATATACAATCTACTTTGTTTTGTTTATGATTACCTCCTTTCTCACTAGAATATCTCCTTTATTAGACCAGCATATACATAATGCGCACATACTCAACAGCATACAGTATTTATTTTCAAAGCTGTAAGCCCACAGGAACTGACCGTTGTTTTTTGGTTTCAGGGGGGAAAGACTTCTGAGATTGGACATGACCAGAGGGTGTGAGATTGCACTGCCCTGACTAGGCTGATAGGTCGATATGGCATCTGTAAACATTGTGAAGCTCTTAACACCCTGCAGCTAGTGTTCTTGTTTACAGTCTGCTCTGGACATGTTCCATCTTTGTTTTTCCACATGGCTGAGTCGTTCTAGCGACAGATCTCAGAAGTTCTGGAAGCCCATGGAAAATGTGCCATCTCACAGAGTCGTGAGGCTTCGCACGAACAGGCCTCCAGAGGTTACTAGAAATTCATTATTATGTCAATTCAAGGTAAACAGTGTCATATGAAGGTCTCGGTCAAACTCTAATAATATCTTGCTAATTCTTCATTTGCTGGCCACACAACTGAACTAGGACTGACTGAGCTACGGTAAACTAGAATAACATTTTATGTAATTATCTTTACTTCAATATTTGTGCCAGTTTCTTGTCAAAACACATAATTTCCCCCTAAATTTCAATACACATTACATGTTACATACGTATGTATACACTACCGCTCAAATGTTTGGGGTCAGTATGTTTTTTTAGAGGAAAAAAATATATATACTTTTATTCAGCAAGGGTGCATTAAATTGATCAAGAGTGACAGTAAAGACATTTATAATGTTTCAAACGATTCCTATTTGAAATAAATGATGTACTTTTAAACAACTATTTTTTGATCAAACACAATAAATGCAGTAAAAGAGACTTACGCTTATGACGTATATATAAATAAAACACAAACACATTAAAAACACATAATAAATACATTATATAAATAAACACATTTTTCATATTAACAAAACAACTTTAGAGAACAGTCATGAGTCCTATGTGGCCATGCACATGACCTCATTCAACTAGTGAGTGTCTTTCTCGTAATCGAGAGCTACATTTAGCACCCAAAACCAGCCACTTCACTCACATGCACGGCACAGGCCCCCTTTAATGACCACACTTTAATGTTTGGAGACAATTTTCCCTCTGTTTACGCCTGAGAGTCCAAAGCTCAGGTGGTGCCCAGTGACCAGGCAACTGAATGGAGGGATAGAAGGAGCATCCTGAACTCATGCAAGACGTCGCTGGGATGCCAATCCAGATTCAAGACACTGAAAACAAAATGAAGAGATTTTACAAATAGTGACTTGTGCCTGATAAGACTCACAACATTACCCAAAGACCGAGAACATGAGTGAGGATCCGTAATATTGCTGTTTTACAACGGACCGACAGTAGTAATGGAAGTCTTGTATAGTTATGGGATCAGCAGTACGTTATACCTGCAGATGCATTATGGACATGCCCAAAGCTGGTTTACCTTTGTGTCTACAGTGGCAGACAAGCGTACAACATTTTTATTCTTTTTTCCCATATGGTTCCACCTACAATCAGCAGTGGGAGTGAAGCTGGTCTGGGTTGCAGTTGTGGGAGACTGGCTCAACTTAGTCCTCAAGTGGTAAGCATTGTTGTTGTTTCTGTAAATATCCAAAAATGTTGAAAGAAGTATTTGGAGCCAGATTGAATGGATAAATAATAGAATAATCATTCACAAATAAAGCCTTCTCTCAATATTGAATGCCTATATGTAATAAATTTATCTTCACTGGTCCTAATCAGATTTATTTATTAAATCACTAAACAGGCTTATGTTTGGCGAGCGTCCTTATTGGTGGGTTAAAGAAATTGTTTATTATGGCAACTTGACTGTACCACAAATCAATCAGTTCCCCATGACCTGCGAGACTGGCCCTGGTGAGCGTCTCCTTATGTTTCTCATTGTATTTATATAGACCAACCAACACACTAAATCGGAAGCAGATTTCACAGCAGTTTCTGTCCGTTCTTCTAGGAAGTCCCTCTGGTCATGCGATGGGAGCTGCAGGGGTTTACTATGCAATGATCACTTCACTGCTGCCGATTTTGCAGGGATGTGACCCCTTAAAAAGATGGTGAGTGATTATATCCTGTTTATATTTTTATATAGTACTCAGATATCATCTTCATTTACAAGATGATACCAGACTGAATGCATGGAAATGCTCTTCAGACACAAGAAATCATCCAGAATAATTGAGAGATAAAAAGGAAGGAAAGAAAATACTTGCACAACACAATCTACACTACATTCCCAGTCTCCAGTCAGAAGGAAATACTTCATTAGTTACTTGTAAACTCATTTATCTTAGCAGCTCTGTTTTATCACCATAACAAGTTGTATATTTCTAAAAATGCAGTTTATTTTGGGTAGATGATGGGCCAATCACTCAAGAAGATATTGAATGTCATTCTAAAAAATAACCAGGTTCTTCATGTCAGTGTTTTGCTGTTTAATATTAATAATAAACATTTTCTTTCTTTTGCATTTGTGCCATATACAGGTGCATCTCAATAAATTAGAATGTTTTGGAAAAGTTCATTTATTTCAGTAATTCAACTCAAATTGTGAAACTCGTGTATTAAATAAATTCAATGCATACGCTTGCAGGGTCTTCTTTGGGCCCTTTTCTGGGGTGTGCAGGTTTGTGTCAGTCTTTCTCGCGTCTTCATTACAGCTCATTTCCCACACCAGGTCATTGCGGGAGTTGTCTCGGGTCAGTTGCATTGTATATTTTTCATATTAGTCTGCCATTCAAAATTACATACAAGATGAATAAGATCTCTTACTTCTCTTACTCTTATTCTGGTTTCAGCATACAGTTTCTTAAGTAATTGTTCACTTTCACTATACAGGAATCGCTGTAGCCAAGGCTTTTAATAGAGTGTCCTGGATCTATTCAGCAAGCTTGAAGAGTTATGTGCACACCATCCTCTGTCTTGTGTTCATTGCGCTGGGACTTTATGCACTGTTGGATGCTGCTTCAATAGACCCCTACTGGAGTCTAATGAAGGCACAGAAGTGGTGCAATCAGCCTGAATGGGTCCATCTGGACACCACACCCTTCGCTGGCCTCCTCCGCAACACCGGGGCCCTGTTCGGCTTAGGGCTGAGCCTTCATTTGCCTAAGGTGATCTGGAAAAAAACAAGAGCTGTGGAAACAGCACCATTTACAGACTGACCTGTACAGCAGCAACACTGCCACTCCTGAGCCTCTTAGATTCATTCAGACCTCCCACAAGCACTCATGCGCTCTTCTATTCACTTTCTTTCTGTAAGAGTGCCACTGTGCCTCTAACCACAATAAGTTTTGTACCTTACTGCATAAGCACATTAGCAAATGTATACCACAGAATGAAAGCATATTAAACTCAGAAAACACATCATGAGATTGTATTTTTGGCAATTAAGTCTCTATTTACTATTTTCCTCTGGTTACCTGTTTTGAAATATTTCAGAGTATTATTTTAGAAAAAAAAGATTACTTTATATGTTTTGATTTTAATGTATGCAAACTGAGACATGCAGAGATATCGTCAGGAATATCCAATGCTATATATATATAATTAATGTAAAATATTATTTAATATATTAAATAATTTAAATGTCACAATGGAAAGAGATCAAAGAGCTATATCTGATTAACTATATAGTTTTCATTCAAAATGTACGTACATTTATGATATAGTATATTATATAATATTTGCTGGCCAACACTAGTCAAGTCAAGTCAACTTTATTTATATAGCACTTTATACAATACTGATTGTGTTAAAGCAGCTTTACAGTATCAAACAGACAAAAATAGTTTGTCAATGCAAGAGGAGTTATTTTTCCAGATAAAGTCAGTTCATTGATGATTCAGTGATGACACTATTGTTTGATATTTTTGTGTTACATTTTATATTTATGCTGTGATAAATTGTTTGTGTTTTATAATTTTTACACTGTTCAATGGCAGGTTTAGGTGTAACAACTTACCCCATATAGTGTGACAACATGCCCCTCTATAACTGGCAAATGTTGTGCAATGTGCCTACAGAGACATTGATTTTCAAAAATAAACCTATGCTGAAAGATATTATGAATCAAACTGTTTTTTTTTTAAATTGCGCTTGAACTATTGTACATAATAACAGGGGGATGTAGCCTATTACACAACTTCAAGTTTTGCATAAATTATAACTGCTGTATTAAATATGTTACAGTCTAAAAACAATATCAAGTGTTCATCTATTGTAATTATTTTATGTAATGCACAATGTATTTATTAAAAAATGGATATCTGGTTCCAGAAACCTTCAGAAAATTCAAACTCGATGATGAAATGCTTCAAATAGGCTAAAATGTCTTCATCAGTGATGTTAGTTCCGCCATCTAGCGACAGAACTATTACCACAGGAACTGCACAACACGAGCCCTACTTGCTCTTATTTGTGTTTTACTTGATAAACATTTGTAATCAGCTAAAAATAGGGTAATCATAAATAAATCATCCATGTCTGTTTAAAAGAATGGTAACTTCCTCGTGTTTATCATTTTCCGTGAGACCTTTACAGTAGAATTTTGTACCGGAAGTGGAGAGTGTAAACAGACGCGAGTCAGTCGTGACCGTGACTGTCAGTGATGAAGCAGTGTTTCCTTGTACCAAATTAATGTTTCCCTCACTTCCACAGGGATGCATCACTTAAGCGGCCTTCGACAGGTTTAGTCGATCAAACTGCATTAAGAAATCCAGCAGAAACTGAAACTAGTGACTCGGCTGCAGAAGCGAGAGCCGCGGAGAAGCGCTATGCCGCGGCGGAAGGTATGACTGCATCCTACAGACCAGCTGCGTACGTGCCTGTATAGAGCTCGTTCTCAGCATCTCGCACCTGCGTGTTCATGTGTAACCAGCCTTCACCTGCTCGTTTCACACATACTCGAGATCCAGCAGTCGCAGTCATCAAAACCAAATGACTAGTGAAATTGTTTGTGTGTGCAATGTGCAGACGGTAGCAAAAACTGTAAAGTTAAGGCTCTGTGTAATTACATAATACGTGGTTTCACGTATGTAATAAGCGCATACACAAATAGTTCATATTTATTGTGCCTGCAATTCAGACATTTGTTTTTGTGATACAAGGAAAAAGGCTAAAATATGGTCTTTTCCCCCAAGTCATTGTAATTACCTAATATCACGTCATGTTTTCATTCATGCTGATAAAGCAATATTTACTGTCAGGAGGGAATAATGGGGAGTGAGGGAGGTCCTGAAATTAGCTACAAGGGTGTTAAAAGCATCTTAGCCCAAGGCCTTTTTTTTCTAATTTGGTTCATTGTACACCCATATGTTAACCTAGTTAAAATGTTTTGATTCAACCAAACCAGTGACCACAGTGTAAAAAAAAGATTTTCTCAGTAACACTTTATTAGTATAGTTTCATGTTATTGAATATAATATAATAAAGTTATAATTATAATATAAACATTATTACATTATATAATGCAGATCATTAGTTTAAGGAATTAGTAAAGCCCATGCAGCACCTTCTGGGACCCCTGGTTCTGTGTAATTAAAATGAGAAACATATTTTCACAGGTCAGGTGGCACTATCTGATTTTTGTTACAGTCAAATTACCCTAATTAACAGGGTTATCTGAAGCGAATTTTCATAAAAAAGCTTACCATCCTTTTAAAAGTGAATTTGTCTAATTTGTTTCAGTATCTGTATATCAATAAAAAAAGATGACTGTAACAATTTACAATAAGGTTCCATTGGTTAACCTTAGATTATTACCTAGTTAAGATGAACTAAAAGATAGACTAAAAATACTTCTAAAGTAGGGCTGAACGATTTTGGAAAATAATCTAATTGCGATTTTTTTTTACCAATATTGCGATTGCGATTTAATATGCAATTATTTTTTAAAGCTCGTTATGTTCTGTATTATTCAACAAAGACAAGCTATAAATCATTGTATAGTATGACCAACACAATATTATATAGATTAAACATAAATGTTCTTTTCTGTAGGCCAGGCAAAGCATTTATTAAACTTAGTTCATGTTCATTTCAACATTTACTAATACATTATTGAAATCAAAAGTTGAATCTGTTAAAATTCAGTCTGAGCTAAGATGAACTAACACTGAACAGTTCCATTTATATTAACAAACATTAACAACGATTAATAGATACTAAATGTTATGCTTATTGTTAGTTAATTTTAGGTAATGCTAACTAATGGGACCTCATTGTAGAGTGTTACCAAGATAATATTTGTATTTAGTGACCAAACTGGGCTTTGATGTTTTTGACACTTAGAGAAATGCCGGCAGTAGCTCTGAAGGTACAGAGGATTCAGACTTCTCCGCTGAGCACACAGACAGCTCAGAGAGTGACGCCCATGTGGTGAGAAACACCCGCCTCACTCGCTCCTCATTGCGCCTCAGCCGCAACTCGCAAGGTAAGACACGAGACATTGTACTGATCACTTACTAAGAGCTCTTCAGTAAAAGTATGATTTACTAATAATGAGGCAAACAAGAACTTTGGGCTGTAGGAATAATGAAATTATCATGTGATTTTTTACCCAAAAGAAACAATAATTGAAATCTGAGGTGATGGGTTGATAGGTAGGAAGCATGATGGATGGAGAACAACAAACAAAAGAATGAACGAACAAACCTGAGAGCTTTGTTTCTAGATTCCAGTCCTGTGGGGAACCCGTCTGCCTCAGTTTCAGAGGAGGTGGTGAACTATTCCACCCGTCGCATGACTCGTAGTCAACAGCAGGGGGTGTCAGTCTTGCCCAAGAAATACCCCTTGCGGCAGAGTCCTTCTTCTGGCTCAGACACGGAGCAGCATGGGGAAATCTCAGAGAGGGGTAGGAGGAGAAAACCGCATGGTTCTTCACTCATGCCTTCCCTCATTTGAGTATCTCCATGCTTTGCTCTGCTCACATGTTCTCTTCATTAGTTTTTTTCTTTCTGACAAGTCACAGATTTTCCTCAGTTCATATAGCATGTTAACCATTCCAAAGTTTGGGGTCAGTAAGTATTTTTTTTCTTTTCGTTCTAAGCAGCACAACTGTTTTCAACATTGATAATAATAAGAAATGTTTCTTGAACACCAAATCAGCATTTTAGAATGATTTCTGAAGGATCATGTGACACTGAAAACTGGAATAATGACTGCTGAAAATTCAACTTTGACATCACAGGAATAAAATACATTTTAAAATATTCAAATAGAAAACAGTTATTTTAAATTGTTATAATATTTAACAATATTACTGTTTTTACTGTATTTTTGAGATCAAATAAATGCAGCCTTGGTGATCATAGGAGTCTTCTTTCAAAAGCATGTTAAAAAAATCTTACTGACTTTAAACCTTTAAACGGTAGTGTACATCATTTTCATAATTCTTTAAGATGTAAAAATTGAATTATTTGAAGTAATGCATTAGACTCTCATAATAATTCATTTCATATTATTCTGTGGCTTTTGCCTACTTTTTCTGTTGTAGTTTGCTATCATTTGAATGGATACGTACCACTCTCAATTCGTTCAATTTTGTTTTTACATATACACCCTAAATTAGTTAGTTACTGTTTAATCTGTTTTTGACAATATGTTGGCTCAAGCATCAATAAAACAACCTTATGTTGTAGTTCAAAAGCATACAGCTTTTTGTCATGAATTATTAAGTGGCACTTTTAACATGAATGATCATCACTGATACCAAAAAGTTTTATACTAGTGATTACTGATTGACATTTTAATCTCAATTTTTGAGAGACGTGGTTAGTACAGTATGTGGTTAGCTACACCTTCACTTTAACCTCCACTTGTTTTTATTGTTTTATTCTTCCTTTGCTCTGTAGTTACACTATTGCCCTTTTCATTTTATTAATGTAATGATATATTCCTTATTCCATTCTTAGATTTTATACAGTCCTGTTTTCTGTTGTGTTGGTCATCCAGACATTAAGGAAAGTGCAGACCATGATGAGTCCCCACCCAGGACGCCCACAGGCAACGCTCCTTCCTCTGAGTCTGACATCGACATGTCCAGCCCAAACGTGTCTCATGATGAGAGTCTGGCAAAGGAGCTGTCTCTGAAAGAATCCGGCCTTGCTCACCGGCCCAAGAGACGACGCTTTCATGAGAGCTACAACTTTAACATGAAGTGCCCCACACCTGGTTGTAATTCACTTGGTAATTGAATTCCAGGTCCTTTATTTTATTTAAAAAAAATATTTACACTACCGTTCAAAGGTTTGGAGTTAGCAAGATTTTTTGATGTTTTTCTTTTTCAGAAACAAGTCTGTTATGTTCACCAAGGCTGCATTTATTTGATCAAAAATACAGTAAAAAAAAAAAAGGTAAAATTGTGAAATATTATTATGTTTTAAAAAACTGTTTTCTATTTTCACTTATTGCAATTTATTTCTGTGATGGCAAAGCTGAATTTTCAGCAGTCATTACTCCAGGCTTCTGTATCATATGATCCTTCAGAAATCCTTCTGACATGCAGATTTGGTGCTTAGAAAATATTTCTTATTATTCATGTTTCTTATGATTGTTGAAAACATTCATTCTTTGATAAATAGAAAGGTAGAAAGAGCAGCTTTTATTTGTAATGGAAAAATCTTGTAATATTATAAATGTCTTTACTGTCCACTTTGATCAATTTAATCTGTCCTTGCTGAATAAAAGTATTAATTTCTTAAAACATTTTTACAGGCCCCAGACTTTGGATGGTAGTGTATTTGTTTCAGTGTATTAATAGTGGCTTTACTTTTCTTCTGGCAAGACTGTTTTGTGTTTAGGCTTATTTAAATGCTCAAATATTTCAATTAAACTTCATTCCTCCTTCAGGACATTTGACAGGGAAACATGAAAGGCACTTTTCAATATCTGGATGTCCACTGTACCATAACCTTTCAGCAGATGAGTGTAAGGTAATGCTTATGTGTGTCGTTTGGACTAAACCTTTAGCCAGATTGTATTTTGCTTAAACGGCAAGGTTTACCTTAAAATCAAACCTTTTACTCAGGTGAAAGCAAGCTCTCGAGACAAACACGTGGAGGAGAGGACGCTGTCCCAGCGGCAGGATGAGAATCGCCATTCTGCTCGGCAACAGGTAAAACAGCACACCAGGTATTTAACATCTTTCCTCTTGAACCGGTATGTGCCCATGAATGACATTCTCCAAGAGCTGCTTTCAGATTTTATGTGCAGTAACAATACATGTTAAATAAATAGCCTCAACTAGCACTCACATTCTCTGAGTTACCTCCCCTCCAGGCCCAAACAGAGCGACAGCTGCGGTATAAAGAAAAGGTGGCAGAGATGAGGAGGAAGAGAAACTCCGTTCCTCTTAAAGAGCAAAAAGACAAGTATACAGTGAGTGTCACATGCTCCATATTTGCAGAAAGAATGACAACAGCCCTTAGCAGATAAATGTATCAGTTTCTGAGCTCTTATTGTTTGACTCTCTCCAGGAGCACAGACAGACCCATGGCAGCAGTCGTGAGCCTCTCCTGGAGAACGTCACAAGTGACTATGACTTGGAGCTATTCAGAAAAGCCCAGGCACGTGCCTTGGATGATCTTGTAAGAGAGAAGGCCCATCTCATTTTTTCCCTCGTTTTCTCCTTTTTCCTCTCTTTTTCATGAATCTGTAAAGATTGCGGTGGGCTGAGCCTTCTCACCACTGCATTCTGGGTTATGCGATGGGCCTACGCCGGACTCTCTTCCACTGTAGCCTCCACACTGCTGCCATTCTCTCATCTGTTGCATATGGGTGTTACTCAGAGTTTTAAGCAACATACTTTAACTGTCCTACCTTAAAGGAACAGCTCCAAAAATGAAAATTCTGACATTAACTAACCCTGATGTTGTAGACCTGGGTAGTGTCATTTTTTTAGAGCTTGACTGAAAAAAAATTGAGTGAATAATAACAGAATTGTAATTTTTGGTTGAACTGTTCCAATAAGAGAAAACGTCTCAGGTTACGTATGTAACCATGGTTCCCTGAGTAGGGAATGAGACACTGCGTCCTCTAGGGGTCGCTATGGGGAACGCCTCGTCGTGACCCGTGTCTGAAGCATACATTGAAAAAAACACCAACAACACGTTGGCCGGCGACAGCCATGACGTCACTACCGGTGCGACTATAGTATAAATAGATGCCGGGAGAACACATCATCCTCTTCTTCATCTGAAGCTTGTGTCCGAAGCATGGCAAGAAACCTAGAGGACGCAGGGTCTCGTTCCCTACTCAGGGAACAATGGTTACTTACCACAGTGTGGATTTTAGAAAGTGTACAAAGACTTGCGTGCACACTTACCATAACATAGATTTAAAAATACATTTCTAAGGGGCTCTCGTGGCACTCTGAATGAAAGAGCAGCCCATAGATGGAAATGGTGCATCCCAGAACGCTATGTTTGAGAAGTCATCAACTCGATCTAAGGCTTTATAATGCTGGAGTGGCTAGCCTCGACCTACAGCACGATCGTTAGAAATCAAAAGGATAAGCGTACTGCAAGCTAGCCAAAAAACTAAAGTGCATCAGAGAGGCAGAGGAAGGGCCTAGTTCGCCTGATGCTGCTGGTTCCAGGTGCTCTGGGAAAAACAGAGAACTCCAAATTCAGAAAGGAATAGTGTGCTCATAGGCAACCCTTTAATAAAGGGGAGCACTGCTAAACACTACCACGAGAACAGCCCATGGAGCGAGGAATCCAACTCCTCAGAAGGGAGAGAATTCAAACGCTCGAAAGAAAGCACCATGCTCGCAATAACCCTCAATTGTGAGGGGAGCGATGCTTCAAAAGTGTGTCAACAGAGACACACTGGTTGAGTGGAGCCCAAGGCGAGTACCGGGGTCTAAGCCAACTCAGAGAAAGGGAACGAGGCTAATAACGCGTAACCCTTACCATACAGGATTTCAGAAACTGGTTGAGTGGAGCCCAAGGTACCGGGGTCTAAACCAACTCAGAGAAAGGGAACGAGACTAAAACCACGTAACCCTTACCATACATGATTTCGGAAAAGTGAGCAAAGTATAACGTGCACACTTACCACTATCTGGATTTTAGAAAGTGCACAAAGTGCTAACGTGCCCACTTACCACTATGTGGATTTTAAAAAGTGCGCAAAGTGTTCAGCATGCACACTTACCACTATGTGGATTTCAGAAAGTGCACAAAGCTTAGCATGTGCACTTACCATAGCATGGATTTAAGAGCTTCCCAAGCATCTGTTCACAGATACCCGGAAGTACTGAGCCAAACGGGAGAGGCAAGCTCAAATACAACCCTCTAAGGTGAGGGGAGCACTGCCTGAGACAGCATTACACAAGAAGGTTCTCGCAAATGCCACCTATACTTCCCACTCGATGCCTCAGCAAGAGGGGATATATATATATATTTAGAAATTGATCGTACTCACCCACCATGGTTCCCGCGCTGGAGCCCTGTTCAGGAAGCAACTGAAGAAACCTCTGGTCCGGACCATCAGTAAGGTGGTCACTATGAAGCCATAGAACCAACCAAACATCATAGGTCCAGCATAGGAGACTGTAATGCAGGAAGTTCCCACCTAACCTCGGTCAGGTGGAGAGATGGTGGTTACAGGGGAATTAGGAAGGGGAAGATAAGGGCAGATGTAAAACCCCCGAAGGAAATGAGTAGATACTGAAGTATCACTCTGATCCGAACGAAGCGCTGACGCCTTGTCTGGATCACATCCCTTAGGTCTTGGCTACCTCCCTTTGACCCGCGATTCCTCCTACCCCTACCCGCAGGCGGGGGAGGAGTGCGAGCCGCGACACTAGCCTTCTGTGCCCGTCTCTGATCCTTCTCAGACATTTCCTGCTCTTCCTGGGCTGAACTCAGCAGAGCGCTGGCCCCTGGATCAGACGATGTTAATGAAATAACATCATCCTCTGCGGCTCACTCTCGTCCACAGTGGACGGTCGCGAGAGGGAAAACCTCTCTTTAAACTCATCGGCCAGATCCACCTGCGATCCCCATGAGCTCATTCTCCTCCGTGCCTCAGCAGCGGCGGGTCCTGAACCGCGGGAAGCAGATGGCTGCCCCT
>NW_015628370.1:712614-737027 GCF_001515625.1 Sinocyclocheilus rhinocerous
CGTATGCTGGAATCGATGGATGCGTGAGGAAAATGGCCTCTTCCATTCCTTCTCGATCTCTGTATGGAGATCAGGAAGAAAGAAAGGCTCACCTGAGCTGGAGGGTTACGGCCAGAAAGATAACGTTCATCGAGATGACCTCGCAACGTCACTTTCTTTGCCCGCTTCCACGACAAGTCAAGCCTCGCCGTGGCGCGATCCATAACTTCCAAAAGCTCATCATACGCAGGGCAGGAGGATTGGGAAGGTCTCAGACATTTCCTGCTCTTCCTGGGCTGAACTCAGCAGAGCGCTGGCCCCTGGATCAGACGATGTTTTTTTCAATATATGCTTCAGACACGGGTCACGACGAGGCGTTCCCCATAGCGACCCTTAGAGGACGCAGTTCGAAGTTCCCTTGAAAGGGAACAATAATCTTGAGTAGACATTAATTCACCTTCTTATTTTCTCCAGCTCATTTCTATCTTAACTTTTAATTTAACTCTTAAATTTCTACATTGTCTTCTGTTTATTTATTAGTACAGTCTCTGAAAATGTACAACTCCATTCAAAAGTTTGAGGATCAGTATTATTTTTTAAGGTTTTTGAAAGAAGTCTCTTATGTTCACCAAGGCTGCATTTAGAACTGTTTAAATAACTGTTTACTATTTTAATATATTGCAACTTATTCCTGTGATGGCAAAGCTGAATTTTTAGCAGACATTACTCCAGTCTTCGGTGTCACATGAATTCTTTGATAAATAGAAAGTTTAAAGAAACAGCATTTATTTGAAATATAAATCATTTGTAACATTATCAATGTATTTACGGTCACTTTTGATCAATTTAATGCATCCTTGCTGAATAAAAGTTTTCATTTCTTTCTTTCTATCTTTCAAAAAAAAAAAATCTTACTGTCCCCAAACTTTTCAATAGTAGTGTATCTCTCGATCTCGTCCTCAACCTCCTCATTCATGAATGAATCTTCAGCGGTAGGCTTCAGGATTTTTTCCTTCTATCTCTGTGTCATCATTCCCTCCAGTCAGACCTGTGTTTCTCCCACCCTTCATTGGTCCTTGCAGGAAAAACTTCGGCTGCAGGGACAGGTCACGGAGGGCGGCAACATGATAAAGACCATTGTGTTCGGCCGCTATGAGTTGGACACCTGGTACCACTCGCCGTACCCTGAAGAGTACGCCCGCCTCGGCCGCCTCTACATGTGCGAGTTCTGCCTCAAATACATGAAGAGTCAGACCATTCTGCGACGTCACATGGTAACTCTTTCAACATGTTCAGTTAATTTTCAAACTTCTAAATTCTTCATTTCTGATTCTTAAGTTTTGTCCAGCCTTGAATCATAATGTTGATAGGAGTGTGTTTTTGCATTCACACATACGCCTTTCTTATTTCACTTTCAATCAGGCCAAATGTGTGTGGAAACATCCACCAGGTGATGAGATTTACAGAAAAGGGGCTATATCTGTTTTTGAAGTGGACGGCAAGAAGAACAAGGCAAGAACAAAGACATTCCAAAAGGACTCTTTATTTTATTTAACAACTTTGAATCGGTTATCTGCAGGTCAGTAATTTGCAATCAGTACCTGATTCAGCTTTGACACTGTCATTTGCCTTTTGCAGATTTATTGTCAAAACTTGTGCCTCCTTGCCAAACTCTTCCTGGACCACAAAACTTTGTACTACGATGTGGAGCCGTTCCTCTTCTATGTGATGACTGAAGCGGACAATACCGGCTGCCATCTTGTAGGATACTTCTCCAAGGTACTCTGTTAGTTACTCCAGTGCACCTTAAGCTTCAGTTACCTTGCAAGTGATTATTTTGTAGTAATCAAAATACATATCTGGGTTTAGGAAAAGAATTCATTCCTGAACTACAATGTCTCCTGCATCCTGACCATGCCACAATATATGAGGCAGGGTTATGGCAAGATGCTGATTGATTTCAGTGAGTTCAGTAGATCTAGATCATTTGTATACTTTTTATAGCTGTTATTTGTCATTACTGTGTTAAGCTTAAACAAGATTGCAAATGGTGTTGTTAAAGTTACAATTGTAATTTCGTCTTAAAAAAAACTTTAAGAACATGTTAGAGTAGCTCTTTTACTATGTGGTCATGTGCACTTTTTGATGCCGCAATTAATGGAAGACATGAACGTGTTAAGGTGTGAATGGCTTGTGTCTGCACAGGTTATTTGCTGTCCAAAGTAGAGGAGAAGGTTGGCTCCCCTGAACGGCCTCTGTCTGACCTGGGACTCATCAGTTACAGGAGTTACTGGAAAGAAGTGCTCCTGCGCTACCTGCACAACTTCCAGGGCAAAGAGATCTCCATTAAAGGTACTTAGTGTTGTTCACTTCTTTAAAGGTTACTTCTTTTTTAAGGTTTGTAAGATTTTTTTATTAATTATTTAAAAATAAATTATTTTATTTGGCAAAGATGCATTAAATTGATCAAAGGTGACAATAAAGACATTTATAATGTTACAAAAGATTTATATTGTATTCTTTTTATTCATCAAAGAATCCTGAAAAAATGTATCATGGTTTCCACAAAATTTTTAGCAGCATAAATAAGAAATGTTTCTTGAGCAGCAAATCAACATATTAGAATGATTTCTGAAGAATCATGTGACACTGAAGACTGGAGTAAATAAATTATATTTAAAATGTATTCATATAGAAAACAGTTATTTTAAATTGCAATAATATTTCATTATATTTACTGTATTTGTGATCAAATAAATATGCAGCCTTGGTGAGCATAAGCATTAAAAACATCTTACAGACCATACGCATCCATCTTCCTTTTCCATTTATGATTGTAACATTTAATATTATGAATAATTGTTTTCATTCTTTGTCATATTTTAACACTTGGGAGCAGAAATCAGCCAAGAAACAGCTGTCAACCCTGTAGACATTGTCAGCACTTTACAGTCACTCCAGATGCTGAAGTACTGGAAAGGGAAGCATCTGATCCTAAAAAGACAGGTAACTGTAATTGTAATGTAATGTATGTAGTTTAGCAACAGACTGTTTACATTAATTACAAGTTTATTTTGATGACATTTTGTGTTTTTAATGCATTTAAATGGTTGAATGATTTTTAGGATCTGATTGATGATTGGAAAACCAAAGAGGCAAAACGTGGAAGCAACAAGACTATTGACTCTACGGCCTTGAAGTGGAGCCCACCCAAAGGAACCTAAGACAATAATCTGCATGCTCTTCACAGTTTGCTGTAGTTTAACTGGTTTTGGTCACTATTATAATAGCTCAATACAGAGGAAGGTGTTCTCTTTCATAGTTTCACTCAACGCTGCATAGCTATGACGCAATGGGAACGCCCCTTGGGTGTGCCGATTGTCTGAAGCCCGAATGGAATCATGCCAATGGCATGGGCGCCACCTCAACGCCACTACGTCACCCACTCTAACACTAGTGACCACGCCATCCGCTCCTCAGATTTTCTTCCTTCAGAAGCGGTCATTTAGCCCTTCAGAAACGATTTATCTGGCTCATGTTTCGGCTTATTTCTTTGAGTTTCTCTTTTGCACTTCAGCGAATGCATTCAGTGAAACCTCGTTTCTCCTCGCGGTGAAGTGCTAAGGAGTTTCGTCGCTGCCAGCCGCCATGCTCTCGCTTTTTCGCGAGCGACAACCCGCACAGTAAGTGTTTTGAATGTATGGGTTTTTCTCACGTGCAAGGCTTTTTACGGCACTTCTAACTAAATTTTGTGAGAATCTCCGTCTCAAAACTCTTTGCGTGAGGCTTGCGGTTTTTTGAGAAGGAGTCATCCATTATCCCCCATTGCGCTGCTCCGGAGGCTGCTGAGGCCCTCCGTGAATTCGCCTCCTGGGGTTCGGATATGGAGCTCGAGGCTATAGAGAGTGAGCAGACGGGCCTCGCCTTTTCTCTCCCTCTCTCGCCTGAGTGCTCTCGCACGGATTCGCCGGTGGAGTTGTCCACGATTATTTATGTCCCAGCCCGGAGGCACGTGAGGCTGTTTCCTTCGGGTTTTATTGTATTTTGTACACCATGGCATCCGACTCTTAGGATTTCGGGCCCGCTTCAGTCGACGCTCTCCCGCCTAGAGGCCAGGAGGCATGGCCTTCTACGGCCTTTACTGAGCTAGTGGAAGTGTTAGCGTGTGCTACCGAAAAGCTTAATCTTGAGTGGCCGGATAAACCGGATAAACGGATAAAACTCCCAACTAAGCCGTGTAGGACCACTTCCGCCCTCATCGGAAGGTCCTACATGGCGACTGATCAGACGGGCATGGCGCTTCACACCATGGCCATCCTTCAGGCTTATCAAGCTGACGTCCTGAAGGAGATGGACGAGGGAGGGGGGGCCTGACTCCAGAAGCGGTCAAAAAGCTCCATAGGGCTACGGACATGGCGCTGCATGTAACTAAGCACACTGCACGCGCAGTTGGGCGTACAATGGCGGGGTTGGTGGCTGCCGAGCGCCACTTCTGGCTAAATCTCACGGAAATAAGTGAGAAGGGGAAAGCTTTTCTCCTCAATGCCCACATCTCGCAGTCGGGATTGTTCGGCGAGGCGGTTAGCTCGGTGATGGACAAATTCTGTGCTGCCAAGACTCAGTCGGCTGCCCTTAAGCAGTTCATGCCCAGGAGGGCCCGCAATTCGTCCAACCCTGCCTCTGTGCCCAGAGACCACTCCGCGCTTAGGAAGGAGCCCGTTAGCAGGACCTCTTATGGTTTGGGGAGTTTGCGGCCATCTTTCGACCCGTTAGCACCCACATAAGCGGATTGAGCTGAAGCGCTCAGATAAACCCACAGCTTCAGCTTCATCGGGTCGTTACTGATCTCTGTGTCAGAGGAGTTCCCCTGGAGGATATTTGTGTGGCAGCAGGATGGTCCTTTTATCAGGTTTTATAGCTTGGATTTAGATGCAGCTCCTGGTTCACTAGTATTAGAGTAGGTGACGTAGTGGTGTCCCAGCCATCAGCCAACGAATTGGTGTGATTCCGTATGGGCTTCAGATAATCGGCACACCCAAGGGGCGTTCCCATTGTATCATAGCTATGCAGCATCTGGTTCCCTATTCAGAGAACATGGGTAATGCAAGTAACCCGAGACGTTTTCTTTGTTACAAGTAAGGCTGCAATCCTAACTCTGTCCTGTGTCACATGGTTCAGTTAGAACATTTCGAGTTACCTTAAGGCTGGAATACACTACACGATTTTCCGCCGATTTACAGTCTGAAGGAGTTGACACTAGTTGCCGAAAGTCAGAGCCACTCTGCAGATTTGAGTTGAAAGATTTAATAGAAAATCGTGTAGTGTTTGATGGTCACAGACTCCGATTTTTTAGCTTCAGACTTTGATTCCATCCAGACGGAGGATATCAAACATGTTTGATATTTTGAGCCGATTTTAGAACACGTGTTGGTTTCATTTGTCACGCATCTCCTAGCAACAAGGCGCACGTTTCTGTGTGAGTTTGTTGTGATCGGAACAACTTCTAGTAGTGTGTGATCCTCAGTTGTGCAGTGTATGATGGACAGTTTTCCTTTGTCACTATTTACGAAGTAGGTAAGTGTATGATGGCCAGAGTTTGTAAAATCTGTTCAGATTTTAAAAGTCATGTAGTGTATTCCAGCTAGAGAGTCTATTCCGCACCCACCCGCTCCCGCTATATATTCACTCTTTGTTCACCTGCTGTCGGCTTAGAATAATTTTCTTCCCGGCCCGACCGTTCCCGCTAAATTTAGATCTCGTTTCCAGAATCTCACATTTAAATGTCTGCTACTGAAAGAAAGAAAGATAGGCTGACAAATAAAAGTGTATTCTGCACAAAATTGTATGTTATTTTATTCGTCTTGTCAAGAGTCTTGAATTTATTGACTTTGACTTGAATTTATATGAATCATCTTAAAACACAAAATTCGTTTAATTAATTTTGCAACACAGTAGGAAAAAAGTGTCAGAGAAAATAAAAATGTACAAAAATTGTATTTCTTATTTTTATTCGTCTTGTCAGGATACAATTCGTTTAACATTGACAACACAATAGGGAAAAAGTGTAGCAGAGAGAGAAAAAATGAAAATGTAGGTTGTACAAAAATAGCCTATTATTTATTTGCATTTGTCTTTTCAAAATACTAAATTCGTTTGACATTTTTCTGTTAACACAGTAGGAAAAGTGTCGCAGAGAAAAATAAATAAATATGACATCTTTCATTTAAAATTATAGGCTAACAGATATGCTGTTCTGAAATGGACGTCGGGAATGGGATATTGTTAGACCGCCCGCTCCTGTTCAAATTACACCAGAGTTACCGACCGCTACAGCGTTTTATTCGGGAATTTAATCCCGCGGCGCAAAAAATCCGGTCGGGTTGCAGGAATGCAGACCTCTAATTCCAGCCTTTGGCTGTCCTATTAGAGTACCAGTGTTTGATACTCAAATGGCAATTGTTTTTACTGTTGTTGTGTTTTTTTTAGTTATCTAGGCTACTGCATCTCTTTATTTTAGAGAAACGACTATTTGACTGTTAAATAGGCTATTTATGTGAAAAAAAAACATTACAGTGTTTCTATAACTAATGGTTTTGTGAACTAAAGAGCTTCATGTTTTTTGTTTTTTTTAATTCTGATCCAGATATGTATTCCCAGCCCTATTTGACATTAGCCACACACAAGTCATTGCACTAAGTTAAAATAATATTTTATTAGCTCAAGTGAGACTAACTTGTATTTTGGAACAGACACATTGCATTAAATCTGATTAACCCTTCATCTTCAAGTATTGTTTTTTCAAACGCCTACAATCAAAAACTATTAAAGGGATAGTTCACCCAAAAATGAAAATTACCCCATGATTTACTCACCCTCAAGCCATCCTAGGTGTGTATGACATTCTTCTTTCAGACGAATATAACCGGAGTAATATTAAATAATGTCCAGGCTAATCCATGCTTTATAATGGGAGTGGATGGTAGCCCAAAATTTGAAGTCCAAAAAATTGCACCCATCCATTATAAAAGAAGTCCACACAGCTCCGGGGGGTTAATAAAGGCCTTCTGAAGCGAAGCGATGCATTTGTGAAAGAAAAATATCCATATTTAAACCTTAATCTGTAGCTCCGGTTAGAATATGCTAGTCTCGCGAGAACCAAGTTTTGTTTACAGCAAAGGAAAACCCGTGTCCTCTTGGCTTATATCGAAATCCTCAGACATTTTCATTCAGACAAATCCTCATTTTGTACTACTAATTCGTGACCGGTGTTTTGTTTTGCTCTCTCCTCTGCGCTTCCAAGCTCGTCACTTCCGCATTCGTCACCGCGTTTGCCTACGTCATCCGCTGGACGCCACTCTCTCGTGAACGTGCGTACGATTTCATTTTTGGGTGAACTATCCCTTTAAGTGTAAACTTCACTTAGTTTATAGCATGTCTTGGCTATATATTGCAGCAACTGTGTAATTTGTGAGCAGCCAGAATATCTTAAATTAGCTCATAGAATTACCATGATGCACTTGTAAACTCCACATAGTGGAATTAACACAGACTATACTATGATATGTCAGTAGCATGTGTTGCACTTGATTTTCTATCTCTCTCCTGAAATAAATTCGGTCACTGTTTAAAACGATGATGTTCGGTGAGTTAATGGGGTATAAATTATAATGGACTCCTTAAAGGAAGTTCAGCCAAAAGTGAAAATTCTCTAATCATTAAACACCCACACAAAACACAAAAGAAAATACTGTGAATGTTGGTAAACAGTTTTTGTACGTGCGCGAACTTCTTCCTGTGTACCTTGCCAAATATTCAATAGCGGGTTACCTGCTTACTCTGTTTCTTTGGTTACAACCAGTTAACTATAAAATATCTGTTTTATGGTTAATCGCTTGAAGCGTATACTGTTTTAGTAGTAAACTGAAACTTGAAGAGTAACGGCCTCACGTCGTTCCAAATCTGTTTGTTTCTTGCTTAACATTTTTTACAAAATGTTCCACAGAAGAAATGACATGGTAATTACGACGTCAGGTGCGTTCAAGCAGAGATTATCTTAAAGGGGTCCTATTATGCTTTTTCACTTTTTCAACTTAGTTTGTAAAGTTGCTGTTTGAGCATAAAAAAGATCTGCAAAGTTACAAAGCTCAAAGTCCAATTCAAAAGGAGATATTTTATTTAACAGAAATCATTTTTCAAAAACTACAACGAACGACTCGTTTGGACTACAACGCGTATTTTCCGGGATTTGTGATATCACAAAGATCGACGAATGGGATTCCCGACCAGGCGCCGAGTGCTGCCAATCACAACACACACTGGCCCAGCTAACCAATCACAGCACACACTGGCCCAGCTAACCAATCACAGCGCATTTCGTATTTCAGAATGCGGGCCTTCATCATGCCAGACTGGGGAGAGAGGTGTTGTAATAATGTAAAATATGTGAAAAATAATGTTTTTCGAACAACCTAGTATGAGAGTCTGTTCTAGTATACCCCCCAAAACAAAATCAAGACTTTGTAAAAGAGCATAATAGGACCCCTTTAATATAGGGAGATAAGAGGGTCCGTATTGGATCACGTGTGCCGTAATAACCAATCACATTACAGCCTTGACACCATTGAATTTCAGTCAGAGTTGTGCGACACTCAATCGCCGTTTACAAAGTCAATGGCTTCTCTTATAAAACAGCATTTTTTTTTCGTGGTAAACTCTAAAAATAGTTTAATCCAAAAGTATTGTTTAGTGTAAAACATGTTGAAGATTAGCAGATAGGCTGTTGATTCATAAAATGATAAGCAATTTCATAGTGATGTTACGTTCTGTGCCGAGACTTCGGAGCGTGTGTCGAGAAATCCCTGGAGCTTTCAGTGAAGCGCGTATCGAGACTTGTATCGCTTTAGAGCAGGGATCCTCAAATCTGGCCCACGAGATCCACTTTCCTGCAGAGTTTAGCTCTAACCCTAATCAAACACACCTGAGCAAGCTAATCAATGTCTTCAGGATCATTAGAAAATCACAGGTAGGTGAGTTTGATCAGGGTTGGAGCTAAACTCTGCAGCGCATTGGCCCTCCAGGGCAAGATTTGAGGGACCCTGCTTTAGAGCAATCATGTCATTGATGACGTCCGAAGCCTCGCTTGGCCAGACTGGTTCAGGAAGCGGTTCAAATCTTGTAAATTCACAGTCCTCTGCCCTGTTAAACTCAGCCACTTTCCAGTTTTAGGCTAATAATATTGCCCCTCCTGCCTATTATGTATTATGCCTATTATGCCCCATCAAGTCAATACGTTTATTACACAGTTATATTATGTTATACAAACATTATATACCACTAGAAAATACACATTATATTCAAATAAATAGATTAGTCTATGTGGAAAAATTTTCTTCACCATTATTTCTAAGCCTTAGCTGGCGCAAAATACAGTGTCTCACACATCACATCAGGTCATCTATAATGTATCTGCTTGTTTTACACTCTTTGGCCACCAGGTGGTATAGTGTGAGCAAATGAACCCGTTTGTGAACCACTTGGCTCTTGGCTGAAAAGCTTCAATGCTTCATGAGGCTTCTCGCCATCACTACCTTACCGTTTCCTCTAAAAAGCTGTTTATTCATCGTAGTGAAGCCTCTCCTACATTGACATCCATTAAAAAAAAAAACGGCCTCTGGTCTCCTTTCCCACATACTGTCAGACCGGAAGCGTTAGCTTTAGCCGTTACACTTTTTCGGCTAAAATGGTTACAGGCTTGCCTTCTAGTGGCTTTGGTTTCCACAACACAACACGCCCACTAGAAACGTCATTATTATAACAAGTCAGCCTTGACATTTCCTGAAAGAAAAACGACTACTTACGGTCCAGCATGAAGATACAAATATCATGAGAGACCTCTTGTTTTCGGACGTTAGTTCAGGGTTTGCCTTGTTGCGATTATAGTCTCATTATATTCTGTTTTCGCGGTTGAGAACAGAGAGGTAGGTATTATTGTGTCATTATAATTGTGATATAATTATAATGCAATTCCAAATATTCATTTTTATAAATATTATGTAGTGTTGAGTGACCAGCGCGCAAAGAGAGAAGGTTTGTTAAAATGCACGTCACATTAAGACACGGTTAACCTGTATAAGTTTTTTAGAAATGAAATGTAATACATTTAGTCACTGTATTATTATATTCATTGTTATGGTTCAGAGGCAGTCCTGGGCACAGCCTCGCATTTCATTAAAGAGTTCATCCAAAAGTGAACATTCTATCATTATTTACTTGCCCACATGTCTTTCCAAACCTTTCTTTCTTCTGTGGAACACAAAATAGGATTCCTTGGTGTTTTGGCGACCTTTGATTTTCAGTGTATGGACAATGGACAAAACAATGAGAGATTTCTCAGAATATTTTCTTTTATGTTCCAAAGAAGAAAATGATACAGGTTTGGAACAACATTGGGTTAAGTTAAGTAAATGACAGAAGCTTGTTTTCTTTTTGAGCAGGTCCCATCAAAATGTCACAGATGGAGCTCCTCGTCACAAATGTAGCTGAGCTCCTCACTGCTGCTGTACAGGAAGCGTTGCAGCTCATGGGTCAGGCTGTGTTAGAGTATCAGAAAGAGTCTGCCAGAACACGCCTGGAGAATCAGAACCTCCAGCAGAAGCTCAAAGAACTCCAGGAGAGGACGACTGGGGATTCGAGTGAGATTTTGAAGAGCTTATAGTTGTGGAATTAACTTGTCTACTTGTATGTAAAAATTTTCAATCATCTCTTTTTATATTTTTAGATGAAGTCCTGAAAGTCTCTTTTTCCATTGACAAGCCTCATTCAGGGGAGGATCATGCGCAGGAAGATCTCATTTATCATGGAGATTCAGCTGTGAGCAAGCAGCCAGAGCAGCCACAATGTCTGAGTGACAGTCCTGTTCATATAAAGCTGGTTTTAGATGAGATTAATGCAGACAACAAACATCATTCTCTGCAAGGGACCTGTGACTATTCTTTAAAGAAGCAAAGACCCCTCTCCAGGGTAAAGAGTAGCCCTCCAAGAAGAATCCCAAAACCTTTTCCTGGCAGCAGAGAGAGTCCAGCAACCAGCAACACTGAGTCACCACTGGGCTCAAACCGAATCAAAGAGGAATCTAAACCAGAGCCTCTGGAATGTTCTGTCACAGAAGAGACAGACAATGTGACAACACAAGCTCCTGTAGTTCCTATGCAGGATGTTCCTCAAGCAAATGAACACAACCAGCTGCCTGTCGCATCCTTTTCCAACAGCGTTGTCCACTATAACCAACCTAGCAAATTACTAAATTCTGCTTCCAAACACATTCTTAGGTCACTAGTAGAGAATATGGTCCAAGCGGGGGGCTTTCACAGCACTCCCAGTGTCAGTGAGAGCAGGGATATTCTGCACAGCTGCCATGTGTGCGGTAAGACGTTTGCAACGCCCTCCAGCCTCGGAGCACACTTCGTGTGCCATTCAAACGAGAGACCTTTTGTTTGCAAGTGCTGCAGGTTCAGGTTCAGTCGTTTAGCCGATCTGAAAAAGCATGAGCGCATTCATACAGGAGAAAGACCATATAACTGTTCGCTCTGTGGACGGAGATTCAACCGAACAGAGAATCTCAGAAGACACTTGAGGAAAGTTCATTATGGAGCAGTGCTGTGAGCTTTAAATTCACAGCATTTATCTTAGCATGTTGACTTTGGATCATTCAACAAAATCATTGCTTATTCATATCTCAAAATTAAATAGCTACTCAGTCCATTAAGACTGTTTCCCCCCACTTTTAATATAATATGTTGTTTCCATCAAATTGCATTAAAATAAATATCAGTGATGTAGTTGAAATATGATAAATGTGTATTGTCTTATCATACATTTTTCAAATGACAATAAATATGTGGTAAAATTCTAATTGATCAAAGTGCAGTGTTCCACTGGATTCTTGATTTCAATATTGTATTTACGGCAAAGTTCTTTTATTCATTTGTGTGGCTTTTTGTGTGTGTGTGTGTGTGTGTGTAATTCTTTTTATAAAAAAACCCACACGTACACTACTGTTCAAAAGTTCAGGGTTGGTAAGATTTTTTATGTTTTTGAAAGCAGTCTCTTGTTCTCACCAAGTCTGCATTTATTTGATCAAAAATACAGCAAAAATAGTAATATGAAATATTATAAAATATATTTTTTTATTTAAATATAATATAAATGTAATTTATACCTGTGATGACTAAGCTGAATCACTTAAACTTTTATCACTGATGAATGCAGTTGTGCTGCTTTTTATATATATATTTTTTTTTTTTTTTTTGCTCCGACCCTGTTATCCTCTTCCCAGTGGGCAATTGATGTTGAAAAGATATCAAATTGATGTAAAAAAAAAATTGGCTTGATGTTGATTTTATGTAAATTGAACGTCAAGCATATTGGCCTACATATACATAAAACCAATTTCAGTGTGGCATTAACTTCCTATTTTCACCCAGTTACCACTGGAAGAAATTGCTGTCCAAACTGAATTTAAAATGACGGTACAGCATCTTGATCAAGTCTTGACTAATACTTGACATAAAATTGATATCAAGGTGCCTGCTGGGTTTGTTTTTATTTGTATGGTTTATTTAAGACACTGACAAATCTGCACACTTTCAGCTCTGCCGCTGAGCTCTTGCAAATCATTTAAAACTGACAGATGTTTCAAAGTGAATACCAGTGGAAACCAAAACATCCATATTCCATCTTTCATAATTTGCTTCAGCTTCTCTTTTTGCTCCATTCCACACGCCATTCGTTCCAGTCCAGTAGTGTCCAGTCTGTTTGCCACTTTGCTTGATCCAGTTCTGACAAAGATAAACAAAAGAAAAAGGTTTTTTTGTTGTTGTTGTCTCTCAATGGAAAATTGTATTACAACATGTATTATATTCACCTTTTAAGAATGTCTGGAAAATGTGATTAATCATCTTATGACTCTGTGATACTAACTCCCATGGGTCTGGAAAATAAAACAGTGTCAGAGACCTAAAGGTGGCACTACATTTAATTTTTGACAGAAATGAAAACGAGGCTGTGAGGGACAGAAGTACAGTGCATTTGATGGATTGTGCTGTTGTTTAACAACATACCGACTGTTCAGGAGATGAAATGCCTACCAGGAAAAAAAATCAGTAGACAAAAACTTAAAGTTGCGAAAATATGTGACTGAAGACCTTTATACAGTGTGAGCCACTGAAAAAAAAACTGTAAGCCTATCCCTAACAGCCTTGCTTTCATCTTTGTTCATTTTAATATGGTGTCTAACCTGACTTAAGGTCTAAAGAAAAGAGGCTACCATCCCTTGATCAGCAAGTGTAACCAGTACTATGCATCTAAAGTTAAATATGAAATGAAGGTCTTTCTTTTATCACAACTGAACAAGTACTTACCCTTAGTGTTTGAGAGCTGCTTGAGTGCATCACCCAGAGAGGAATCATCGTGCAGCACAGCACGAAGACACAAGGCCTGACATGCTGCCATGATTTCATCATGCACAGAAGCATCGCTTCCCAGACAAACACAGACGGTACCTGGGAAAAAATGCATCTCATAAATGTGTCATTGCTGTTCTGGCTGAGTAATAGTTAGGCATAAATTCTCTAATATCGTTTTAGATCATGTTATTATGTCTAACATCTTATATAGCAGAATTGGGGAGGTTTTTGTACCATTTTTGATTGCAATGAGATACGGTTTGCTGTTGTTCTTCAACGCCAGCTGCAGTTCTCCTGGCCTTTAAGTCAAAAAGAAATCATTTTAATAGTCGATACAGTTTTCACAACAACAATACGTTTTGATTTAGTGAATGAATATAAAAGCAGATAGACAGACTCTTGAACAATGTCTCCAAGCCTCACACCCAACTTTATGGGAACTGTCCTTCCAAGCGCTGAAAAGAGGAATAGAATTTTGTTAATTAGATGTGTAATGAATGAATCATATTAAATGAACAAGACAGGCATTTAAAAGTGATCAGGTTTTAAGGCCATACACAAGAACACAGGCTCCTTTTCATTGGCCTCCACTGAACTGAGCAGTTGACCATCAAGCAGGTACCGATGAAGGACTATGGACAAGCGAGCCTCATTAAGTGTTTCCATAACAACAGAACGAACCGCTTTGTAATTGGCAAACAGGTGGAGAACAGTGAACAGGAAGAACAGGATGAACGTCAACCTGAATGAAGAGCACAAATCAGTACAGTATCTACTACACATTCATGTAGAGCGTTGCTTACATATCTGGGTGTAACTCACAATGGGTTATCGGTTACAAGCGGGATGAGTGCAAGGCTGACCAGCAGTCCTGCCAGGTTCACCAGGGTTTCCTTGTCAGGACAAAAAAAGCAGATAAATGATACACTGATACATGAAACCACTGACACACATTTTGACCTCAACTTCACACACTAAGAGGGAATTTACAAGAAAAGCTATTATGAAGCATATGAGAGAAAGTGAATAAAAACCTGGCTCCCATCTTTGGCGGAGATATCAGCCATGTTGTTTCTACGAGCTTGATGGACAGTTAAGGCAGCTCTTGTTGCTCCACCAGCAACTCCTACAATGGACTGGAATGACAGAAATAGAGGAATATGCATAGATATTTACTGTCAAGCTGATTTAAGGTTTAGAGGAAGATGCTGGTGATATTTTACCTTAAATATTCCAGCAATGCAGACAATAAGAGTGAAAAAAGGAGGGAAATGAGGGGCTGCAATCTCCATGAACATTGCCACGTCATTAAGAATGTCAGCGAAGAGCCTGAAAAGACAAATAAGACATTATTATGTAAAATATTTATGAAAAGTATTACATTCAAATGTTTATTCAAACTAAAACATTAAAGTCTAAGTCTAGTATACGGTACCTCCATTTTTTGGCTTCAGAATCTAACTTGCTCCTGAAATACAAGGTCACAATTAAGTACAACAAAAACAAAACATCTTCACAATCTGAATGGTGGGTCAAATATTACCCTTTGAGCCAAGCAAAAAGTATTCTTCCCAGCATCCCTGTTCCATCTGAGCAAAGAAGGAGAAAAGGGTTAGAAAAGCATGCATTTAAAAAATAAGAAATCAGTACAATCAGTAGTTTGTGCACATACCCCTTAGCAGCCATGTTATTGTAGCTGCTGCAACTGTTGCTTCTTGATTTCCAACCCCAACACCCCTCAGTGAAGCCTGAGTAGCGAGTGTGCCAGACAGAGAGCTGGAAAATGCCTTGGAAAACAAAAGACGGTGCTATGATGCCAATATATACATATATATATATATATATATACAGTATGTCTATCAGGGGGGTCAATTAGATGTTTTTTTTATAAAGAAATTAGTACTTTGAAAGATAGATTAAATGTATCAAAAGTAACAGTAAATACATTTTTATTGTTACAAACTATTTCTATTTCAAATAAATGTTGTTCTTTTGAACTTTCTATTCGTCAAAGTACCCTGAAAAAAAATATCAAGCAGCACAACTGTTTCAAAACTGATAATAATAATAAATGTTTCTTAAATCTAAATCGGCATATTAGAATGATTTCTGAAGGATCATGTGACACTAAAGATAATTAATTACATTTGAAAATATATTTAAATAGAAAACACTTAACTGTATTTTTTTTGCATTTCTTCTGCAATATTATTGGTTCTTTTTTATAAGTTTGCCCAAATGTTTTAATGTTTATGTTTGGCTACTGAATTTTCCCCCGAAAAACAAAATAAAAGAAACTTCAGCAGTACAAGTGTCAGATCTACAGGACCTGTACCTGCACAGTGTCCCAGAGCTGATACTGCATGTAATCCTCACTGACACTCTCAGGATAGCCCTGTGGCAGGAAAACACTCTGGGAGAGGAGAGAGCATGTTAGTGATGTCTCAGAGAGTTTATTTATAGGATCTGAGAGACTTTCGTGTTTTTCTGTGTCAGTCACGCACTTTAAACACGCCAGAGATTGAATTTCCCGCCAGTCTGCCGTCCAGTGCATCCTTCTGTCTCTTCATCCTCCCATCCTTCAACAGGTATTTCCATGACTCCTGTGAGCCATAACGCTCTGTGGCAATCACCCCTTCACAGTCCTCCATCTCTTCCATCTGCACATCAGTTAACACGTGTGCATTAAAACGAGCGAAGTAAAAACAAAAAAACAAAAAAAACAATACCTTCAGGTCTTTGAATTTTCACACTCTCAACTGTAACAGCAGTCTCACACTTTGCACCTTATGAACATTATTTAATCAATTATATATTTGAATGCAAAAATGTTTTCTATATGATGTCACGCTATGCAGTTTAGCATGCTAAGGACTAAAATGACTATAACGTAAACGAGTTTCTGATTGCGTTTCAGTATTTTATTGTAATCGCCCACCTCGCCCACGTATCTTTTCTTCCGTGTTTAGACTGTATCGCTACGTCATGAGCATGTCACGACTTCTGATTGGCTCGTGGAATTTTACGTAGGCAGTTTTCTTCCCGTAAAACTGGGCGCGACCATTTGTAAATTCTATGGGTCTGGCTTCCGGTCTCATCCGCGTCCAGCTAGTTTTAGCTTTACAGAACCGCTCGTTTTGCTGCTTGATATTGAAAATTGGTGTGTCTTACCATATTATTTGAATGTGTTGTCTTAATTACGAACACACTGGTTTATAATGCAAACAGTTTTACGGTTTACTGCACTTTGTTATTCTCGTTAGCAGCTAATGAACCGGAAGTCTTGCCCGTAGGTTTACTTCCGCGTTGGAGAAAAAGGTGGATAAATAAAAAAGCAAAAAGGATGTATAGAATTTTTGAATCCTTTTCTTATGGAAATTTCTTGTAAGTTATCACCTTTATTTGACTCTCTAACTCTAACACTTTCTATTCTATTTTAATTCTACTTTATCTATATTTATCTTCTTTTTTTATTTTATTTTTTTATTTAAAAAAAACTACAAAAAACAAACAAACACTAGCTTTCTATTTTTTCTATTCTATCTACTTGTTTTTCTTTGTGTGTGTGTGTGTATAATATATATACACCTTGCTACATGTACTGCGTTAGGCTAACCGAGACTTGTCATTTGCACTTACCGGTATATATTGTTGCTATTTTGTTAGTTTTGACTGCTTTTATTGTCCTCATTTGTAAGTCGCTTTGGATAAAAGCATCTGCTAAATGACTAAATGTAAATGTAAGTTATCCCCTGTAGTTTTTTTCTCCTTTCTTTTTTTTCTGTTTGTTCCTTTGATGCTATTATGAATGTAATTTAATTTAGAATAGTTGAAAACACTGTCATCCTCTATATATATATATATGTATGTTATGTTACTGTTCTTGTTAGATGTTATGCAATTAAAAAAATTAATAAAATAAAGTGAGAAGATTCTCTGCGTATGACTGTCTATAAAGGCTGTAGTGGTTTGTTCTCTTAATTTCCTAATTTGCGTGGTTTTCATACACAATGATTTATTTAATTTTGTTTGTGAATATTACATTTTGTTTAATTTTGTTTGTAAACAAATATATTGTTCTTTATAAATTCATGCAGCTGCAATTTTTCTTCTTTCTTTCTTTTAATTAAATTAACAAGGAAAACAAGTAGGAGAGAATTAATCAGTGTTTGTTTTTTAAGCTGTCTGGCCCCTCCTGACCTCAGTGTCTGTCTCGCTGTTAATGTGGCAGCTCAACCCAGAATAGTTGACCTTCACAAGCCAGTGTTAGTGTGTGTGTGTTTGAGTGTCTGATAGAGACAATTACAGAACAACAAGTCAAAGCAAAACTGACAAACAATTACACTGAAATATATTGAAGCATCAGAGAGTCCATTATGTTTTTTTTTGTTGTTTTGTTTTATTCTTGGGATAAGTGGCGATCATTCTAGCAGAAGGTGATGTGCTATGAGGTATGTCAAAAGATTGCCACAGCACAAATTTTACTATTTACTACAGCTACTTTTATTAGCTAAATAAAAGTTAGCTTTATAAGCTAAAACAACAACAAAAATGTTATTTTATTACATCATATAGATGTGAAATGGTCTAATTATAAAAAGGTTATTTTTCAAGACTTGAAAAAGTCATGTAAAATTAATAAAATCTTACAATTCCATGGACATTTTATACATTTTTGAATATTTAGAGCTCAGCCCAGCTCTAAATAATTTTATCAGGTACAATTAGCATGTTTTTAAATTCTCATCAAGTAAATCACAAACAACTGGGCCATTGAATATTGCTGGGGACAATGGGGAAACTTGGAGTCAGTAAGGATGAGAACCACTGATGTAAATAAATCTTTTTAATTCTAGAGAAAAAAAACATACAAGTGAGGTGAGTTTCTCCATATTTGGACACATGGAGTTGATATTTTTTTTATTTCATATTGATATTTCATATTTGGAGTTGATGTATCAAGTGATACCTGCACATGGCCTTGAACATGGCAGCTGAAAAATCTAACTCACAGGTCCTGTCTACTATTTAAGTTTTTTCAAAAGGAAGAAAATCAGAAACAGTAGTTAATCTGTCAAAGAATATTCATGAAACATGAGAGTCTGCAAATCATGCAGCTGTCCAACACTTATGTACAATTAAGAGATTTAAAGGGGTCATATGATGTTGCTAAAAAGAACATTATTTTGTGTATTTGGTGTAATGAAATGTGTTTATGCGGTTTAAGGTTCAAAAAACACATTATTTTCCACATACTGTACATTATTGTTTCTCCTCTATGCCCCGCCTTTCTGAAACGCGTCGATTTTTACAAAGCTAATCGCACTGCTCAAAACTCGCGTATGAATCATCAGTGGCAAATCCTTTAAATGAAAATGTACTTACAGTTCATGAGTCAGAACAGCCGGCATTGTAGTCAACTTTCCCAGGATCAGGAAACAGTCCTCCATAAAATGCTGCACACATCTTAATATTTGGGTTGAACTGTTCTGGAACAGTGTTTTAAATACAACTTAACCACTGATTTCTAGTCGTGTCCTTCCAAAAGAGCCGGCGGCTTGAGTGAGCGGAGGCCGGAGGGCTTGCGGCAACCACATGTGACGACCCCGGGCTGGACTCAGCTTCGTCCACGGTGAAAGCCGATCTGGCGATCCACAGCGCAAAGTTGATGTATTTCCTCAGCGACCAGCACGGATCAGCTCTAGGCATGACGAAGCGGATTATCGTCTTCTTTTGAAAGGCCAAACAAAGTAGTTTCGCTTTCACAACAAAACACACACTCCAAAGAGAAAGGAAAAATTGAAATCGCATCATATGACCCCTTTAACACATGCAATCTCTGTTTACAAACACAAGCCCTGCAGGGGCCTCAGCTTACTTGCCAAGAACTTGATTCTTGTGAGGTTGTGATTGCGTAAATAGAAAGAGAAAGAAACAGTGATGGAGAAAATGAGTAATAGTAGACAGTGTGTCATGAAGTCAAAGCTTCTGTGTTACAGTCTGCACAAGCTACTGATGATTCACAGGGGCAACAAGGTGTGGTAAATAGACAGATAAACGTAAGACCTAAAGAATGTGAGTGGAAGAAGTACTTCGAGCTGGAGTGGATAAGAAAAAGTGGGAGGGAACATTGAAAAAAAACTGGAGGTGTGGTGTTTCATTGTCACTGTTGTAAGTAAGTGGTTCAAAGCATTTCTTTCAGACTCTGCCTCCTCAGAGGTCGAAACTGGAGCTAAAGAAGCTGTACTAAATATTTCACATACATAATTGACAATTAGAGGAAGTTTGGATGGGAAGTCATCTCGAGTCAAGTTGTGACAACGACATGTGACATCTTTGTGAAAGGACACTAGAACTTCTGTCACTACATAAACTGAAAGAGTTATTAGCAGAGTACTGATCACTAGCCAATTTTTTTTTTCCAAGCAAAAACATCAAATGTATTTGGTTATGAATTGGTAATTTCTGGTTGACCTAAGGAATTTTGGACCCTTCTTCCCTCAAGATCAAATCTGGGCAAGTCTGTAAGTACTGAGATCTTTAGTTTCAATAATCATCTTTCTGGAGGCAGACTTTACATTGCTGAGATTTCGATTTATAATGAGTCTAACCAAAACTATCAAGTGAGATCTGTCATTACTCTCTTGTAATACTGATGCCAGTTACTGTCAACATGACTCTGTCTCTGTCCATACCTGTTTTTCAAGCCCCAGCACAATAAGAGATAATAGAAACTCACTTCACCTTAAATACTTTGAGGATGTTGGAAAACCCCATTTATATTGTTCCAATATACATATATTCTTGCACTTTTGGTGTGTATATAGGCCTATATATATTTTTTAATTACCCCTATTACTATTAAAACTGAAAGCAAAAAATCACTGTAAAGAACCAGTTAAACCAGCTTGTTATAAATCACCGCTTGGCTCACTAATTCACTGGTAGATGTTTACAACTTGATTCAGACAGAACTTGAACTACACTGTAACCATTGTAGTATAAAGTAGACTACAAAATCATCAAAATACAGTAATGCGCCATTACTTCCATGCTGACTCCCCTATATTTACACTGTTATTTGTTACTTTGAACAGAGATGTGTGCGAACGATCTACAAGAAGTGAAAGTTGATAATGCTTTACTTGAACAGCCTGAGCCGAGGGCTGACTCGCGCAGTGTCGCCTGTCAGGACATCTGTAAGGACAAAGACCATCGCAAATTAGCCATTTGCAGCATCATATGTGGCCTCTCCTGTCTTGGAATTATGTCCCTTATGTACTCCGTCAAGGTAACTATGATTATTATTTCAGTATTATTGAAATATCAGTGCTGTACAATTGTATTACTGCACTACTATTGTAATAAGTACTAAGCTCTATGTAAAATTAAACTTATTTTTAAACTTAAATAGGAATTATTTATTTACATTTAGTAACCCACCCATGCAATCAAAGATCTGAGTGCAGACAAACTCAAGATGTGAAATGAAAATAAACACTTCAATTGGCTTCCTTAAGTAAGCTTATTTTCATGAGAACCTTATTTATTAAAAGTTTTTGTTTGTTCTTATCTTATATACTTATCCTACATAACTTCAAAAGACTCTCAGCTAAGATCTGTTGCCAGTAAAATAGATACTGTTTAGACGAGACACAATGAAACAAAATAGTACCATGAAACTTAACTGTAGTCAGTGATGAAAGAAACGTATGCATGCACTAATATAATCTAAGAATCTAAATCTGACACCTTTCCTCATTTTTTCAGGCCCGAGAGACAAGAAAAAGACTTCAAAACGAAGATTGTCCAGAAACACGAGAGATGATTAAGAAATACTCAGAAAAGGCGTGTAAATGGGGTATTGGGTCCATTGTAGCCTGGGTGGTTTTAATTCTCATCTTTCCATTGCTGATGGGATTTCTGTCCTATGTTGTAACCCTCATAGACTGACACTGAAGAAGCATTTCTACAGTTAAATGAGCAACCAAAGCAAATGAACTGTAAGAGTGCAGAAACAAACTCTTTCATTGCTCACACTGGACACTGCATCTAGACCAGTGGTTCCCAAACCTGTCCTGGAGGCCCCCCTGCCCTGCACCTTTTGTATGTCTCCCTTATCTAACACACCTGATTCCACTCATCAGCTCGTTAGTAGAGACTGCAAGAACTAAATTGGGTGTGTCTGATTAGGGAGACATACAAAATGTGCAGGGCAGGGGGTCCTCCAGGACAGGTTTGGGAACCACTGATCTAGACTATCCAAAAAAGTTACTTGATGGCAATAGGTTGGTCAATAATGGTCATTATTTAAATTCACTGTGGGTTTCGAAAGGTGCTTGTCCTTAGTCTGGATCAAAGGTTCACAACGTCCTACCCATAATATAAGAGGATTCAACAGCTCAATATTTGCATTGCAATTAAATCACTGCAATTAAGCCAATGCAGGTAGTTAAAAATGGTACAGCAACTTTCAGGAATTTGTTACATGCATGAGATGGAGCCATGGATAAAACCATCCGTCCAGACAGAAGCTACTGCTACACTTCAGCAAGCTGGTTTTATTTATGCTCTTACTGCAAACTGGAAATGAAACATTGAGACACTCACAGAGAGCATAACATTCAAATGTTGAGATACGGATGTGGTTACATTTTTAACATTCTGTTTTTTTAAAGAAGTCGTACTGTTTCAATACTTTGTGCTTTTGATATTTTGTACACTGCATGTATTTCAGGCTTTGTAATAAAATGTGTAGCAGTCAAAATGCATCTGCTCATTGTAAACGTCTTACAAACAACTCGACAAAACACTAAAATACAAAACAGTTCAATCGTATTCTATTATAAATACAGAACGCAGACATCTATCAAACAAGTTTACACTAATCATTCAACATGTTCAAACACCACAAACAGTATTATAAATCACTACATCAAAGATAAACAAAAGACTAAATTAAGTGAATGGACTATATTTAGAGTGCCTGAGTAAAAGCACAGAATGCATTAAACTTTTAAATCCTTTATGCTTCTAGATGAGAAGTATAAAGCATAATTTCAAACCGAACAATGCAAACTTTCAATGCTGTCACTTCAAAGGCCTTTGTGCCGTCTCCCTTATAATGAAACACACAGGGCATCCTGAGAGTGTATTAATAAGGCATTCATTTAAACCAAAGAAGTTTAAATGTTTTAAAAGAGGAATATACTGAGAGAGGAATGGTTTACGAGTGACCTGGTGACTCTTACTTTGAAACACTTTCTGATACGGAAAGACTAAATTAAGTGAATGGACTATATTTAGAGTGCCTGAGTAAAAGAAAGGAATGCATTAAACTTTTAAATCCTTTATGCTTCTAGATGAGAAGTATAAAGCATAATTTCAAACCGAACAATGCAAACTTTCAATGCTGTCACTCAAAGGCCTTTGTGCCATCTCCCTTATAATGAAGCACACAGGGCATCCTGAGAGTGTATTAATAAGGCATTCATTTAAACCAAAGAAGTTTAAATGTTTTAAAAGAGGAATATACTGAGAGAGGAATGGTTTACGAGTGACCTGGTGACTCTTACTTTGAAACACTTTCTGATACGGAGATGTGGTGAGGAGGAATTAGAGATATCTTAAACATATGCCACAGATTATAGTAAACAAGTGCTTGCTTTGAATGGTTATAAAAAGACAAAACAGAGTTGTTTCTTGTTACATCAGTCCAATCTACAAATAAATGCCATTACCTTGCAAAATATAAAAAGAAAGTGATGTATTTTTAAGATCTTTACAGTACATAAGTAATCAAAAACATTTTACAGCTCTGCAAGTCTATTTATTGTTGATTTGACAAATTTACAGTAAATTTGAACATAATACACACAAAGCCCATTGTTCGGTACAGAACAATCAAGACCTCTGCCTCAGCCCGCAACCTGCTGCAGTGTCATCCAGGTGTCCAACTCCTCAAGCTTGGAGCAAAGGAGGGACTCCAGCTGCTGCAAGGTGAAGCCATCCTCCACTCTGGAAGAGACCCCGACACCCCGTCTGGTTCTACAGAACCCAGCGTTCCTCTGTGCTCCAGCCCCCGCCATTATACTGACCAGAGGTTTCTTGGGCTTCCTGGCAACACCCAGTTCAGGGAATTCGACAAAGCGCTTCACCTTTTTTTGGCCCACGACAGCCTGAGAGCCATCACGCCGGTTAAGAGGCACCTCAAATATGGTTTCCAAACGTCTGAAAAGAATTTGTAAAAGTTGCTTAATTGATCAGAGTTCAAAAGAGAAAGAATAAAACACCCCGCTGAAATCTCAAAACCTAACTGCATGCGATAGTTCACATAAATCTGAAAATTCTGTCATCATTTACTCACCTTCATGTTGTTCCAAACCCATAAGACTTGAAACACAGATGAAGATATTTTTAATGAGACCTGAGAGATTTCTGCCCCTCAATTGAAAGTCCAGGCAACAAAAACTTAGAAGATCCAAAAAGGTCCTAAAGGTGTCATAAAATGAATCCATATGAATTGTGCCGTTTAATCCAAGTCTTGTAAAGAGATGCGAACTCTATATGATGAACAGGTTTATTTTAGGATTTATTCACATATAAACACACATACATAGAGCACATCACACATCATATGGTAAACACAGAAACACACTGCAAAAAATGCTTTTCTAGCTTAGATCTTTTGTCTTGTTTCCAGCCAAAATATCTACAAATTCTTAAATCAAGAAGGATTTTCTAGACAAGTAAAAATGATTGTCTTGTGTTCAGAAAAAAACAAGTCGGATTTAAGTGAGTTTTTGCTTGAAACAAGCAAAATAATCTGCCAATGGGGTAAGCAAAATAATCTTATTTCAAACAGAAAACAAGATTATTTTTACTTGTCTAGAAAATCCTTCTTGATTTAAGAATTTTTAGATATTTTGACTGGAAACAAGACAAAAAAACTAAGATAAGCCTGTTTTGCAG
>NW_015628370.1:737047-745383 GCF_001515625.1 Sinocyclocheilus rhinocerous
AAAAAATCTAAGCTAGAAAAGCATTTTTTGCAGTGCACAATTTGTGCGTGTTACATGCAAGAACAAATGTCATTGGTTCTCGTGTGTCTTGCACCCTTGTTTACCATATGTGATATGCTCTATGTATGCGTATTGATCACTGTTTAGATTGAAAGCCTAAATTAAATCTGTTCACCATATAGATCGATCATATCTCTTCACAAGACTTAAGAGTAAACCGTTTGATTCATATAGTTTTTTCCATTTGAATGGAGGGACAGAAACCTCTCAAGTTCAAAAATTATATATATATATATATATATATATATATATATACACACAATACATATTAAGTCACTGGTGATATGCGTATCAAACTGTGATATATAGTATTAAATAAAACTATGGAATAATTAGTATAGTTAAATAGAAGATAAAACTAATGCATTACCCCACATTTTTACTTCGGCAGTATAAGAACACACTGATAGCTTTAAAGCTGCACTGAAAAGGCATTACAATGGGCTATTGGGATATTCTGTCTGACCCCAATGTCTGTGAGTACTAGAAATCCTGAAGGTGAGGTACAATAGTGACAAATAAAGAAATGATAATAAAATCAATAAATGCAACCAGTCTGAAAAGAGTGCCAAGCACTTAATTTTTAACTTCCATCTTCTGTCAGTTTGATTACTAAATATATAGAGAACCAATAATAGGGTATATGTCGAACGTCACCTGACCAAACCCGGAAAACAGGTCGCATCGCTTCCGCTTGTCGGAGAACGTGTTAACAGCCGTATTAAATAATAGCGATATCTATGGACTTTTAAGATAATCAGTTAAACTAGCTAGCTATTTTTATTGTTGACGTTTTATTCAATTTTTATATCTAAATATTAGTGAAAAGAATAAAATGTAAAAATTTTTTAGATATCAGTCCGCATATGTGATGGACATTGGTTATGATCATCACTGGTATGTACTTTGAAGGCATCTCGAGTAAAACTGCTTCATATTAACGAAGCATATGCAAAACGCTTGAACCGCAAGTGACGAGACCCGGTTAACAGAATACGGAAGTCTGTTGCGCATAACCCCCATTAAGTTGATAAATGGGTAAATCAATTATCCAGAAAATAACTCATTTGGAAAATGTCTCACCCATCAGGAGGTTTGCTGAAGTTTTTGTTTGTGTAGATTTCCTCCAAGCTGAAATCCTTCTTCTTTATTCTGTGAAACACAAAACAAGAAATGTATCTTTGCTGTGATGAAGTACAGACACAGATAGATATGACCAAGCCTATAACCTTCTCTATGCATACACACCTGATGACTTTAGGAAGGCCCATAGGGGTGAGGTTATTCTGAGGCTTTGGAATCTTTTTACGGATACGAATTGAGGACACCTTTCCACGCTGACCATCCTTGATGTCTGTCTGTTTACACCGAGAGCGAAGATGCAATTAGGATTAAGAAAAATGATACATTTTAGACCACAAATCAAATCTAAGAGAAAACTCACACCTTGATTTCAGAGTCTGATAATGCTTTCTCCTCTGAGATGGCAGCAGAGAGTTTAAAGTCAAAGTTGGATCTCTCTTCATCTATTGACTCCTCACACTCCATTTGAAGCACTCGATTGTCTCCTTCCAAAGAACTTTGTGAAAATGCACTTGAAAGAAGAAAAAGTAGGATTTTAACTGCTGACTTGCATCTTTTTGACATCTTCTTATGGGAAAATATCTGAGATAATCAACATGCTAGATTATTCAATAACAGGTAATAAAAAGCAAGTATTCTCAGATAGGGAGGCTGGGAATTTGATAAATTACCTGCAGAGTGATGACACAGAGGCAGAAGGTGTCTCAGGGCTGGGAGTGACAGAGGAGGGGCCGGTTAAAGCATGACAGGACGTGAGGGTGGAAGAAAAGGGGGGACTGAAGGAGGATGGTGATGATGATGCGATAAAACTGGAGGCAGCTGAAACACTGCCAGAGCTGGTGGCGCTAGCATGACTACGCCCTTGGCTTGAGCTTTTAGACAAGAACGCTAAAGGACTGGACAAAAAACACGAGGCAAGGGCTATGAGGGAGGAGGAGGGAGAATAAGGGGAAGAGGGGCAAAAAGGGCCACCCCGACTGGCAGGGTACACCTCCTTACGGAGACACAAAGGGGCAATTTCACGCTCAATCTCCACACTGCAGACGGTGTGCCGGCGAGTGCGCTTGGACGGAGAGTGAAGGTGGATGGGCAGTGGTGTGGGCGAGCTCTTTCTGCTGGGTGAGGTAGTGCTGATGTCATGCGTGTGGGACCGAGGTAAATGACAGTCACTGAATACTAGGGACGGGATTTCAGGGCAGGAGTAGCTGCGCAGGAGACGGTTGGGACCGCTACCTGACAACGATAGTACTGGAACAGCTTCCGTTGTCTTTTCTTGGCTCTCCGCTTCATTGTTACCCCCAACAGCACCTATCCTTTTTTCAACGGAAACATCTTTTCTTCTTGGTCGGATTACATTCTTTGTGGGTCTGTTTAGTTTTCTTTCTGAATGCACCGGAGCTGTTGAACCAGGTGACAAAATCTCCTGTATTTTTTTTTCTGCTTTCAGCCCAGAAATCCATGTCTCCTGCTTCTCAGCTGCAATAACAGACTGTTCACTGTGCAGTAGTGTTCTTTTTGAAGGTTTACTTGGCCCTGCTGGATCAACCACTGAAGTTACCCTGTAGTCCTTAAACTTGTGCTTGGGCAAACAAATGTTTCTCCTCTGCAACGCAACATCTGTACTTTTAGGATGGCGTCTTGTTTTTCGAGTTTCAATGGTCTTCTCAGGCTCTTGTGGCTGCAGAGGCTGCCGAAACAATGGAGGTTCTGATGGACCATTCATGGTATTGTCAATCAGGACATTCTGTGTGCCATTCTGAGAGGATGCAGTTTCAGAGGCATCATCTTCATTGCTAGAGGTCAGTAACGTCCTACATTTTACATTTTTTCTTATCATCTTGTCCTGTCTCATTTGATCTGAGGTTTCAACAGAATTTCTCATCTCACCAGCTGCAGCATTACTAGTACCAACAGGCACATTTGAGTCTTGGAGTGGTTGCATTGTAGAAAACTCTTTCCTCTTTCTCCTAACCTGAACAAATGTTTCTTCCTCCTGGTTTATTTCCAGAGTGATGCCATATTTTTTAACTTTTTTATTCCTCGCAGGTCTTCTCTCTTTAGCATTCTGCAAATCACATTTCCCCCTTGCCTCTAAGTCTTTGTTTGTCTGAAGAGCTTCTCTGCATCTCTTTGGCCTCACTTCCCTGACAGAAGTGGTCTTTGGAGGGTCTGATACTTCAGCCAAGTGGTGTGTCCACTCCATACTGTTTTCAAATGGTGATTCCTTCATCTCCACATCCAAAGTCTTTAATCCTTTTGTTTTCACAAAAGTAGCCAATTCAGTGGAGGGGGGTCCAGCCGACCCTGACAGATGTTTCTTTCTAGGGCTTTTCCTTGTGGCCATACGTGAAAAAGATTCTTCCCTGCCAATTGTGCTTGTGTCTTTATCTATCAAATCAAAATCAGAGGAAGTGCTAAAAGAGACTCCAGGATCAGGCTTGTTTGCACAAGCTTTGTTTGTGCTACTTTCAGACTCAGGTTTCAAGAGGTTTGATTCCTCTTCTGAAAAGTAAGACTCATGACTATGTCCACAGGCTGTGTCACTGCTACAGGTCTGTCTCTCACCTGACAGATGATGCAGGACAATCAGCGGATCCATTCGAACATTGGCTTGCTTGGACACACACATGGCACTTACAGAATTCAAAAGTTTCTCTGTGGACAGATTTGGTCTAGTCCTGAGGAAAGGACTCTGTGCTTTACAAGGACTGGCATCACGTGTCCCATCCTGAAGGACGGCTTGTGACTGGCTTGAAGGACGGTCTATCTGATTTTCTTCATTTGGTGAAAACTCACCGTGCATTTGAATATGATCCAATACTGGTTCGAAGTTGTTACTCGTTGAAATTGTACAAAAATTCAGTCTCTGTGCAACTCTGTGGCGTTTTGGAGCAGTGTTGCATTGCACCTTTTCCGAAGAAGGCCTTTTTGGAAACAATCCATTTCTACATTTATCAGTCTCAGCCTCCTCAGTCCAGGTTGAATTTTCAGCATTTGACTCTATCAACTGTTCATGGCGATCAGGAAGTGTGATCAAGGATAGAGAGTCACTGGGCTTAAAAAGCCGAACAGGGGTCATGACAATCTCAGTAAAGCTAGCTATCTTGGATTTGAATGACTGTAGAAGTGGGCCAAACTCCCATCTTTTTATTGCTGAAGGGCTCTCTGGGGACTTCCTATCCATTGGCTTCTGGTCATGGCTTTGCTCCTTTGCGGGGCTGCCATCTCCTAACTGTGAGCTTATACAGGGTGATACCGGTTTGTGGTTTTCACCTCTAAAATAAAGAAACAAAAGACATTTAAAGCATGTTTGCTGGCTAAGGTTACAGATCTTAATTTTCTGTCTGACCCAGCATCACTCACTCTGAATATTGCTCCTCCATCTCAGCTTCAACTCCAGAGCTGGTCTGAAAACAAGAAAAAAAGAGAAGTGGATTAAGACAAAAAGGTTTTGCAAGAATTTTAAAATTAATAATTAAAAGTAAAAATTTTAAAAATATTAATTATAGAAAAACTCGAAGACACATTACAATTAGATTTTGAAGCAAAAGAGAATTTGAAAAACAGAAAAAAATAAAGTAAAAAGGTGCATCTAAATGGAGAAACTACTCATCCTGCTCATTTAAAATAACATTTAAAAATGACAGTATAATATAAAACTACTAAAATCGTATAGTTACTGAGAGGTCACAACCCATGCAAAGCTTCACTGGTGTGTAGTTATTGCTGAACAATTCAGGATTATGGCTAGGGTAGTTATTCACCAGGAATTTAACTATTAAACTTTTTTTTAAATAAACTCAGAAAAAAATTAAAAAGAAAATAAGCATACACCTGAGTTCATGGCTGATCAATATTCAAAAGGCTTATACGTTATTGCACAAAGTCTATTTCACCATGGAGAAAAATAATGGTTGTGGGTTTTTTTTTGATAACCTGACTTTTGCACTCAACAAAAGTCAGTAACATCTGATATTAAAGTGAATTTAATTAACTGTGAAGAAAGATTTCTCCCACATTTTTCATACCTAGGGTTCACTTTTTGCTTTTGTGTAATTCCAAATAAATTTAGTTCATATTACATAACATAAATGACTTACAATGTAATAATAAATTACTAGGAAAGTTTGGGGAATGAGAAATTTTCCTCCTACTGCATTACTGGAAGTCATGATCACAGAACCAGTGTGTCGACTAGTGGCAGAACTAAATGATTAGGTGAAACACCCCTTTTGGCTTCACAACTCACTGTCTACAATTTTCTCCCCTTTTGCATTTTTCTTTTTTCTCTGAGTGTCTCACAAACGTGTGCCACTGTTAGTTCCTTTATGTCTGTCTTCCCTCCCTGACACCTTCATAAGGTTCTTATAACAGTAACACCTTAATTAAAGGGTTAGTTCACCCAAAAATGAAAATTAGCTTGTGTTTTACTCACCCTCGAAGCATCCTAGGTGTATATTAATTTCTTCTTTCAGACGAATCCAGTCGGAGTTATATTAAAAATTGTCCTGGCTATTCCAAGCATCTATTCTCTATCATTGCAGTCAGTGGGTGTTGCAGTTGAACAGTCATCAAATCATCAAATAAAGCGTGCGCATCCGTAATAAAACGTGCCTCATACGGCTCCGGGGGCATGAATTAGAAGTACAAACCGAGGATTTGCAAAGAAAAATGTCGGAGGATTTCGATATATACCAAGAGGAGACTGGTTTTCCTTTGCTAAATTAGGAAACTTTGCTTCCTTTGCTCAACAAACTCACGAGACTAGCATATCTTAGAGGCGCGTGCGCTGCGCATACGTCCTGCATCATCCGCCGGAACGCCTTCCGCGTATGACAGATAACGGAAGTGAGAGAAAAGTGTTTATTACGTTTGAAATATTTATTTATTTATTTAGTAAAATGAAATATGGATATTTTTTTTACAAAAACACATGGATTCACTACAGGAGGCCTTTATTCACCCCCCCGGAGCCGTGCGAGACACTTTTTATTATGGATGCGCGCAATTTATTTGACGACTTGTGGACTGCTCAACTGCAACACCCGCTGACTGCAATGATAGAGCTTGGAATAGCCAGGACAATTTTTAATATAACTACGACTGGATTCGTCTGAAAGAAGAAAGTCATATACACCTAGGATGCCTCGAGGGTGAGTAAAACACAAGCTAATTTTCATTTTTGGGTGAACTAACCCTTTAAGTTGTGACTTGTGTCTTGATAAAGTAGTGGTCAGTTAATTGTGTTGCAGTGAACAAGGAGAACAGTGAAGGGAGTGCTGAGGGATGACAAAAACAACATTAAATTACCATACTGTTTTCATCTTGTATAATGATGAGCTCAAGTGTTGAGGTTGTGGTGACTGAGCCTCATCGTTGAGTCTCTTCTCTAGTCCTGTGATGCAATCCACTCTTTCTGTTTGCCGCCCTTATTCCCAAAACATCACAACTGTGGAACAAGCAGGTCATTAGTTAACCACTTCACTGACTGTTTTAGTTCAGCACTTAGGCCTATTCAATAAACACAAGTTCCAGTCACTAGAATTCACTAAGGATGAACAAAAGGATAGAAAAAAGGGTTAAACAAAATTATAGCTTGTAATTTAAATATATAAATTAATTAATGTATAACCTTTTATGCAGTAATTGTCACATTAACTGCATATCCCTAGCAGGAACAGGTAAAAACACTTACTATTCCATACAATAATAAATACTGAGGGTTGAAACTGAAGTTTGAGGGTAAACAGTGTGCATAGTAAAGACAAGGTATGCATAAGCAAAGCAGTTTAGTGTCAAATGTCAAATGATATGATTACTAATCCACATATTAACTTAAAAGGAAACTTTTTTAAAGTTAAAAAGAAATAATAAATGTATGTTTGACAATACTTTAGCATCTGCTCTTCAATATTACCTAGTCTACCAAAAACACAAATCTTGATTGAATAATTAGAGGGATAGTGATTAAATGAATTATTAAAGGGACTAAAAAATAATACAATTCTGTCATAATTTTACTTTCTCTCATATCGTTCCAAACCTGTATGACCATCTTTCTTCAGTGGAACAACCGAACAAAAACATAGCCCACCGACTTTCATTGCGTAGAAAAAAAAAACACTGAGACATTTGTCAAAAGATCTGTTTATGAAATAATAGCAGACAGGTTTGGAATGACATGAAGGTGAAGAAATGATCACTGATCCTGCCAAGTCTCAAGAACATACATATTCCAAAATAACGTTTTGATCATAATTTTTCTGAACTTACATTGCATTTGGTACCTGTTTGAGAAGTAGGTAGTATTGTAACTGTATTGTAGCATTGTAATAATATTGTCATGTGCTTGTGTGTGTACGTATGTATTATATATATATATATATATATATATAGAGAGAGAGAGAGAGAGAGAGAGAGAGAGAGGGTTAGATTACTTACAAACTGTAATATGTTACAGACTCCAAATTACATGATAAAAATTGCAGTTAGTAATGTAATCAATTACATAACACATTTTTTTTAATATAATCTGACTATTTTTTGACTACTTTTAGATTACTTTTGACCTAACTTGTTTATCACATTGATTTAAATGGGATAATCTTGGACCATATTATTATAAAAATAGAAAGAGTAAGAAAATATATTTCATTTGTTATTATTAACAACATGAAGCGCATTAAACTGTCAAGGTTTACCAAACTGGGTTCCTGAAGGAACTGAAGAGGGTTTATGAGTTTAATGAAAAGCTAATAATTAATTAAATCAAAATGTAAAATTAAAAGAAATCATTTTAAAATAATATCAAAATAAAACACTTACTAAAATTTTTTTATATTTTATTTGTTTACCTGCATGCCATGTGATCATTAACAAACGTCAGAGAACCTTGAACTTGCAAATGTGTTACTTAACTATTAAAATACTTATTTTAAAATCTCAGGGGTACTTTAAGTAAATATATTTGGTGAAATAGGTTCAGACAGGGCCTGAATTTCGTTTTGGAAAATGGGGGGGTTCCTCCTTTAGGTGGCTCTTATGGGGGGATTTTTTAATTTGAGGGGGGGGGAGTTAGGGTATTTTAGACATATTTTTAAACTACAATCATCCAACCTAAATGTACTAGGTGTAACAATTTATAATGTTGTTGATTCATATTTATATTGTGAGGAAGATACTTAAAAAGAACT
>NW_015628370.1:746107-773607 GCF_001515625.1 Sinocyclocheilus rhinocerous
AAATATGGATATTTTTCTTACAAAAACACATGGATTCACTACAGGAGGCCTTTATTCACCCCCCCGGAGCCGTGCGAGACACTTTTTATTATGGATGCGCGCAATTTATTTGACGACTTGTGGACTGCTCAACTGCAACACCCGCTGACTGCAATGATAGAGCTTGGAATAGCCAGGACAATTTTTAATATAACTACGACTGGATTCGTCTGAAAGAAGAAAGTCATATACACCTAGGATGCCTCGAGGGTGAGTAAAACACAAGCTAATTTTCATTTTTGGGTGAACTAACCCTTTAAGTTGTGACTTGTGTCTTGATAAAGTAGTGGTCAGTTAATTGTGTTGCAGTGAACAAGGAGAACAGTGAAGGGAGTGCTGAGGGATGACAAAAACAACATTAAATTACCATACTGTTTTCATCTTGTATAATGATGAGCTCAAGTGTTGAGGTTGTGGTGACTGAGCCTCATCGTTGAGTCTCTTCTCTAGTCCTGTGATGCAATCCACTCTTTCTGTTTGCCGCCCTTATTCCCAAAACATCACAACTGTGGAACAAGCAGGTCATTAGTTAACCACTTCACTGACTGTTTTAGTTCAGCACTTAGGCCTATTCAATAAACACAAGTTCCAGTCACTAGAATTCACTAAGGATGAACAAAAGGATAGAAAAAAGGGTTAAACAAAATTATAGCTTGTAATTTAAATATATAAATTAATTAATGTATAACCTTTTATGCAGTAATTGTCACATTAACTGCATATCCCTAGCAGGAACAGGTAAAAACACTTACTATTCCATACAATAATAAATACTGAGGGTTGAAACTGAAGTTTGAGGGTAAACAGTGTGCATAGTAAAGACAAGGTATGCATAAGCAAAGCAGTTTAGTGTCAAATGTCAAATGATATGATTACTAATCCACATATTAACTTAAAAGGAAACTTTTTTAAAGTTAAAAAGAAATAATAAATGTATGTTTGACAATACTTTAGCATCTGCTCTTCAATATTACCTAGTCTACCAAAAACACAAATCTTGATTGAATAATTAGAGGGATAGTGATTAAATGAATTATTAAAGGGACTAAAAAATAATACAATTCTGTCATAATTTTACTTTCTCTCATATCGTTCCAAACCTGTATGACCATCTTTCTTCAGTGGAACAACCGAACAAAAACATAGCCCACCGACTTTCATTGCGTAGAAAAAAAAAACACTGAGACATTTGTCAAAAGATCTGTTTATGAAATAATAGCAGACAGGTTTGGAATGACATGAAGGTGAAGAAATGATCACTGATCCTGCCAAGTCTCAAGAACATACATATTCCAAAATAACGTTTTGATCATAATTTTTCTGAACTTACATTGCATTTGGTACCTGTTTGAGAAGTAGGTAGTATTGTAACTGTATTGTAGCATTGTAATAATATTGTCATGTGCTTGTGTGTGTACGTATGTATTATATATATATATATATAGAGAGAGAGAGAGAGAGAGAGAGAGAGAGAGGGTTAGATTACTTACAAACTGTAATATGTTACAGACTCCAAATTACATGATAAAAATTGCAGTTAGTAATGTAATCAATTACATAACACATTTTAGGTAATATAATCTGACTATTTTTTGACTACTTTTAGATTACTTTTGACCTAACTTGTTTATCACATTGATTTAAATGGGATAATCTTGGACCATATTATTATAAAAATAGAAAGAGTAAGAAAATATATTTCATTTGTTATTATTAACAACATGAAGCGCATTAAACTGTCAAGGTTTACCAAACTGGGTTCCTGAAGGAACTGAAGAGGGTTTATGAGTTTAATGAAAAGCTAATAATTAATTAAATCAAAATGTAAAATTAAAAGAAATCATTTTAAAATAATATCAAAATAAAACACTTACTAAAATTTTTTTATATTTTATTTGTTTACCTGCATGCCATGTGATCATTAACAAACGTCAGAGAACCTTGAACTTGCAAATGTGTTACTTAACTATTAAAATACTTATTTTAAAATCTCAGGGGTACTTTAAGTAAATATATTTGGTGAAATAGGTTCAGACAGGGCCTGAATTTCGTTTTGGAAAATGGGGGGGTTCCTCCTTTAGGTGGCTCTTATGGGGGGATTTTTTAATTTGAGGGGGGGGGAGTTAGGGTATTTTAGACATATTTTTAAACTACAATCATCCAACCTAAATGTACTAGGTGTAACAATTTATAATGTTGTTGATTCATATTTATATTGTGAGGAAGATACTTAAAAAGAACTGATTTCAAACTCTGAATTGATTATATATATAATCTTATCAAATCTACTCGTTCACGACCACAGAATGATGTAATAATAACAGGTGTAACTCTGTGTATACACCAGTACTGAATAGCGTAAGCTTTAATTTCGCCTGCTGATTTATCAATCTCTCATTGAGCAATAGGACAAATCAACACAACAAACGTGTAGCAAAAAATACAATAAAAAAAGAATTAGAAGCATTATTCGCATTCATTAGCAACAACAACAACAACAACAAACAAACAAACAAATCGAACTCGAAAAGAAATCGAAACCCTTTCAGTTGTCACACATTGATGCTGTGTACGGTGAGAATATAATATTGCCGTTCTGTTGTCAGGGCCACACATTTACTAATAGTTACTCGCGAAAAAATTATTAACTTGCAAACTAACGTAACACATCATACCGCTGAGCTCACTAACAGCAAAGTCCCTTTAAGGGTAGTCAATAGTCTTGCTAACAGTCAGCACTGCGCTGAAAATCGGTATAATTTGTTTTCTAATATTTTGCTTGGAGACCAAACTTAGTGTAGAACAGAAGTATTGCAAGTTTTCTCGTCGTTTTAATGTGTTATAGCTAGCCGTGCGGTTAACCGACTCGACATTCAGCACTGCTGCACCGAGAAGAGATCAAACAGCAGTCTCGTATCTCAGACACACACTTCAGCGGAAAAACAAACCGTAACCGCAGTCAAACAGATCCCCAGCTAAATTCTCAACACACAAAAGAAGAAACCATATTAATTCTTCGGGAGTTACAGTCATTAATTACGTTGCTCAGCAGCCGCTTTATTAGAAATATAAGTTTCCAGACACTGGTGTGGTTTTGTGTACGTCGTCGACGTAAATAGCGGCTAACTGAGCTATGCTGCTATCTACGCACAAACCCGTCAAATACATCGTATTAAAAGGGAATTTTATTATCTTGTACTTCAGACACAGATGTAAATGATATAAACTGCACACTAACCTAAAATCGTTTGAGGGGAAACGTGCGGTGAGGCTGTGAAAGCCTCTCCTTTAGGCGTTGTTTCTAAAACACCGATGTTTTTGTGACATTTCCATGCCGGACGGCGCCCGAGTTTCACCATTGCGCTGACTGTTCAGACCTATCAATCGGTGCGAGCGTGTTCCCGGTCTGTCAAAGAACCAATCAGAGCCTCGCAAAGTATGAGAATGTACCGCCCCTCGGTAACATTTCAGCCAATAGAGAATGAGGAGTTACGTCACGATCTTTTCACTCCGCATTGCATTTCGGGAAGGCGCCGCCATATTAGCAGGATACGCTATCCGTTCCCATGGTTACTTCTCATTTTCTATAAGGATAAATGCTTATCTTTTGTTTTGTTTTTGCCTTTAAGTTAAACAACCATTCATTCTTCATTGTATCGTTTGCAGGGAAGAGAAGCTATTTTATCGCACTGCATGATATGCACTGCATTTCTCTCTTAGGTTTTCACACACACACACACACACAAACAAAACACCTTTGAGTAATAAAAAAAAAATCATTCATTTACTTGTGCAAACTGAAGTTTGATATTAAAGCACCGATAATGTCTTACCTGCATCTGTTGGCTGCTGAAGGGCCCATAGAGCTCAGAGTTTTCCTCATTGTCCCATTTGTATTCCCACATGACCACATCATTCACTAGAGAGAAACACAGATCATATGACTGCTATTACTAAGGGGTCAGCCATGAATCACATAATCATTAAAAACAACTGGCAATAAAATTTTCAGGACTCATTATTTGTGACAGTGACAAAAAGTTGCTACACTACAACAAATAAGAATTCATATTTAAATTGCATCTAATCATGCTACCTTTAAAAAAACACATCGTCGTCCCATCACTTACCTCTGCTGTTGTCTTTATCCTCATCTTTTTCTGCACCATGCTTCTCATCAAACTCCTCAGCGAACATGTCTAGATCATCTTTTTCCTCCTCTAGCGTTTTGGCTGCCTTTCCTCGAGTCAACCCCTTCAGCTTGTAGGCCAGTTTTTCATAAGTCTGCTGATAAATTTCAAATTCTCCAATCCCCACTAGTCTATCTGCCAATGCTGTCAGTTTGTCTAGTTTATCAGCGTCTCTGTTCGAAGTCTCTTTTTTCTCCTCCTCTCCTTCTCTCAGTCTCCCTTTCTTCTTGTGTCCTCCAAGACCGCCAAGTCTTCTCAGAGCAGCAGCCACTGTTTCTCCAGGCAGCATCAGCTCAATGACGGCTTCTGTGAGTTGATGATGGCTGTACGTAGCCAGAGGGTCTTCTGCAGGTCCTTTCTCCTCTTCTTCCTCCTCATCTTCCTCACTGTCTTTCCGCTGCTCCTCCCGTTTTATCTCCTCTTCTGCTTCGTCTTCATCACCAATTCTTCTCTTCCGCTTAGCTGCAAGGCCTTTCTTCTTTTTCACAGGCTGTTCTTTTATCTTCACCTGTGTGAAGAGATAGTGTGGTTGAGGAAAACATTTCTGAAATATTTGAACTTTAAGCTTAAACTTATCAACTATTTCTCAAAATTCATGCAATAAAATGTACCCAGTCAATATTGTCCAGCCAGTTGTCTCTGATATCTTTCTCTTTGTTGACAAAATAGTTTCCCTCTGAATCAAAGTGTCCCTCCTGCATTTCCTCAACGAGATTAAAAGGAGTGATGCATACACCCTCATCACAGTCAATGGTTGCCATTTCCTGGCCTGTAAACACAAAGAATGTGTAAGACAAATAATATTTTAAGTACTGTAAATCATAAATAAAACAAAAGCAATCTAGCATTTCAAAATACTGTGTCATTTCTCAGCCTTTTAAACAATCTAACAGCAGGCACTAAAGAGGTCTAGAGGAAGAGTGAAAGAACCATCCTGCAACGTGCATAACATTTATTTCATAATCTGCATGAGGCCAAATTATTATTCACACACATGGGCGTCACTACGCCATTTTTAGGGGGTGTGTGTTTATCGATAGTTTGTTATAATATCTGCATCTGTGCAGTTCTTTGTCATAAAACCAGTTTACAAAATATCATGGGGGGAGCAATAATCGGTTCCCCATCTACTGTAGCCTAACACTGCGTTCACCCCTCATCACACCACAGCTGTTTCCTCCAGCGAAAATAAAGCACATATGAACGCATAGGTCTACTTTATAAAATGATCAGGTTGCCATTTTCATTTGAAAATGTAACTTTCAATATAATACATATTCCAGTGCATGTGGCAAAGAGGTTTGCATACTTGAGCTAAGGAAATAGGGTTGTACTAGAAATGCAAACAGTAAAATTGTGTGTTTGTACAGTAAACAGGTTGTGTGTGTGAGAGATCATGAAGAATTGAATTTGGCTTATTCAGTACTCAAATGTTATACCCATCTATGCAATACAGTGGAATACTGCAATAAGTTTAGCATACGACCCCTATTAATCAAACATATATATATATATATATTTATATTATTAGGCTATTAATATACCCTCCTAAAATGAAAATCATAGAATCGCCCCTGTTCACACACCTTCCACATCATCATTTGCAAGGATGTCATATTTGCTGCTATTTTCTCCAACTTCTCCATCTTCCTCATCACTGTCCAAAGAGTGTTTCTCCTTAAATCTGGATCCTGGGCCATCAACAATCTGTAAAAAGACATTGGATAAAGCAGAACAGAGCATGAGAGAATTCACAGTACTGCAAAATCTACTACATCAGAATAACAATATGCATGGTAATAACAGGAGACTTTCACAACATCTATTTAAATATAAAGAGTTATAAGAAGCCGACCTTCTTCTTTGGAGCATCTTCCAAAGTGATCTCCCCATCTCCATCCTCAAACGTCACTTTCCTTTTCGACATGCTAAATGAGGCATAAGACATGTGTACGGTGCACTCATCGAGCATTCTGTGAAAGTTTTATGCTCTAAACATAATGCCGAGACTCCATAACAAATCGAATTAATGAAACCTGTACATATGGAGTGGTGTTGAATTTAAAGACAATTAGAGAGACTTAACAGAAACCAAATTTATAGCAGCTGACTAGAGGGCACATAACTGCATGCCCACATAGTAAACGCCATCTAAAATGAGATATTAAAGCATTAGGCCTATAATTAATACACATCTACAAAATCTCAACAATATATAATAATAGAATACAACCTAATTTTGGTATCACATTTAATAGTATTTACACCACTGCTGCGCAATGCGCCGAGCTAATGCTGCGAGCGTCCGTGCGGAGCGTGTGCCGTTATAACGTTAGCTAACGCAAGTTATTCAAAAGCCATATAAAATACACTTCAGCTCGACCGAGACAGACGCTTAACAGACTGGTCAGCTATAAACTAATAGTAATAAGGTAGAAACACATGGTAAAATATTTAGTTACCTGGATGTTATTCTCCCCGCTGCGCCATTCAAGCTAACTAAAAAAAACCGGAACAACGTCATTCGTGAGATTCTGGCCGAGTCGCCAGAGAGTCGCCACCTGGAGGTGAACCGGATTCTTCTTCTTCTTCTTCTTCTTCTTCTTCTTGTTTTATGGCGGGTGGCATCCAACGTTAAGGTGCATTACCGCCACCTACTATACTGGAGTGTGGACCAGAGTGACTAACAGAACTTTATATATAAAAATAATAATTTTTATAAAATAAAATAAAAAAATACTAAAAAAATAAACCCCATTATTAATAATAAAAATAACAATTATACTTTATATTCTATTTATCGGATTCTTCTTCTTCTTGCTATTTATTGGTGGTTGACAAACAACAAAATGGTGTATTTCCACCACCAACTGGTATGGAGTGTGGATCAACATGACTTACTGCTATTCCTTCAGTTATTTTGTAAAATACATCTCAGTGTAAATTGCATTTTTATTTTTTCTAAATTTTGCATTAGAATCCTTCAGTCTCGTATTTACTTTGAATTCTGTAAAACCACCGACCTTTTTTCTCCTTATCCCAATGTTTTTGCCACCTTTCCTTCAGTCTTTTCTTAATAATACTCTTGATTTCATTCTTACTTAGATTAACAGTTAAGTTAATGTCGTTGTTTTTAACTGCTTCTTTTGCTTCTTTATCTGCAGTTTCATTTCCTTGGATACCAATATGCGCCGGCACCCATACAAATACTAGCCTACTGTAATCCCCATCATTTGAATTCTATATAGCCTAACGTTTGCATTATTTCCATTAAAATGTCTGGTCTACTTTCCGAGTGACTGTATTGTAGACCAGCCAATGATGAACATGAATCTGTACAAATAACTGACTTCAAAGGTCTTATCTCTTCTATCCACTGTATTGCTAATAACAGTGCAATCATTTCCCCAGGTGAACCGGATTAATGACGCCCACTGCGATTAAAGCACTTCTGTGACCTCACGTCCATCACTTGATCTGCTGGAAAATGTTACAAAAACCTCCTGTTTTACGCTTCCAAATTATTGTTCTGTTATTATTGTTTATGTTACAGTTAACACTAGCTTGTATGCTTCCCGGGAACATCTCACTCTTTGGATAGAGAAAAAACTCTTTATTGTAAATATAGTGCGTCTCTATGAAAACTAAATACAAAAAGGTGCATTTGCGAAGCAGAACAGCAGAAACTGTGCAAAAACCACCACAATGCAAATGTACTGTTCTGATATAGCCTAGTTTCTAGTAAATATTTGATGAGAGCCTGAATTAGAAACCTGAATCAGTAATATGCAGAGTACGTTATCTGTTTTTATATATTTATAGTTTATACTTCCCTCATTTTTTGTCCATACATAAATTCATTAATCGGGGCTGTGAAAGCGCACATGTCGCTGCTGTTTCATCATGAAGTCTAAAGAGAATAGGGCATCGGCTTTTGTTACCGGGAAGTGAGTCGCGTTATTTATATTTCAACACTTGCAAGACCGGTGTAAGGGCGCGCGCTGGTAATACGAAACTTCTAATAGGCTATCATTCTGTTCTTTATGCGATTTGCCGGGATTGAGGAGCTTGGCCTGAAGTGATGTTTTGCCACTAAGGTTGTATGTAATCCACGATAAATCAACGGAAAGACATTGACAAAAGTAAGTTGTTGCACCTGACAAACACTGAGCCGTTCTGTCACTGTTCCGGTCACAATTCTTTGCCACTTTTGTTTATCCTTTTACAAAGCGCATATTGCTGCTTCAAGAAGGACACAATATTTACGTGGCACTATATTTGTGACTGACTAGCACGCTGACAGACACAGCGTGAACCGGATAGACAAGTTATTCACGTATGATTTCATACTCAAAAAAAAAAAAAAAAAGAATGACGATGGCAAATTTGATTTATCCATGGGTTTTAATTTCTGCTCATGTAAAGCTCGATCGCCCTGTGCTCGCGCTAGGACACGGCTGCACGCCAGGTGGCGTTGTAATGAAGATCCATGAAAAGATTCTAACCCACTACCTGTCCTGCACTTCACCTGTAGATAAAGAGGGATACCTCTACAAAAAGGTACCTGGATTTGTCAATTTACCCACATAATATTAAAAGTAATCTAGAATGCTAGTTTGGAAAAGCTGAATCATTCTAACCAGTTTAGAGAGTGTTGTGAGTGTCAGATTTGTTTACGATGCAAGTGCCTAGGAAAGTGAAGTACATTATATCTGAGACATCGTATCTTCTTCATGATGCATTACAGACTTTACCTTCAGGATCCTTGTATAGATCCCTTCATGCAAAAACAAATAGATTTATATTTTATTTTTTTGTTTCAATTTACCTGCTCAATTAAAATAGGAAAAGGTACATTTTTAGGTTATTGTACAACTTCAAATAAATGGTAAAAGTAAAGATAATAGTGGCAAGCAGGACTATATGATTCGGAAATTAAATAGTTATTTTAAATGATCTCTAATAATCATCTGTTCAATTACCAATATTTCAGAACAAACTAAAAATAAACCACCCTCCTATCTGTAAATTTTACCACGGGAGAAACAGGGTTGTTAAACTTATTTGATAGACACTTATTAAAAGCAGCCTTTGAGCCATTTCTTTATTAGTGACATTAATTCAGGTTCAGAATATATCAGTCTTCTGTGCATTACAAAAAATGTTTTCACATCTCCAGTGTTTCTCTGTCCTGTACATTCTAGAACAATTTTCTCCCTCTTTAAATGAGTCGTAATTGCAATGACTTCCTTATCCTACCTGTGTTTGAACTATTACCATATTTATTTTCTGCAGAGAGAGAGGAACACCACTTACCTGCGCCGCTGGTTTGTGTTGAAGGGGAATCTGCTGTTTTATCAGGAGCATCCAGGCGATCGTAACCTGTTGGGTGTGATTGTTCTGGAGGGCTGCCTGGTGCAGGCGTGTGAGACAGATGGTCAATTCTGTTTCTCTTTGGTGTTCACTGGACCAGGCCTCCGCACATATAGACTAGCCGCTGATGACCATCTCAGCCAGGAGAGCTGGATCGGTGCACTGTTCTGCACTATTTATTTATTTATTTAGTCATTTATCAGACGCTTTTATCCAAAGCGACTTACAAATGAGGACAATAAAAGCAGTCAAAACTAACAAAAGAGCAACAATATATAAGTGCAAATGACAAGTCTCGGTTAGCCTAACGCAGTACACGTAGCTAGCTGTATATATATATATATATATATATAATACACACACACACACATATATATATATATATGTATCACTAGTCACATTTACCTTTCCATGATTGTCAGAGACATGGAGAGACGCTACGAAGGTGAGTTTATGTATATGTGTTTTCTGTGTCTACTGGCTTGAACACAATTAACATGTCTGATTGAATTTTTACATGCTCTTAACAAAACAGAAGCTGGAAGAGACAAAGGCCTTTGTGATTCCATCCAGACCTCTGCAGTGACTTCTACACCCAATAAGATAATGGCTTCCTGGAACACAGGACAACCCTATTTTGTACATGGGACTTCCATAGTGCCTAGAGATGGGCGGAGCTACAGCACCAGTTCTGTACCACCTCCATCTATGCTGAACAGACCCATCAGCTATAGTCTTCATGCCCCTCCTATTCAATTCAAGACTACCTATAAGCGATCTCCAAAGCTCTGGCCCAAGAGAAATGCCCATGTCACACCCTTAAATGGTCCGGCACCATCTTTTGGGGAGTGGCCTGTTGTGGGCTTTGATCCTTTGGAAGAGTTTAGTAAACTGCATGAGTACTATGGAAATTAGATTAAGCAACTAAGAGCTGATTGGCTGAGGAAGAAGCGTGAGGAAGTGGGATACGTTGAGGAAGACCTCATTGACCTTGGCTAGAGTAGCATCTGAACCTATCACATATGCATTTGTTCATGTTGTCGTCTAAATAGTAAATCTTGTTCTAAACAATAGACTGATGAATGTATTAAGGATGCAGTAAATGTAATACTGCAGTAGTAGAATCCTGCTGTCTTTTTAATTTTATGAAGGTAGGGTTGGGCGATGTCTACCAAATTGGCATTGGACGATGTCTACAGTGAAACATCGTGATGGACGATGACATCGGGGGGAATCCATATGCAGAAAGGCACGGAAAACAAATAATGCATTCTACGTTGTTCTTGTCTGACAGGACAATGGCGAATGATTTGCAGATACTGAGCACCACTGACAAATATCTAATCTTGAAAAATATGTCTGCCAGCCATCGGCGATGGACGATGACATCGTCTATCGGCCCAACCAAGGTATGCAGATTAGCACTGACTGACACCGATCTTGTGCGTTTCTCATTTCCTCTCTGTGGTCTCTCAGCCTAGTTCCTTCTCGCTTGAATTGTCATAAAACAGACCCAAAACACCAGTAGCTTTACCCCCATCATTTAACCTAACTGTGTGCAGACATTTACAATGGCAAAATTTCTTATTGGATCCAAAGTATTTCATATACGTTCAAATGACGTTTGATTAGAGATTACATATTAGTTGTAGAGCTGTGAATGCTCGATAATAATTAATATTTAATTTATTGTTAGATCTTTTAAAATGTACTGAGGGAGCCTAATCACTAATGTGATCTCGTGAAGAGGGCAACACAAGTGACTGTTTAGTTCTAACTTACAGAACTTAATTCACACAGTTCAGGAGACTTCGTAAACAAACTTAAATACAAGCCCTTTCTATTCTTCCTCTTTCACAACGTCTCAATTCTTTGGGGATGTAGATGTGCCTTTTTTCTTTTAGTTTCTAGTTCACTCAACACATTTGGAACATTTAACACATTATTTAAAAAGCAACAGTTTTATATTGCAGTCATATCAGTAAACATCAAAATAAACTGTAATGTTTGTGTGCATTAAGCATTTCAGTAATGCAGCTCTATACTGTAGGTCACCAGAGGGCACTGCATTTCACCAACAGTATTACTACCTTTATTCAGGCATGCTTCATTCACAGGGTCACTAGTTGCTTTACAACTGATATTTTATTACATAATGTCATATGTGTAATTATATATGGATGATATCAGTAATGTTGAATGTGTTTTATTGTATAAATGTTTTATATATTCACAGTTTCTATAAACCATCATGCTCAATGCATTGTCTTAATTTAATATAGATCAATTTTGTGTTAATAATACATTTGATTTGATGCATTTTGATGATAATTTGTTCAGAGATAAATTTGATTATTTTATCTAGTATTTATCCTCTAATGTACATTATAATCAACTCTGTAAAAATAGGTTTAATTTAATAAGTTACATTTTGAGTGTATTTCAGCACTTCATATTGCACAGCATCAGTAAGAACATTTTTAAAAACAGTAGGGTTGTTTGATGTTAGTACACATTTTATTTTACTTTACACAACTTTTATTGTGAACTTTTGTTTTATTGTATCAATCAAACGAGAATAAAAGTCCTAATAAATTGTTCTGTTAAGATCTTAATGTTATTTTATTTGATTTATTTTTAATGTGGACAAATTCATCTCTTCATCACCAGATATTTTGGGTTGTATAATGATTCATAAAACCACGTTATGAAGTTTTATGTGGATTCTGTGACATACATCAAAGCTCTGACAACAAAAAACTACAAACGCCTTAAGTGTTGGATGCAACATGAAGCTCCTCATTTCAACCATAACCTCTGCACACTGCAGACTTCAGGTATGTCAAACCCCTACAGCAACGATGTGGCCTTTTTCACCTCATCCGGATTCCAGTCATCTCTGCCGTGATAAACAGCTTTGACGATACATGTCAGAGTAGATCACGTTACACGTAACGTCCTGTACGTATAGACATGTACACTTTGACAGTCCATAAACAAAACAAAGATGACTGACACAGTGGCCTACACTATGAAGATCTAAATCACAGATGTATACACAACCTGATCGGTCATCAGTCAGACATACAGTGGGTACGGAAAGTATTCAGACCCCCTTAAATTTTTCACTCTTTGTTATATTGCAGCCATTTGCTAAAATCATTTAAGTTAATTTTTTTTCCTCATTAATGTACACACAGCACCCCATATTGACAGAAAAACACAGAATTGTTGACATTTTTGCAGATTTATTAAAAAAAAAAAACTGAAATATCACATGCTCAGTATTTAGAGTAGAAGCACCCTTTTGATCTAATACAGCCATGAGACTTTTTGGGAAAGATGCAACAAGTTATTCACACCTGGATTTGGGGATCCTCCGCCATTCCTCCTTGCAGATCCTCTCCAGTTCTGCCAGGTTGGATGGTAAACGTTGGTGGACAGCCATTTTTAGGTCTCTCCAGAGATGCTCAATTGGGTTTAAGTCAGGGCTCTGGCTGGGCCATTCAAGAACAGTCACAGAGTTGTTGTGAAGCCACTCCTTCGTTATTTTAGCTGTGTGCTTAGGGTCATTGTCTTGTTGGAAGGTAAACCTTAGTTCCAGCTGTGTGTACATTAATGAGGAAAAAAAATTAACTTAAATGATTTTAGCAAATGGCTGCAATATAACAGAGTGAAAAATTTAAGGGGGTCTGAATACTTTCCGTACCCACTGTACTTGAAAAGGGTCTACAATGAACTTGTTTAAGAAAATCCTTCTGACATGAAATATCTCATATCAAGGCCTACACTTCCTCTGACCCAGGCTTTCCTTCCCCTCCCTGTTGATCTCTCATACACTCTTTGAATGCTGTTCCACCATATATAGTTATAGGAGGGGTGTATTAATATAGCATAGGCTATACCAGGGTTCCTCAAATCTTGCCCTGGAGGGCCAATGCGCTGCAGAGTTTAGCTCCAACCTTGATCAAACTCACCTACCTGTGATTTTCTAATGATCCTGAAGACATTGAATAGCTTGCACAGGTGTGTTTGATTAGGGTTAGAGCTAAACTCTGCAGGAAAGTGGATCTCGTGGGCCAGATTTGAGGATCCCTGGGCTATTCCATATCTAATTTGAGAACCAGTCTAATCATTCAGCTGCTTTTTCAATGTTATCAATGTATGGAAATACAAGAAAATTAAATGCTTTAAGTGTATGTATGCATTTCCTTTTCAAGTTTGTTATTGCCTTAAGCTCAGACTCACAAGGTATCAAATGAGCCTAAATGAGGAAAAGAATGCAAAACAAACTCTTGGATTGCTATAAGTGGACAAGGAAGTGACGGATGGATTAAACAGAGAAGAAAAGGAGAGCGCAAGGAGCAGACAAGTTTGTTTGGCTATTTTGGTCACTCTCAGCTGTCCATTGCCCCCGCCTCTCCAAAAGAACCTGTATTAAGCCTCAGATTTTCCTTCATGCGTGTCCCATACCAAACCCTCAATGGGATGCATTGTGTTGATCATCTCAAACTGAAAGAAAAGACGATAATTACGTGGCCATACACAGAGCAGCTTCCCTTGTGCCATCACAAACTGCGTCACACTGTGACTGCAGAGTGACCGAGCAAGGTCAAAGAGCTCCAGGGAGAGAGAGTGCTGAATTTGGGCATGGGCATGGCCATGTGGAGGGGTGAGGTAGGTGGGGGGACTTGGACCCAAATCTTATGGTATCACTATACTAGGAAAGGCATTAAAAACTATTTTGGATTAGGGCTGATTTGGAAAGAGGTGACAAGATGGCAAGAGTTAAGATGCCACAACAGTCTCATATATCAGATGGGGGCGTGTACACACATATGAACAACATAATCATTGGCTCAAAAAATCTCAGGATTTACATCAATCAGTATCTATTATTGCAACCTCCCCCATCCCAACCCCAGAATTCAGATGTAACACTGAAAACCAAATATTGATCCGCCACTAATCTAAATAGAGGTGAGAGTCGAGTCCCCCAAAGTGTCTATGATTACAGCCCATTCATTTCAAATTGCTTGAGTTATGTGATTGTGTGAAGTTCAAACAGTCCCTTACTTCTCCATGTCCTTATTAGTCTACGTGAGACACGCAGACTGCTGTCATCAGTATCAGATTCATCCAATTCCAAGACTCCAATAGCTATTTCTGAGCACTGTAAGATGATAGTGCATCCCACCCTATGTTCCTTCATCACTTTACCCCTACCTCATCTCTCTCCCCTTTCATAGTTTTCCCTGTCTCTATTTCTTTCCTCTGTCTTTTTCCCAAGCCACGCTTAAGGTTGGATCTATAATTAGCAAGGGGCCTTCGGCAGTATATAAGCCGCCCAGGAACAAGTCACTACGCGGCTTCAGTCTTCACTTCTTGAGCTTCTTAGACTTCACACATACCGTCTCAGCATGGTGAGTAACCTGAACCTTAGATGTTACCTGGCCACACCATCTAGGTGGACACATAGGAACCAAGGACATAATGCCTCGGTCTCAGAAGGGTTGAATGGAAGAGAGCTTGCATTTTGAATCAGCGTCTGATTTTTGGATAATTGAACTGTGGACTTATAATAACTTTAACAGGATTTGATAAACTGGGCATTTTTTCTGAAGCTGTTCTTTCTGAACCTGTGTTGTTGGAACCAGGACCAGCAGTTATAAACCATTAAACTGAGTGGTTTTGCTTTCTCTTCCCATGAAATATGGGATTTTTAAAAAAAAATTTTTTTTTTATGTAAGATGCCAAATTAAGAAAATATAGAATATTTCAAGTTTCACCAGAAAGCATAATATGCTAACGTAAAGCTAATGAATACGGTTTTATTGTGTCCTATGCAAAGGTCATTATTTGGATGTATATCACATGTAAAAATGTGTGTTTCATTAGAATATGGCTGAACAGGGTTTTATTAACAATAAATGTTAAAATGTCTTATGAATGCAAGTCTTGTGTCTCTAAGCTATGTGTGGCACTGCAATGTGTGTGTCTGATTTTCTGTTTTTCAAATTATGTCATCATGTATTATTGTTAACAACACAGAGGAAATATGCACTATTCAGCTGTACTGAATGTAAAAAAAAAAAAAAATTCTTTCTAGTCACCCAAGAAGGCCAAGAGGAGGGCAGGAGGAGGAGAGGGTTCCTCCAACGTCTTCTCCATGTTCGAGCAGAGCCAGATTCAGGAGTACAAAGAGGTAAATATTTTTTCAGATCTTATAATGTTCACCTGTACTTACACTTTCATTATGGAATTGGTTTAATTTTTAACACAATACAACAAGCATACCAATTTACCTGTGTCAGATACATTGGTACTTAATAGACGTCATATTTTTAGGTAATTTATATTGGGGGAAAAATAAATAAATAATAATAATATATATATATGTGTGTGTGTGTGTGTGTGTGTAGTTACATTCTATCACTTTATTATGTATTATCAAAGTCCAAATGAGATTGCTGGGGGTAAATGTTACCAGACATCAGTTCAGTGCAACAAATTACCACTGCGACTTTCACAGAGGTTGCTTCTGAACTGGAATTCTAATGCTAATATAATCAAATTTTGTTATCAGGTCAAAACTTATCTATATTAAGGCTTGTTCGATGGTCAGTACAGCAACTGGACTGAGTCAGCAGATCGACACCATCTAGTCTTTTTGTCTTGTCTGCTAATATCCCAAAAAAGAGCCTCTTCTCTGCCCTCCCATCTGTCAGACATTTCTGATCCCAATGGGATGGCAGCTGAAGATCATAGTGCATGCCAGAAGAACAGAAAGAGATCATGTGAAATATATGATGAACAAGATAAAAGAGAAAGGAAAATGGAAATAAAGCATAGTTCATGAGGGTTATGTTTAAGGGTAGTTGCAGGAAAGGAACATTAAATGCGTATTAGAATTCTGAGTGGACCTTGAAATGACAGATAATGCACAAAAGACCAGAAGAAAAAAAACAGATTTACCAGTTGACCATACTTTTGGTTCTTAAACATTGTGATTACTCTAAATTAATATAATTATCTCAGACACTAAGTAAAAAAGTATGTACGCACATGCTAAATTGGTGAGGTGACTGGAATTAGCGTCAGGCTAGTGCGAGTGAGCTAAGTAAGGATGTGAAGTGGTTTGAATGGTTTATTAATAAATGATATATCCTTCTCAAGTGCCTCTTCAGGAATGTCTGACATTACAGTTGGGATTGACTTAACACGTCTCCCAGATGGAAAGAAGGATCAGCGAGGGTCTCTGTGGGGGCCAGGTGGGAGTTAGCAGCTGCTGTTATTCAAGCCCCTTCTTGAGTTTCATGTGACTGATAAGAGATTTTACTACTACTGTCAGGGAAGAGAAAAAAGCTACAAGGGGAAGATTTCTTGTTAAATAAACTCTTTAGTCATTGGTTTACAACTGTGAGCAGGCTCCATTTCCATCACCACAAACTCCTGTAACAAGGTGCTTGTCATTTTTTTTCTGTCCTGCATGCATAGGCTTTCACAATCATTGACCAGAACAGAGACGGTATCATCAGCAAAGACGACCTTAGGGACGTGTTGGCCTCAATGGGTGAGTTTATGCCTTGTGTCACTTGTGTCCTTTGTAAATATATCCATGAATGTGTGCTGACCATCCTTGTCTCTTTGTAGGCCAGCTGAACGTGAAGAATGAGGAGCTGGAGGCCATGATCAAGGAAGCCAGCGGCCCGATCAACTTCACCGTTTTCCTCACCATGTTCGGAGAGAAGCTGAAGGGTATGCAAAAGTCCCTTTTTCTGGCCGTTTTCCCTTCAGTTTACCAATCATTGTGGTATTCAGTCAGTGTAACTTGCTTTCTGTGTCTCTGAAAGGTGCTGACCCTGAAGACGTCATTGTGTCTGCCTTCAAGGTGCTGGACCCAGAGGCCACTGGCTTAATCAAGAAGCAATTGTAAGCCTATATTAACTCACTTTTTATTTCCATGTGCAAAAAAAAAATAAAATAAATGTTTCCAAGTCTGACTGCTATTCGTTATCTCTCTTTCCAGCCTTGAGGAGCTTCTGACCACTCAGTGCGACAGGTTCTCTGCAGAGGAGGTGAGATTACATGTTGCTCTTCATAGTTTTAAATCAGCATGAAATGGCAATTCATCTATTTTCTAAATGCATGTTATTAATCTTATTGTGAATGATTCTTCCGTCTGGTGATGTACGCTGGACTTTTCCAATCATTTGGTCCAATAAAATCAAGTCCCGGCTTACAATTTTTTTCTACTTCAATTATCCATTTCACTTGGATGTATGTCACAATGCATAAAAGATCTGTCACTATTTCCGTTTCACTGCAACTTTAATCTATTTTTTCTGGATTAGAAAATGATCATTCTTAAATGATAATTGTTTAATATTTATTTAATCTAAATTCTTTGTTCTTCATCTATTAGATGAAGAATCTGTGGGCCGCCTTCCCCCCAGATGTTGCTGGCAATGTTGACTACAAGAACATCTGCTACGTCATCACACATGGAGAGGAGAAGGAGGAGTAAACGGTCGTGGAGACAAGACAGAATATGAAGTGATGAACGTGCATCCCTCACTGCTTTACTCTCCCAGTCTGTTCTCTGTCCTCCTTCTCTTTCTTTGTGTTTCTTCCTCCCTTTCTTCCTTTCCATCATCTTTGTTACTCTCAAGCACTTACTCTCTCCATCTCTCCAAAGACTTGTCTCACTTAGGCTGAATTGGGAGGGTGGAGAGGCTCATGACCACGGTGTCTGTCAAGTGGGGATATGGGATTGTTTTCAATAAAATGAACATCATTACTGTATCTCTCACATACTCTCTCTTTCTCTCTGTTTCTCACTCATTACCCAAGACCACCTCTCATGCATGAAAGTTGCAGCATCTTCTGCTGCTGTTTTGAGGGTTGAAGACATCTATAGCTTTTGGCTGAAATCTCTCTTTAGATAAATGTGGAAGAGTGCTCATTCTGAGGGAAAAAGAGGCAAGATGGAGTGATCTCACTCTATAATAGAGGAACCAGTCATCATTCTTGTTTCTTTCGCCTGACAGTTGACTAAAAAGAAAGACAAAACGAGGGTTTTGTACCGAGAGTACATCACGGAGAGAGTGAGAGAGACAGACCGTCCATAGAAGAGAGGAGAATGGGGACTGCAGAGGAAAGAAAACATATCCTCTTCGGTCCCTCTCTCCCCTCCTCTTCGCTATTTCTCTGTCCATGTTTTTTTTTATCAACCCTTTTGCTTTCTGCATCTGGGCCTGCTTTGCTCTGTCAGAAACTCTTCTGTAACCAATAAAAAGACAACCTGTGAATAAAACATCTTTTTGTAATGCTGTGTCTGCTGGCTATATGTGATAGGAGGGATAAACCGGTCTCATCTGTAATTACAGAGCATAGAGACGGTAATATAAGTTATGGAAGGTTACATAAGACTGCAGGTCTATGATGCAGTAAATCACAAGGGTGACCAGCAGTATGAAAACATACTGAGAGCATGATATCTGCTGGACAATGACAGTACTACAACTGCAATAGCATAGCTACTCCGTCACATTCACATTCACCTTCACATCATTCCGAGAAGTTTTTAATATTTTCAGCATTAACTGCTCGTTTTCTAATTATTAATGGAGAAAAATGTTCCAATTTTACCAAAAAAGCATTTGTTTAAAACGGTGAATTTCTGATTTAACATTTAAACCAGTACAATTGTTTTTATACCCTTTTAAATGTATAACTAAGAGCCCAAACTACAAGTTGATGTAGATATTAAAGGTCTTAAACCAAAAACTGATTTGTTTTATTACGTTCTCAAGCATATTTATTTATTGGTTAAGGGTTGTAATGCACAATCAATCAGACAACAGCAAAATAAAACCCTACCAAGGTTATACAAGACCACCTTGTCAGGGTGTATCGCTTAACGTTACCTTCATTTGACCGAAACAAATCGCGCCATTCCTTGTAGTCTCTGTGCGCGCGCTTGGAGTCAGTGCCATACGAGCAAAAAATTGCTTTAGGCACATTTCCACATAAGGTTAACATTCATAATGAATTTCTTATTTTAAAAAAAAAGGTTTTCGATTAAACAGCACCCAACACCCTTTAGTTACCTGGGGGGGGGGGTATTTCTCTGTCCATGTTTTTTTTTATCAACCCTTTTGCTTTCTGCATCTGGGCCTGCTTTGCTCTGTCAGAAACTCTTCTGTAACCAATAAAAAGACACAACCTGTGAATAAAACATCTTTTTGTAATGCTGTGTCTGCTGGCTATATGTGATAGGAGGGATAAACCGGTCTCATCTGTAATTACAGAGCATAGAGACGGTAATATAAGTTATGGAAGGTTACATAAGACTGCAGGTCTATGATGCAGTAAATCACAAGGGTGACCAGCAGTATGAAAACATACTGAGAGCATGATATCTGCTGGACAATGACAGTACTACAACTGCAATAGCATAGCTACTCCGTCACATTCACATTCACCTTCACATCATTCCGAGAAGTTTTTAATATTTTCAGCATTAACTGCTCGTTTTCTAATTATTAATGGAGAAAAATGTTCCAATTTTACCAAAAAAGCATTTGTTTAAAACGGTGAATTTCTGATTTAACATTTAAACCAGTACAATTGTTTTTATACCCTTTTAAATGTATAACTAAGAGCCCAAACTACAAGTTGATGTAGATATTAAAGGTCTTAAACCAAAAACTGATTTGTTTTATTACGTTCTCAAGCATATTTATTTATTGGTTAAGGGTTGTAATGCACAATCAATCAGACAACAGCAAAATAAAACCCTACCAAGGTTATACAAGACCACCTTGTCAGGGTGTATCGCTTAACGTTACCTTCATTTGACCGAAACAAATCGCGCCATTCCTTGTAGTCTCTGTGCGCGCGCTTGGAGTCAGTGCCATACGAGCAAAAAATTGCTTTAGGCACATTTCCACATAAGGTTAACATTCATAATGAATTTCTTATTTAAAAAAAAAAGGTTTTCGATTAAACCATAACACAAAACCTCACAATTTCGTCGTAAAGTGACTAATTCACTGTATCACAATAGTTCCATGTCACTTAAAATAACTAATTACATTAACAGAAAGAAACACTCTTGAGGGAGATTTTAATATATTATGATTTATTATTCATCACAACTGCAATTATTAAATACACTGTGAACTTCCTCTTCTGCAGTTTTACAACAACTGTCTTCATCTATGAATTTATTTCATTCTCAACTGTAAATGGTTTCATGTAAACATAAAAACAAGCATGAGACATACAAAGGACAGGATGAGAGAACTAACCTAAACACATTAAAATTAAAATTATTTAAAATTAATTTTACAACAATCCTACAACATACATTGGGTCATATTCACCAATGCATAAATCCACAAGACAAATCAAACTACTTTACACCCAGTCCCAGCTGTCTCAAGAGTGTTAGTAAACCAACACTGGATGGCCTTGCATTAATTATTGGTGAGCACAGCGTCCAAACCATTTTAAGTCCACCTGTCGTACCCTTGGTTGGCAATACAGACAAGATGGTGTTAGTGAAGGTGGCCTGACAGGCGCAAAACCAGGTTTATGCTAGTGCTTGGAACTTAGAGCAATTCTTCAGGATAATAAGACATCCCACTCCACCTTTCCTTCAACATTTCCAGTGCTGCTGTCAACAGTGAAGGTAGTCTGAGCCCCCTGCTGGCCACAACATAAATGTCAACATCTACATTGTGCCATAGTTAGGAACATAAAATTTGCATAGACATAATTTGCTTGCTTTCCATTTGAACAGTAGTGCCTTTAGAGGAAGCAACAACCACTGAGGTCAGTGAGGGCACCACTGACAGGTGAGGCGGAGGTTTGACCCCCTGCAGTTGAGACTGAACAAGTCCAGGAAACACAGGAGACACCATTAAAACATTGACAGAGAATTTGGCTACCATATTGCAACCTAGAAACCACTTCAGGTCTCTTCTGTCTTGACAGAAAATACTATATATCAAGTAGGAGTTTAGTAAGTATGGTCCAATCACCTGGTGAATGTATCAGAATAATTCATAATACTGAGGGGTCAGTGGATTACGTTGGAGTTCAATTTGCCAGTGTTCACTTCACATCAAGAGTAACACTGTTTGGGTGAAACTTTTGTTAAGGATTGTATTTTACGTGTTTAATGAACACAAAAATGCCTAGCATACATTTTATTGATCCATTCCTTTTCTCTTTGGGATCACTTCCCCCTTCAATAGGACATAATAATAATAATAATAATAATAATAATAAAAGATCAGAATCAAATAATAATCAGTATGAAATCACCATCTCCCATAACACAAATACTGCAGTAATATTAGACAAGCTAGTGATTATAACATGTCTAAAATAAATAACTGCTTGTTTTTGTTCTCCAGGATGTTGGGAGAAAAATGTGCAAAAATAATTTTCAGCGCTTAAAAATAAAATAAAAATAAATCCTGTGATTAAATACATCGCTCTCCTAAAACCAAGCTCACTGCCATTCCAGTCTACCAGGCCTCTGCATACTTGCATAGAAAAATAAAAAATCTAATTCAAAACAAAACTAATAGTAGCTGTAATAGATAGTATATGGTTTCATCCTATTAAATTAATAGTTTATACATCAAAATATTACAGCTTGAAGCCAAGAGCTTCAAAGGTCAAAGGTTAATGCTACAGCGCTGCACCAAACCCTTCTCATCCAACAAGGCGCAGACTTAAGGAGTCATGTGAGCTGGATTAGCAAGTGCCCTACATTAACAAACCGATCAAGGTTAGTGGTGAAAATCAACAGGCCTCAGTGCATAAATTTATTAAAATCCTAGTCTGAACTCTACATCCATATCAACATCAAGATCATCAACATCAAACCACACAGACATCTGGAGTGACTGACACGCTTGGCAGAATTTAACGTTTACCGCACTTTATGTGATGCAATTTATTTGAAAAAGAAGAAAGAAAAACATCAAATAAGCTCTTTGGCGTCAAAAGGAAATTTTAGGTGAGGCTGATGTAATGATGGATTGAGAGTCTTAAGAGCGGAGAGAGACAGGTACACGAATCATGAACAGTTTTAATTTCCTTTTAGTAATTATGTTGACTTGGATATTCAAATTCTTTTAAAATGGATAGTTAAAAGTGGCTCTTTCCACTGTTTTAAAGGAGAACGTACCTTTCCCCCCCAGTTCAATTTAGCTCCTCCACTCCCCCTAACACTTATTAATTCCTCTTACAAGAGCGCAACTGTAAGGACGAGCTCCTTTGAGATTGAAAAGAGAGAAGAAAGACGAGACCGGTCTGCAGCACGAGACTGTGACACCATTCACTACACTGTCAAGGCACAGACATACAAGAGCACACAAACACACTCTTAACAATCAACAGTACAATGAATAAATAGGTCCTCCAGAACACTCAGAGATAAGTTATTACAAGTCACCGCCATGCTTTTCTCGCCACAGAAGAGTTTTATTCAGGTATTCTGGTTGAGACACCTCTCGGGTGATGGGCAGAGGGGGATTGTGGGGCTAGACTGGCACAGATGGCACTAGAGGTCTATGTACACCATGGCACCCAGTACAATAGAATTGACTACTAATCATATAGCTGATCTTATCAATTCAGATATCCACCTTCAAAAAAAACTAATAAAAGGCTAAGTAATAAATGCTTCCTGTTTCGGCATTGGGTGAAAGCACAGTGCAGATGAGATGATGAGAGACGTGGGGCAGATGCAGTGATCCACTTATCCTTGTGAAATGAGTACTTGAGATGAAATGGACATTCCAGGTGATTCGCTCTCTGTCTCTCTTACTCTTTGCACCAGTCTGCAGCCGTTTTGATTCCTTGTCCTCTTTTTTCCGCCATTCTCATGCTTTTCCTCTTGCTGAACGAGAGACGGGGCAGGAATTAGGCCAAATCTTTTGCTGCTGCTGCAGCTCCGTTCTTCTCCTCAGTCTCTCCTCCTCCCCCTTTGTCTTTTTTCTTACCCCCCTTCTCCTTTTTCTTCTCTTTCTCAGCTTTCTCCTTCTTCTTCATCCTCTCTTTCTCGGTTTTCTCCTTCTCTTTCTTCTCCTGTGATTTTTGCTTCCCCTCCTCTTTCTCTCGCTTCTTGTCCTCCTTGGTTTTCTTTTTCTTTTTTCCATCTTCCTCCACTGCCGTTTTTGCGGTTTCTGGGCAAGGTGGTAATGGGGCGTTGTTTGCGGTGGGCGATGGGATTGTGGGGGTGATATGTTCAGAGACGACTTTAGGTGACGGCTGGAGCATATGCGTGCTGGACGCGTGTGCAGTTGGAGCCGGTGGCGTGGTAGTAGATGATGTTGTAGCTAGCAGACTGGGCCCATGTGGCACTGGCGGCCGCCCACCGGCTCCAGCGTTAGAGGCAGATGGCACAGGAGGTTTTGAGGCCACTGCACTGATGCCACCCCCAAGGGGCTGCAGTGGGACGATATCCTGGCCCAAGCTGCCAGAAGTGGAGCCCTTCTTGTTCTGTGAGTGGAATGGCATCTTGGACTTTCTAAGACCAGAAAGTGACAGGAGGCTTGATGATGCACGTAAGGGTCCAGGGGGAGGGACATGACCGCCCAGGAACAACAGGCTGCCGCCAGAACTGATTGCAGCAGCCCGGTGTTTCTGCTCGAAGATGGCCCGTGTTCCGTGCAAACGGCGACCCGGTTGGTGAGTCAACTCTCCACGAGATTCCCGCCACTTGCGCACCTGAATACGGCACTCCCTCTCAATGAGGGCCTCCGTCACAGACAGAGTGATCACCTGAAAACAGAGTAGAGAGTAAGAGGAAGGATAAGGCATATTCTACTGCTACTTCTCTATTGCGTGTTCTCTCGTAAGAGCGCGCACCTCTTGCACCAGAACTTCCTCCCTGATAGCTTCAGGTGGGATGTTCCTCAGTCGCTCCATGGTCTCGTACATGCCCTGCATCTCACGGAGCTTATCCACAGACCCCAACATCTGCTTGAGTAACACCAGACCCACCCTGAACACAATCTTCACTCCTGACAAACAACACAGGGAAAAAAAATACAACTTTAACTTTAAAGAATTACATATACCAAAAAAGTATGCACATTTTATTCTCTAATGTGTATGACTGACCTTCACAGAAGAACATGTCCCAGACACGCAGGACACAAGACCAAGGCAGCGTACGGGAGAAAATGCACATAAACCACTCTGTCATGTACAAGATGGGGTCGATCTTAAATTTCTTCAGGTGACGGTAAGCCATGGGACAAACTCTCCTCAGAAGAGAGAAAAAAATCTCTCCGTCCAGCTGAATAGCTTCCTGAGGGACAGGAGAAGAGAAGAAAGAGGAGTTAAAAAAAATACACTCTGAAAAAAAAAAACACTTCTCTGGTCCAGAAAAGAGTCTCTTTGAGTTGCAGTACTCACCAACCCAGCACTGTAGTAGCCAGGCAAGTATTTCTCACAGATTTGCACAAGACACCAGAAGGCTTGCTAGAAGAAAATGACAGTGAAGATGTTGACAGTTTTATATCCTGTGATATTCCTGTAAGTCATATTTCCTTCACTCTGTTGTTCTTTTTAAAGAAAGACAGCCTAGCAGAGCAACATAGACAGCTGTTTAGCTTTGTTCAAGTCTGTCTTACCTCAGCAGGCATGTGCATGAGCAGCACTGCTGCCACTGGGGCCTGAGCCTGACAGTAGCCCTCATCTGGCCGATAGACTGTGTAGGCCTTCAGTATACGGTACAGGTCCTGCTGCCTGAAAACACACACACACACACACACACACACACTGATTAATGGAAGTCTGGACAATAAAAACTGCTGATATTTATTTCTGTGTTATGTATATATAAAAACTACTATTATTATTAATTATTATTACTATTAATTAGTGTTCTGTTTGAATTGCAAGATATAATTTGCTTAGATATTAGGCATAGATATATCCCCCAATATATAAATAGGGTTGGGTATCGTTTGGGTTTTTTTCGATACCGGTACCAAATTGATACTTTTAAAACTGAACCGATACTTATTAAAAAAACCAAAAACAAAAAAAAAATCCCCATAAAATGATGGATTGGCCATTAGCACTATAAACACATGATGTCTGTTTCATTCATACTGGACGCCAGAGGGCGCCCTCACACAGAAAATCCACATATCCAGTCACAGAAGTAGCGGAACTCATGACCCTCCAGGAAATCCCTTAAATGGACAAAGGCACTGCTATTATAGCTGTAACTGAGTAAACAGAACATATAAACGTTTTGAATGATAAAACAAAGACAGTGCGTTCTGATACATACTGGTTACATAGGTACTGTGCCATATTGGTACCGGGTTTTGGTACCCAACCCTATATATAAAAGAAAAAATGAGAAGCAGAGGTGAAGTAAAAGTGTGGGGAAGTATAAAACTGAGGCTATCTGGTATCAATATGCACACTATGCAGTGAATACAGACTAATAGACTAAAAAAACAAAGGAGGAAAAAATCCCTTCCTTCAGTTTCTCAGATTGTGCAATGTTCGAAATAAAAGCCTTACATCACCCTTTCCCTTGATAAAACCCTCATCTGCATTTACCCATGTCCTCCCCGAGCAGCAAACATCTCATGGAATGGGAACTGCCTGTGCAAGTCCTTCTCTATGATGTCCAACCACTTCGGATCTCCCTGCTCTTTCTCCAATTCCTGAGAGAAAAGAAAAAAGTGTAAAATAAGAAAAGAAGAGTGTGTTGAGCAGATAAACTGAGATTTACATGACATGCTAAGTAAGCACAAGAACATTTAAAAGGTGAGACAGAGCTCCAGATTGTATGACTATTATTCTTGACAGTGCAACAAAGTGTTGTTATTGGTCACTGCTTTACAGCAACAGCATATGAACTTGGGAGAAGTTGATTTAGCACCATGACTGTTTTCACAGAAGACGTATCAAACCTGACCGTACCTCAAACTTTCCAGGATTGGACTCAAGGAGCTCCTGGCTGTTGGAGAGCAGCTGCCAGGCTTTACATCTGAGTGAGGAGGGGATTCCTTTCCTGCAGCGCACTTTCACCTGCATCACAAAGAAAACATAACTCCGCATGTATAAACCTTCATAGGCACAGCATTTTCTATTCCTAGTCAGTAATGCCTTCCGTGACCCTTTAAGTGAGAAACAGACCTTTGGAAAGCGTCGAGATATCCATTTGTCCCAGTTTCTGAACATGTCCAACCATTTCATCTCTCTCTGCCTTGCCACGGCCACAGCGATGTCCGCCTCACTACAACACAGAGAGGGATTCACAAACACATAAACCACACACAACAAATAAACCTATAAGCACCCACCCATGCCCTGAGATAATGTTGAGCTTCTGACAAATGGCTCAAATCCTGAGAGGGTTTATATTGAATCTAAGAGAACAGGCACCTGTAAAACTAACCAGAAACTAATCAGAAACCCCTGAAATCTTCTGTTATTTATTGGTGAATTAATAATGACAAAGAGTTTTGTACCAAATGAACAAATATAACACTGCACAGTAGTGATACCAGACTAGAAGCGACTGACACCAGAGATAGAAACTCCAGTCTGAGGCTCGGATTTGAGTCCTACTTAAAGGCGAAGTATGCAATTTCTAATTCGAATTGTAAAAATAATGTTTTATAATGACAGACACTGTCATTCTAGTCTATCATTGTTAAAAAAAAAAAAAAAACGATAGTAAGCCAATGTCGTTATTTGTGCTGGTCGTGATGCTCAGACACACAGTACACAGTTTTAAATAGCAGCACAAAGCCAATATTTGCACTATTTGGGAAACCTTTTAGAAAAAAAAAAATGTCTTGACTTAAGTTAACGTCAGCCTTCACTTGAATTCTAAAG
>NW_015628370.1:775325-786620 GCF_001515625.1 Sinocyclocheilus rhinocerous
TATATATATATATAATTAGTTAGTTATATAAATAACAAGCCTCAAATACAATTGCAGTCAACATAAAATCATATACTTTCTTAATATATGTTCATAGGGATGAGCGATTTAAACTAAATCTCTCAATATTTTTCTGCCTTTGACAATATTCAATATACATGTTTATGCACTTGTTCAGAAATGGCTTAAAAACACTAAAACACTAGTTTAAAACAATCAGTGCTCGTTTCCCCCAATGTTTTGCACTAAATTAACACTATTAATTTGTAATTCATAACCTTTATTTATAGAAAATGACAATACACAATAAATATCTATATTTACCTACTTTATTTTACTAATGCATTCAATAAATATTATTATTAATATATAAAAAAAACTGGAAACTGGATTTCTTGGAATATTTGTAGTGATGATGAATCGTGAAAAAGAATCATAGTTTTAATTTGATTCTTTGTAACTGACAATTTGAACCGATTCATAAAAATTAATCAAATTTACGAACTTCACAACCAGTTCACAACCAAGGAAGAACTGTAACTATAAAGTTTAAATAATCTAATAATAGTCTAATTTAATGAGAAAGGGAAGTCAACAACACCAACTAAATGATAACGACATATTGGTTAGAGCACTTTCAGAACTACTTTTTCCAGCTGATGAGCAATAAAAAACATTGCCCAATCAGAATCCAGCTGATGTTAAAGAGCATGAGCATTTATAGTGGCAGAGGACATAACCGCAGCATACACTTACAGAATGTTGTTGTGCATTAATGTGGATGCTAATATAGTTATCTTTATAGTTGTTGTTCAAGTTACTGTTCTTGGTGCGAACGAGCATTAAAACTATTCTTGCTACTGAAGTTTAAACTAGAAGTTGGAAGACAAGGATAGATCACAAAACTAGTCTGGTCTTTAGGAAACTTGATGGTCAAATACTGTAAAACAGCATTGCTATAATCATTGCTATATTCAGATGAATATCCTGAATCACTTGAAAACACATCAGATTATGAAAGAAAAATGGTTTATGAAGTGTTTCATGTTGATTTGAGCTATAATTTGATAAGTAACATTAACTCCATTAATTTTAAGTAAACTTATTTTAAAATAATATTATATTAATCTTAGAATTATTTAAGTTGACTACTCTGTATAGTCGAAACTCAAATGCAGAAAATGTTCAATATGTTTACAGGAAAGGTATATATTTTTACAGGGGAAAATACCACAAATATTTACTTGCTGAAATATGCCAAATGCTCTTATAAACTAAAGTGGTGTCTCTTTGCTCTAAGTGCTTATAAGGAAACCATAAAAATAACATTTGAGAATATGGTTTTGTGTCATTTAGTTCACACACACCCACCTGCCCTCATTATACTGTGCTCCTCCCAGGAAGCCATATTTATCAGTACGCCTCACTGGACCGTTGATCTCCGAGTCTGACCCAAAAGAGCTGCCGTCCTCGCCGAGCCCCGACAGAGACTCCAGCGTGCCCGACATTAGGCTGGCTGACTCCAGGTAGCTGAGCGTGTCCGGGGCTGGTCGCGAGTAAGCAGAGGGCAGAACCACTGACCAAGCGGACTCCTGCACCAGTACGGCTGGGGGCTCAGCCTTGGAGGGTGTGCAGGGGGGCTCAGGGGTCACCTTGGCAGTGCTGGGAGTGTTGGGTTCGGGGTTCTGGGCGGACTCGTGCTGGGGGACTGTTTGTGCTTCTGTTTGCCTGGAGTCTTGTGAAGAGGGGGCTGGATTGGAAATGGGAGCAGGAAATGTAAACTGAGGAGGAATGTCCACGGGGGGAGCAGGACTGGAAGTCTGGCTGACTTGAACGTTGGGATAGAGATTAGGACTGGGATTAAGTTCAGGCCATGATGGCATCTGTTGCTCTTGTGCTTCAGTGTGTCGCTCTGTTTGGCCGATTAAATCATTTTTCCCATTTCTCTCTCCATCTGGAGCAGCTAGTACCTCTTCAGGAGGACCAGCAGCGCTCACTGATGCTGTTGAAGAGAGAGCGGCACTGTTTTTGCCCGGTGTGCTCTCCCAAGAAGAAGAGATTTTTCCGCTTGCCTGTAATGTTGGGTTTCCCATCATGGCTCGGTCCCCGTAGAGAGATGATTTTGGGATGGGAGATTCTGAGGGGAGAGGCTGTGGGCTGGAGGGAGCAGGGACTGATGGGTCAGCCATACTGGGAGGGGAGGGAGTGAGGGTGGTGATTTCAGCCATAGCTGCTCCTCACTGATACAACTGATCAAAAGAGAAACAAGAATTATATAGTCAGTAATTATTCCTTAGAAGACAAAAATAAAAACAAACACTGTGATATCATTAAAAGCATGAACTCATTTCGTGAATGGTTTGCAATGAAGCAGGTGTTTAGATGTGACAAATACTCTCACAGTTTGCAGGAAAAGAAAGAAAACATTCATGTAGAATTTTTTGTATCAAATCCTCTGTCAAATTCCACAAGCATGTCTCACATCATAGCACCCCAAAGAAAAAATTTACTCATTAGTTTCACCTGAAAATAATAACATACACACCTAAAAGGCATTAAACTAAAAAGGCGTTGCCTAAAACAATCTCTGAGCACTCTGACTCAGGGGCGTAGCCAGCGGACCGGCCTGAATGGCATCGACCCGCCCACTATGATGAATAGGCCCGCCCAGTTTCTTATACATATATAATATTTGTTAAATAATTGTTGTTTAACCTATTTTAACACAATTACAAAACTATACATCTCAAATATTAAAATAAATAAAATGTTTTTGCATAATTCTTGATGAGTTTGATTGACAGCCTTGTTACACAATTAGGTGTTATCCAGGCTGTCTCAGGCATGACGCACCTGTGAATTTGTGTGTTCACCCATTCTGTTAGCCTACAACACACTACAACACACAAAAGTTTGGGTCAGTAAGAATTTTAAATATTTTTGAAAGAAGTCTCTTATGCTCACCCAGGCTGGTGATCAGTAATACTGTAAAGAGAGAAATATTGTGAAACTGTATCACAATTGAAAATGACACTTTTTTATTATATAAATGCAATTGATCCTGTAAATTAAATATTTTGTAACATTATAAAAGTCTTTACAGCAACTTTTTCATTTCCAATGCACCTTGCTGAGTAAGTATTAAATTAGTCTTAACCAGTTTAATTGAATTAATAAATATAAAATAAATATTACATTTAAAAAAAATCTGACTGACCCCAAACTATTTATTGGTGGTCTACCTTTAAACAGTCACTTTGACAACCACATTAAAAGTTATGTTTTTATAGATTCTCCGTTCAATTGAAGAAAACGTGAAGATCTAACAAAATATGACCCATCTCAAATAAATGTACTTCTAAACATACAGGCTGCTATAACAAGAGTAGAGTATAACCACAAAAAATACAATACAGCAGAAGATGAAGAGGAGACAACCAGCCATTTATGCAAAAATTATACCACATAAACAACCCGTCTACACTTAAATTAAGAATAGGGTATATGTCGAACATCACCTGACCAAACCCGGAAAACAGGTCTCATTGCTTCCGCTTGTCGGAGAACGTGTTAACAGCCGTATTAAATAATAGCGATATCTATGGACTTTTAAGATAATCAGTTAAACTAGCTAGCTGTTTTTATTGTTGACGTTTTATTCAATTTTTATATCTAAATGTGAAAAGAATAAAAATAAGAAAAACTTTTAGATATCAGTCCGCATATGTGATGGACATTGGTTATGATCATCTCTGGTATGTACTTTGAAGGCATCTTGAGTAAAACTGCTTCATATTTAACGAAGCATATGCAAAACGCTTGAACCGGAAGCGACGAGACCCGGTTAACAGAATACGGAAGTCTGTTGCGCATAACCCCTATTAAAATAAATAAAATGTAACAACATGTGACATGATGCATTGTATTTAACCATATCCTCAAGAGTAAGAAACATTCAGAGGACCTTTGTATTGTTCAGTAAAGACAATGGTGATCTGTTTCACAAAGAGTCTCATTTATAGTGAATTATGAAGACGCAGACAAACTACAGTGATTTGATTACAATGTAAGGCTGCGCTAGTAATACAGGTCCAGTTTAGATGTATAGGAACAGGGTACCACTATTTCCTCTTACACTAAGATCTGCCACCTAGACTTCCTCATGATCTATATATAAATGTGTCTGAGTACAGATGCTGACAGGAGGTGAAAAGGAAGTGGTTCCTTGAAAGAAGCAATGTGGCTGAACATTCGAACATGCCTGTGAATCCCAAACGCTGTCTAGGCAGACAGCTCAGTAGGTTTGGACACACAGCCCATGTATGATGGTCAAACTGTGGGGTGTCTACAAAAAAATCTGATGGAAGATTCACAGAAGTCAGATGACTATTAAAAAGTAGCGTGTTATAAAGCATTATCTCACAACCAGCTATTAATAACCTCAATGCAAAACTCATCAGGAGTTTTTTTTTTTTGTGGTAGATATGGAAAGCCTTACTCATTTTCACAAATCTTTTTTGTTTTTTTTTCAAACGGGTGCAAAAACAAGTCAATGATTCATTTTACACAGCGTAATTAACCATGCTCATAAAGTCAGCTCAAAAAGACCAAAGTAATTTGGTAACTAATTATAAATTATCATTTTCATGAGCCAATACTAATTTACATTCTGGCTGAAAAACGTTTTGTTTGTATGTGATGATCAGAGGTGTAAAGTATTGGAGTAAATGTAATTAGTTACTGTACTTGAGTATCTTTTTGGATACTTTGTAGTTGTACTGAGTATCAAAGATATTAGCAACTTTTACTCTCTACTTCACTACATTTTTGAATGAGTATCTGTACTCTTTACTCCACTACATTTGAAATGAGTGTTGCAGTTACACATTAAATTTTGCATGGACCTAGCTTTTTCTGCAGCAATTTATTTCTGCTACAAAAGACGTGATACTGCCTATTACAGGTCACTGAAAGTACTGCATCTTGTGCATTTTGCCCTTACTCACCCAAACTTTTACTCAAGTTGTTTTGGAATTGGTGACTTGTAACTTGTAGTGGAGTAATTTTCACTGTAAGGTATCTGTACTTTTACTCAAGTATGGTTTTTAGGTACTCTTTACACCTCTGGTGATGATAAACCTGTCATACATTTATAACATTTATGCTGCTATTTGATTCTTACTGTATTTTTTCTTCCCCAACAGTCAAATCCTCCAAACACTCTTGGAGTCAGTTCGACCAGTCAGTAAGTTGTTGACTCGCGAACAGCTCGGACCGATTAAAAAGCCCAAATCGAGAATGAATCATTCATACCGGTTCAATCGATTCACTAAAAAAGATTCCATTCAAAAGAACGATTCGTTCATGAATCGGACAATGCTACTTTGTGGGACTCCACCCATACACACCAACTGTGCTCGTTCCGGGTCTCCAAGCCTAATAATATCTAAAGTGTGGGGACGAATGAGTTGTAAACAAACCACACATATGTACTTTCAGTGTCAGTTTTTTAAAAAGGCAATGGTGTAAACGTGTGAGCTGTCAGTTGTGGTGTAATTAACCACATGTGAGGTGACTGGACAATAATACGCTACCGGATACCGGGAAACCTCCATTTAAAAAGGCCAACATCTACACAAAATACATTACGATTTTAAACGCAAGACTACAGTCATAAAACACACAAGTGAGCAGATAGCACCTGAGACTGCTTAACCCGCAGGAGTCGCTGGATTTGTGACTGCCAAGTTTAACCTAAAGCTGCTAATCGTGCTGTCCGATCTGTCACGCAACATCCTCTCAACAACACAAATATGCCCTTATTATGCTGAGAATCACCATTCACTCCATGGTACATAAGATGTGTATGAAATTGAGAAGTTTCTTTATTGTAATATACTCATTTAGCTGTTGAATTTGGCCTGCTAACTTGCTAGCTCATGTCTACAGTAACGGCAGTGCGGCCGATCAGCTCAACTTCCCGGTTTACGGCGCAGGAAAATAACTTAGTGCTATTAATTGTGTTCATCTGTTTTGTCACATCTGTTCGCTCTGAGAAGAGATAAAAGAGAAGAGCGTGCTCATCATCCTCCTCATTATTCAGACTCACCCGCAGCTGTGGGATCTGTCCGTCCGTCCGTCCGTACCGGGGGGGCTCCTGTCTGCTCCGGTTACCGTGACCGCCCCCCCCGCCGCCGCTGAACGGATGTAAAGGCGCGAGCGAGACAGGCCGCTGGTAAGCCGCTGGGCCGGTAGAAAAGTTCTAATGATAAAGCCTAAAGTACGGTTGGGGTTCTGAGTGTGGAGGGTGGTGTGCTGCTGGGCTAACGGTGTTAGCTAACGTTAAACACTGCCGCTCCGTACGGGGTTCCCACTCATCCGCGCGCCAACAGATCCGTATCACTGTTGACATTGAGTACACTTGTGCGTTGCGTTTTAAAAATGTCAGGAAACCATCTGAGATGTCAAACGGGTAGCATCCCTGGAAGAGATAGACACGGCCCTGCTGACATCTCGCCGTGTCCGCATTTCCTACAACCAACTCTGAGTGACAGCGACGTGCGCGCACCCGTGCCGCAATGCGTGAACGCGCTGTATCTACTGACGCAACGACGCCCAGCCAGGTCAATGCAGACCACTCGCGTTGAAATCTATGGTTGAAATGCATTAAAGGCAGAGTGAGGGATTTCTGGTAGCCAATGTTTATATTTGAAATCACCAAAAAAAAAAGCAAAATTATTTGTTTTTCGTTCTTTTCCAGATTTAACGACTTGTAGTTTTCAAAACCCGCGAGTATTTTTCATTTACATCACTGTATTTAATTTCTCCTCTCCTATTTTGTCCATTCTCTCCGTTTTATTTTATACTTCTCATTGTTATTGTCTGTATATTGTTTTGAGCATTAATTTAAAAAAGCACTAACAATGGATCTTCTTCATCCCTGAGAGCAATTTTGTCTTTTATTAAGATATATAGCCTATATTATAATAAGATAAGGATAATTTTGATAATTTAAAATAACAAATAAATATGTTTAAAATATTTAATATAAAATAAATATATGTTAATACAAATTAAATGTTAATTGTTATTTTGGTTACACTTTTTTTTTTTTTTTTTAAAGTTCCATCTAGGGGTGTGCGATATATATCGTCTGCGATAATATCGTAATTGTTGTTTTAACGATGTGCGATTTGACCATTCAAAAAATGATTCAAAACACCCCTACAGAGTGCACGCATACATTAGGCTACGTAAAGTCTAGACTAGTGCGAGTGCGCATTTAGAGTGTGTTCTTTCACTGCATGATTCAGTCTATTACAATACATTTAGAATGATCACCAATTCAATACATGGGGACATAAAATGTATATATTTCTATCATTTCATATAGTTAATCAATATCACACAAAGAGTGCCGTTTCTTTCTCCAACAGCTACCATGATTACAATCGTAGGCCCCAATATCGATTTTTTACAACAGTTAAAAAAACAAGAAGTTAATTAAGAGACTTATTAGACACCATATTGTCTGTTTTTGTTCTATTTCGACAACAAAAATTATTCCAAACACAGCCACAGCGCTATTTTGCGTCTCTGAGCAACATGACGGTGTTTCGCTCCCGAATGAATCAACCGTTTAAATGATTCGGTTCAATCGCAATGACTCGCTTATTAACAGTGATTTGCTGCCACCTACTGCGGTTTTAATTTCACATTTAAAGTTTCTTTTCATTATTTAAATAATTTCAAATAACAGTATTCAACGTTTTATGTTTAGCGTTAAATATCGCATGCGATTTATCGTGCAGCCCTAGTTAAAATTAATTTAAACTTATTGGAAAAGATAAATTTCTATCAGTGTGAACTGACCACCACACAAAATATGAAGAATATCAAAAACTTTAGGAGTCAGCTGTCCATGGTAGTCCTTAAGATACCAACACAATAACACACTCAGCAAAATATCGTCTAATTATCGTTATCTTTAAAATACAAGAAAATATCTTTTTTTTTTTTGTTGCATTTTTTGCATTATTGAAACACTATTTTCCTAATTAATGCTGTACAGTTGCTTTGACACAATCTGTATTGTTAAAAGCGCTATATAAATAAAGGTGACTTGAAAAATGGCTTTATAGAGGTAAAAATGTCCATAAAAGGTTAAAATTAGGGCTGCACGATAAATCGCATGCGATATTTAACGGGCATCTTGTCAGAAAGCCGTTTCTGTAATCAGCGGTAAATCTCCATCACATGCGGGCTTTCACATGGAGCAGCATTAACTACACAGAGCCGTTGTTCACTGACAAGAGTTGCTTTGACACAATCTGTATTGTTAAAAGCGCTATATAAATAAAGGTGACTTGACTTGACTTGTCAATATCACACACCCTATAGTTCCATCCCACACAAGCTCGTCGAGACAGCAATGACAAGACACCATGTTCCAGAGATGATTAGAAACATAATTCGGGACTACTACAGTGACTTTAAGTTGAGAGTCTCCTCAGGGTCACTAATATTTTCATGGCACCGGCTGGAGAAGGGTATAATCACTGGCTGCACAATCTCAGTGCCACTCTTTGCATCAGCCATGAACATGATCGTCAAGTCAGCGGAGGTGGAATGTAGAGGGCCAAAGACTAGATCTGGTACTCGGAGAGCATTCATGAGCATTCATGACCTAACGGTGACAGCAACATCTGTTCCTGGGTGTAGATGGCTTCTTTGAGGACTGGAACAGCTCATTGCATGGGCAAGGATGAGTTTTAAGAAACCAGCCAAGTCCAGGTCTCTGGTCCTGAAAAAGGGAAAAGTGGCTGACCAGTTCTGATTTACCCCGGGAGGGACTCAGATTCCAACAGTGACAGAAAAACTGGTCAAGAGCCTGGGCAAGATCTTTGACAGTTCCCTGAAGGACACAGCCACAATGCAACAAACCAGGAGCGATCTGACTGCCAGGCTCACCGTGATAGATAAATCGGGGCTTCCAGGAAAGTTCAAAGCCTGGATATATCAACATGCAGTTTTGCCAAGGCTGCTCTGGCCTCTTCTAGTGTATGAGGTGCCAATGACAACAGTGGAAGCCACAGAGAAAACTATCAGTCAGTTCCTCCGGAGGTGGTTGGGGCTCCCTCGCTCTCTAAGCAGCATTGCCCTGTATGGGCATTCCACCAAGCTGTAGCTTCCTATCAGTGGCCTAGTGGAGGAGTTCAAAGTAACTCGAGCCAGGGAGGTTATGATGTGTACCGAGACTCCTCCGACATTAAAGTAGCGACTGCAGGAATTCTTGTGAAGACCGGTAGGAAGTGGCAGGCACAGTTTGCTGTAGATAGAGCGGAGGCACGGCTGCAGCATAACATCTTGGTGGGCAGTGGGGTGGGCAGGGCTGGGCAGTTTTCCCCAACCACTTTATGAAAAAATCCAAATGGGAAGGAGAAACGTCAACTGGTACAGGATGAAATACGAGCAGAGGTGGAGGAAGAACACTATAGCAAGATGGTCGGCACGTACAAGCAAGGAGCCTGGACCAGATGGGAGCAGAGCCTCGCAAGATCACTTGGAAGGAGCACTGGAGAGCTGAACCATTGTGTATTAAGTTTCTCATCCAATCAGTTTATGATGTTCTCCCCAGCCCATCCAACCTGTATAGCTGGGGAATGGCAAATACTCCAGAGTGCCAACTGTGCCAGAAGAGGGGTACCCTGGAGCACTCAGTTGTTGTTCGAAGGTATTGGGGGAAGGGTGATACCGATGGCGCCATGATCAAGTCTTAAAGGGGTCATATGATGCGATTTCAATTTTTCCTTTCTCTTTGGAGTGTTACAAGCTCTTGGTGCATAAAAAAGATCTGTAAAGTTGCAAAGACTAAAGTCTCAAATCCAAAGAGATATTCTTTATAAAAGTAAGAGTCAGCACGCCCCCAAACAATACATCACCTACATCAGAGCTGGGGAGAAGGCACAGGGTTGGCCTAGCTCCACGAGAGGGATTCTTGCCACCGTATGGGACTGGCAGCTCCAGGTAGATCTAGGAAGGCAGCTTAAGTTCCCAGAGAACATCGCAAACACTTTGCTCCGCCCAGACATGGTGTTAACATCAGTGTCGATAAAGCAAGTGGTTTTACTGGAACTTACCGTCCCCCGGGAAGACCGGATGGAGGAAGCGCATGAGCGCAAGAAGGCTAATTATCCAGAACTCGTCACTCGGGGCTTTGCCGGCAAATCACTACAGCGAACCATCAAAGCTTTTGGTGTTAAAGGACTGCAGTGCAGAAGAGCCATCAAGAACATCATGGAGGCTGCGGAGAGGGCCTCAAGTAGCACCAGAAGGTGTATGTTAGAATTAAGGTGGCCTTCTTACAGTGTAATTACACAAATAAGTACTAAGTACTATTAATAAATAAACAACAGGCTACTTAGGGTTAGGATTTACTACTGGTAAGTAGGCTACATGTAACGTGTAACAAAGGCACAAAAATAAAGTGTTAGGATACTGTTTTTTTTTGTTTGATGCCAAAATGATAATAATAATAAAAAATTCATACATAAATAATGATTGTCACAATTCACACGGAGCGAGGAGACACGGAGATAGCTTCAAACCACAGTCTTTTAATAATCCAAACACAAGGGGTACATAGGAGACACAGGAACACATGGAATGACGATCAGAACTGACAAACACTGACCGAAAGGACTAGGGCTTTTAAACACAGGATAATTGGGGGAAGAACTAGACACACCTGGAATCAAATTAACACAATCAACGGGAGACAGAAACTGGGCCACAGGGAGCAAAAACACACAGACAGGTTCATAACCTTGACATAACGCCCCCTCCCGGAAGGTGCGTCCTCGCACCGTAGAAACAACATGGGGAGGGGAATGGGTGGGAACTTGGGAGGAGGTTCCGGAGGAGGACGATTATCCGGGAGGAGGCCGGCAGACAGAGACCAGGGGGGCGACGAAGGAGGGAGGAGACAGGAGGGACCCGGAGCAGGAGGAGCTCAGCAGGACCTAGGCCACAGCCATAACAGCGGCCCACGATGGAGCCGACGGTGGGAGGAGCCATGGAGGAGGGATGGCCGCCGACTCCAGGGGGCCGACCAACGGTGCGGAGCAGGTGGAGGAGGAGCCCGAGGCGGAGACAGAGCCAACGAGCTAGGGGGATGCCGAGGATCCGGGGGGCCAGGGTGGAGCCGAGGGCTCTGGCGACCAAGGTGGAGGCGGAGATCCGGAGAGCCGCGGCGGAGCCGGAGCGACTGAGGACCAAGGTGGAGCTGGCGGGAGG
>NW_015628370.1:786812-791199 GCF_001515625.1 Sinocyclocheilus rhinocerous
ACGAAGGCGGCGAATTCCTCCCGAGGACCATCTTCGGACGACAGCGCTCTGCACTCGGCGTTCAGGCTTGTGTCATAGAAAGAGCAGAGCGCGTAGTCCGGGTAGCTGGTGATGTTAGCGACCAACAGGAACAGTTTGGTATGGTCCTCGAGAGCTTTGTCAATCAACGGGAGACAGAAACTGGGTCACAGGGAGCAAAAACACACACAGACAGGTCCATAACCCTGACAATGATGAGAGTATTGGCAATGCAGTGAAGCGATTATCATTAATCATATCACTATATTTAAATTTCGCAATTTACCAACCTGAAGCATGTTCTTTAGTATGTGGGGCCAATTTTACTGAGCAAATTATTTACAGATCAGGTGTAAGGAAAAGGAAAAAAAAATGGAATCTGATATAAAGTTAATTTAGAGATATTGTATTTACAAACAAAAAGGTTAGAAAGGAGGCCAATAAAGTAAATTTATCTGTGCCCCTTGTATCATCAGCCTAAATCTGTAACCAGGAATTTAATTTTTAATAAAAAAAAAAAAAAAGAAAGAAAAAGAGAAACGTCTGGTCTGGTCTTCACTTTCTGATTGAATGCAGTTTTATATAACCAAACTTTAAATCGTGTGGGTGTGGGAAAACTGAGGGAAATGTTGCCTCGTTTATGAAATTCTTATACCAGAGTGAATTTCTCGGATAGGTCATTTGTCATGTTAACCACTAGATGTCGCAGTGGACATACAATTTGTATGTAACTTAAGTAATTTCTGTATTTCACTCGAGGTTAAACCACAATTAGTGTTATGTTAAACTGTGAATTTCCACTCATCCATTACATAAGAGTAAATATTGTGAAAGTCACTATGGAGGCTCTGTTAGGAGGAACTCCCAGTCATACTACAGCTCATTTTAAGGGAATGCCCCTCAACTGAAGCCAGCTGGGAACACCCGTGTTTTTTCTGATCCTTCAAAGTTTTGACTTCTCTCTGCCCCTGTAAAAGTTTCTATCTACATTTAAAGGAATAGTCCACACGAAAATGAAAATACTGTCATCTTTTATTCTCCCTCATGTCACAGCAAACCTGCATGAGCTTCTTTCTTCTGTGGAACACACACAGAAAAAAATGATATTTTAAAGATGCATTAATTTTGTGCATTATGTATTTCAAACTTTCATCTTTAGAGTGTAAACAGATAGAATCTTCCATATGCAAAAGGGTTGCTATGATACCTCTAGTTTATAACAATAGAAGCAGATGTGGAAAATCTGGCCTCATGGTGAGTTCTTGTCTGGGCAGAGATGGAAGATCTGAGTTTCCAGGAGAATGAGAGTGGTTTTTGTTAGTCACTGTAATAATTCTTTAAGACTGTGGTTTGGAGCACAAAAACAAAACAAAAACTGCAATTACGTTGCACACAAGTGATTCTGTAACTTAATTTTAAAGTTGTTAAATATATAAAAAGCACCAATACAATCATAAGTTTTATGTACTGCAAATTTTCTTACTATGTAATAAACCCAAAAGTGCTAGGGGACAAAACTTCTGAGTGTAATAAGTGTAAAATGTAAATACATGGAAAATTAACAAATAATCACAACAAATAAATACATAAAATGAATACAATTAGCCAAATTAGGTTTCCTTCTGCTTAAAAACTAGTTAGAAATCATGAGATTAATCACAATTATTTTATTCTATTGACAGCCATAGTTTTTATTCTTCTCAATCATTGAAGTTATCAGGCAGAAATATCCAATGTATTGAAAACTAAATATTTTCCCTGCACTCTATGCGCATAAAAAAAAGTTCAGAATACTTAGTACTTGTATAGAATATTTTAATTTGTTTTGAATTCTATAAACAGAAAAATTAGAAATGTTTCTTACAAACAATTAAATATATTTAAGACAAACAAATAATTACTTTAAAAGCTTGTGTTCATTAGCACATAATTGTCTGAAAAAGTTTAACAAAATACTTCTTTGAAATCATTTGGACAAAGAAATGTATAAATATACACCTATATGTGGTGGATTATATAACACTAAATAACTAATAAAGTACATTCAGCTCAAACACTTGTTCTTCGGCTACCAGATCAAGAGAATACAATATGGTTTGTATCGCTAGATTACTATCAAAATAGCCTCACTTGTGCATTTTGCATGAAAGTGCTTGTATTTAATGTAAAGATTATGCTCCCAGCTGTTACTATTACATCAATGATTAAAAGATTATTTATTCATGTAATAGATAGATCAACTATGACAGATGACAACTGTGATTATATGATTAAGAGGTGCTCTGTTTAAGTGTACTTATGTAAAAACACATACTGAATACTTCAATACAACGTTCAAATATTCATCATCAGTTGAAAAGTCATGACACGCTTGACACACAGTCACAAAACCTCTCATCTTTCATATTTGTCCACAGATGTGTTTATAAACAGTGTCCTCATGACACTGAAGCAGCTGTTAGGTGTCCTTAGAGCTGGTTTCGAAAGGGAACGTGTTGACCCAGCTCTGTGTGCGGGCCAGGCACTCCTCCCAGCTGTAGAGTGGTCGGTACTGAAAGTGATGAAACGCTTTGTCTGTGCGGACAGTGAAGGATGTGCAGGCCACAGCGAGTGTGTATCCATTGAGCAGTGGTGTGTAGTTGTAGAACGGCTTCAGAAGCCAGCGTATCAGGTCGTTCATCCATGCTATGAACCACAGCACCCACACTGGAACGTGCAACGGGCGAAAGTTGAAGGCCGACAAGAACTGCATGTTGAAGTCATCATAGCTCTTATATGGTGAGTCGTCATAGCAGAAATAAAATTCCCCACCCAGCCTATCGGGATGTTCTCGCAGGGCACGTGCTGCTAGCAAATGCATCCAAGCCACATTCCCTGCATGCACAAAAACACATTCAAGTTATTCAAGAGATTACAGGGCAGAGTCTCAGGCAACTTAATTATAGCAATTTTAAAGCCATTACATAAATATATAAACATCACAGATAAATTCACGTTCTATGTACTGCTTTTGTTCTTTTAATAAGTCCAACAGTACTAGTAGGACTACAGAAAAATTAAGCAAAAAAAAAAACTAAATTAAATTTAATTGTTAATAATAATAATAGCATTATTATTATTATTACTACATCAAAAATAAATAATTTAAAATTATTTCTAAAGGCCAGACAAAAATTAGATTCATCACAATTAACTGATTCTATTGACAGTCATGGTTTATGTTTTACTTAAAGGGGTCATATGATGCGATTAAAATTTTTCCTTTCTCTTTCTCACCTACCTAAAACGCTTCGTTCTAACACGCCCCCACATGTCTACGTCGCTATGTGGACAAATATTCGGATGTGTGCCGCACATTTTATGGAGGACCGTTTCCTGATCCTGGAAGAGTAGACTACAATGCCGGCTGTTCTGACTCAAAGACTGTAAGTACGTCTTTTATATTTAAAGAGTTTTTATATTTTATATATTTAAAGCGAGTTTTTTGGGCAGTGTAGAGTAGGGCTTGTTGTTTGTCATTTCTCCGATCACAAATGCAGACATGGTTCTATGTTTACGCGGCGCGATGCAACGCAACGTGTAAAAAGACAGTACAAGTCATTATAATCCATAATTATGTCCCCACTGGATGCAACGAATGCCTCGTTTATAATGGGTTTTCATGTTTTTGAATCATCGCTCCGGCCGGACAGGGCATCATCACAGTATGGTAGGGGCGTAACATTTCCGTCTCACGCTTGAGGTATTCGGCAAAATCACAACGCACTGGATAGCTGGCCAATCACAGCACACCTCGCTTTTTCAGACCGATGAGCTTTGTAAAAATCGACGCGTTTCAGAAAGGCGGGGCATAGAGGAGAAACAATAATGTACAGTATGTGGAAAATAATGTGTTTTTTGAACCTTAAACCGCATAAACACATTTCATTACACCAAATACACAAAATACTGTTCTTTTTTAGCAGCATCATATGACCCCTTTAAGGTTTATGCTTGAGGTTTATACAAGTAAAAGTAATCTAATAGATATAAAAAGATAAATATTACTAGACATTTTCCAGACAATGTTTTACACTTGTTTATAATATATTTATTTTTCACACTATAAATGTCTTTATACATATATACAGTATGTTTACATTTTTAGGAAGGGGGCCCTTACATGGAGATTATTATAACTGGGGGTCTGTGGCATCAAAATGAAATGTTTAAAAACCTCTGTCTTAGACTACGATCTGTCCTGTGACAGATTTTATCAGATTCAGAGATAATAATAATAATAATAATAATAATTCATTTAAATGCAGCCGTTACCCCGGAAACCCTGTAAACAAAGCAGCTGCACTACTTTCTGTTTCTGAATCATGTT
>NW_015628370.1:793270-810479 GCF_001515625.1 Sinocyclocheilus rhinocerous
ATAATAATAATAATAATAATAATAATGCACCATGTGTCCACTACACCTATGCATACTTGGTTTACAGTTCGATTGGTTACTATATGTTAAATTGAATCATAAGTAGAAATTTATGTTAGATCAGGTTTTCTCTGCATGAATGTATTGTTCTGTTCCAGTGATGTGCTGTAGCTCAACCTTGGAGGGAAGAGATATTGCCTATGTTTTATCTAATTGTGATTGTAGGGATTGAGTGATTGAGGCATGTAACTCAACTCAACTCAACTCAACTCAACTCAACCTTTATTTATAAAGCACTTTCAAAACCATAAAAATGGACCAAAGCGCTGTACACAAGCAGTATATAATAAAGAATAAAAAACATAAAACATTAAAACATAGGAACAAAACATAAAATAAAAGACAAGTCATTCACAATTGTCCTGACCAATCAAAACAACTTAAAAAAAAAACTACTTGGTAAAACGAGTGAGTCTTTAAGTCCTTTTTAAAAATGTCAATGCTTGATGAGGATTTTACAGATAATGGCAGAGCATTCCAAAGTGCTGGAGCCGCAACAGAAAAAGCGCGATCTCCACTCCGCCAAAGACGAGACCGTGGGACAGTCAAAAGCAAGCTCTGAGAGGAGCGCAATAGTCGATGCGATTGGTAAGGGACCAACATATCCCTTATGTATTCAGGAGCCTGATCATGCAGAGCTTTATACACAAACATCAACAACTTGTATTGTATTCGATATTTTACAAGAAGTCAGTGCAAAGATACCAACACAGGTGTTATATGATCCCGTTTTCTAGTGTAAGTTAAAAGTCTTGCTGCAGCATTCTGAACATACTGAAGACACATAACTAGAGATTCACTTACTCCAAAGTATAAAGCATTACAATAGTCCAACCGCGTTGAAATAAAAGCATGTATAACAGACTCTAAATCCTTGTTCGAAAGAATAGTTTTCAGTTCGGACAATTTCCTTAAGTTTTCACAACACTGTTTACTTGTCGGTCAAGATGGATTTCGGAATCAATAATTACTCCCAAGTTCCTCACATAAATGAAGCTCTAAAGGAAAATAAATGTGCAAATCATCAGCATACAGAAATAAAAATTGACCCCAGGGGCAGCATATATATAGAAAACAAAGTTGGACCAAGAATAGATCCCTGTGGGACCCCACAGGAGAAAGTAGCAGATGTAGAGACATAATTTCCTAGTGTCAAAAGCAGCGCTCAAGTCCAACATCATTAGGGCAACAACCTTCCCGTTGAAAATATATCATTAAAAACCTTAAGCAGCGCTGATTCTGTACTGTGCTTGGTCCGAAATCCAGACTGAAAGACATCCATTATACCATGACCATGCCAAAGGAATAGTCTCCAGCAGACTTCAACAGCAGCCCAGATGAGAAGAGTCCTTCCAGGTATTTATGACTCACCTATGACCCTTACCAAAGTTGTATATGCATACAGAACATGAGGTGCCAAAGATAATGTACTTAACTTATGTCAGGAACAGAATACCATGTTTGGATGTTGCTAGAGTTGTCTGTACTGTTAACCTATCAGAACCTGTAGAAATTACGTCAACTGATCATCCATATGGCTATAAGTACTAGTGTTTCTGCATTCTCAGATAGTTCAAAGCTGGCTTCTCTTACTCATTTTCTCTGTCTTTAGTAAACTCTGTCAACAACTTCAAATTTGACTCCTGGTCTTCATTGAACATACTGGTCTCTCTATGGGGTTTAACTGTACTGTAATTCCCCTACAGGATTAACCAATCAAATCAAATCAAAAACAGTGAAGCCATTTTTCTGTTCCACTGTTGCCATGGTTTCTGGGTTTTGCTGGTTACCTGCATAGACCCGTCCGTGCTCTGTGTTCCGTGGAACTCCCTTGATCACCCAACCACCTGTACGGACCCCATTCAGATAAAAGTCCTTCATGAGCTGATGCTGTTCCCCATAGATACCTGTTGGCCGTAGAGAGCATGTGTAGAGAGTGTTCCCTCCCTTTACCTAATCATGGAGAGTGGGACAAAGGAGAGAGAAAGAAATCAATAATTGATTATAGCAGAAAAAGAAAGAAATTGTCTTTCTATTACATTACATGTCACTCAGATGCAGAAGATACATCAATAGCATTATAAAGATTTATAGTGTTTGGAAACGCCAGTGAATGCATGGCATGCTGAAACACCAAGAGCAAAGGAGAAACTAAAACCAACCATATATAATTTAAGGCTTCCAACTTGAGTATGTGATGTTCATTTCCCATGGGCTTGGGTGGGTGCAGTATTGTGCAAAGTTAGAAAAAGCAACTAGATCAATGTAAATGAGAAGCATGAGTTCCAATTTCATCAAAATGTCAGTAGATTTTATTAAACTTAAAAGTAAACTTGCTGTTGGATGTTTTGGATGATATTATAACATTGCTCATGAATATAACTCATGTAAAAGCTTATGTAAGAAAATGTTAAAAAGAATAAAGTAATTATTTTTAAAATGACATTACAGTATTGTCCCGAATATAAGACGATGTTTTTTTCTTGGAAATATATCTGAAAAAAACATCGTCTTATATTCGGGCCAATACGGTAATTATTTGCAGACAATGTGAAGTAGTTTGCTAGATTGGCAAAAATGCAAAAGTGTAGTATGCATCTCCTGAATGTAGTCTAAAAAATGTGATTTTAGAAGAAAAGCAATTTAAACATCTAACTTCCTACATGTGAATTAAAGATAGAAAACTGTTTTATTAATAGCTAAAAAACAAAACAAAAGAAAGCTGCGTCCATTCATTAATCAAACTCTGTTTGTTTACAAATACAGATTGTACGTTTTCTATTTGATTAAACATGCTAAAATGGAAAAGTCAGGGTCCTTTCTAAATCAATGTGTTATTGATGCACTCCACAAGACTGTGTTGTACCTTTGTGCCATTGGCTTCCAGCACCATTTTCTCAGCTGCAGCTTTGGTCTTAGGGTAAGGCATCTCATGGAATATATTATATGGAGTATCCTCATTCCCTCTGTGTCAAGGAAGAACAACATCAAGAGTTAAAATCTGGGCAAATGAAAGGTAGTTAAGTAATAGGTAGCAGAGCTACCAATACACAGGAAGTATTAAGTTAAGACCTAAACCAGATCCTTTACTGAAATCAAGTGCTTGACCCAACCAGTGCTGTCAAATTATACCCAAACTTATACCCACAATGCTCACTCTCTTTGTATATCCTCTACTCTCTAAATGAGTAGACATGGATGCGTTCTTACAGCTTGCACAGAAGAAATGTGAAATGCTTGCACAAATTACACTACATCCTGACGAAACATAACAGATTTAAACAAAGTTGACGCCTATCCCTGTCTGTCCTTGCAGAGCGAGTGTAAAATCTAAAATGTTTAGTAAAATATTGGATTTGAGTATGTATGTATTATTATTATTTTTAGTTATTTTAAGGTTTAATTTTTGGTTTGAGTTCAGTTGGGGTTTGTTATTAATGACGATTATTTATAGAAATATTTTGTTTCATTTTACTGTAGCATTTAACAATGTAAAAGAAGCACAGCTATTACAACACATTTTTTTTCTCCAGAGGCTTTCATCAGCATGCTGTCACGGAGACGCAACCATCTCAGATCACAATCAACCTATCGTGTCAGATCAGCACACTCCACCCACTCGTTCACTCTCCCCGGAATTCTAATTCACCACACCTGCACCTCCTCATCAGTACACACCTTAAAGGCACTCACAACCTGCACTCCTTTGTCTGGTCTCGTTGTTCCTACATGAACAGACTCCTAACCTGCTACCCACCTGCCTACAAGGATCCAGTGTTCTGTCATCTGTTACCTGTTAATTCCAGCATCTGCAAGAGAGACATTCTGTTATCATTCAGCTAAGTCATATCAAGCTCCATAGAGCTTCCATACTCACCGTTGCTACATTCTCATTACTGTCCTGTGCCAGCCATTCAGTAAACTTTATATTTCACTCACCTGTCTGTCCTCTTCTGTTGTGTGACAGAAGACCAGACTTCAAGATGCATCCACCACCGGGGTTGGTGCGGTCCTATCACAGCGGCAGGGTGATCCTCCATGCATCCATCCATGCGCCTTCTTCTCTAAGAAGCTGTCCTCGGCGGAGCAGAACTATGACATCGGTAATCGGGAGCTTCTAGCCATCAAGCTAGCCCTGGAAGAGTGGAGACATTGGCTGGAGGGAGCAAATCACTGCTTTGAAGTTATCACGGATCATCGGAATCTCCAATATCTGCGTGAAGCCAAACGCCTTAGCCCACGTCAAGCCGGATGGGCCCTATTCTTCACCAGATTCAACTTCACTGTAACCTATCATCCTGGTAATAAGAACTGGAGGGGTAATGCCCTTTCATGACTTTATCAACCCAATCCTGAACCCAGCTCTCCAGAACCCATTCTCCCTCCAGCCATGATTATCAGTCCCATCCAGTGGTCCATCGATCAGATTGTACAGGCTGCAAGCTCTGAACCTGTTCCGCTGGGAGGTCCTGAGGGGTTCCTCTACGTTCCATCAGCTCTTCGCCTGCCCCTCATGGACTCTGCCCACACCTCTCTGGGCTCTGGACACCCAGGTAGTCAACATACCCTCTCGCTCCTATGTCATCGTTACTGGGATCATCAAGGGATGATCAGTCTGTGCTGTCACCAACACACCACGCAAACTCCCAGAGGGAAATTTGGTCCCACTACCATTCCACACCGTCCATGGTCCCACCTGGGGATAGATTTCATGACCGACCTTCCTCCTTTGGCCCTCCATGGCCCAGGACATCTCCCGATTCATCAAGGGATGATCAGTCTGTGCTGTCACCAACACACCACGCAAACTCCCAGAGGGAAATTTGGTCCCACTACCATTCCACACCGTCCATGGTCCCACCTGGGGATAGATTTCATGACCGACCTTCCTCCTTCGGATCACCACACTTGTGTTTGTCATTGTCGACCGCTTCTCCAAAGCCTGTAAACTCATTCCTCTGAAAGGCTTACCCACTGCATTTGAAGCCGTAGAAACTCTTTTCCAGCATGTGTTCCGCCATTTTGGTCTACCAGAAGACATAGTATCAGACCGTGGCCCTCAATTCATCTCACGGGTATGGCAAGCCTTCAAGCTCCTGGGAGTTTCCGTCAGCCTCTCCTCCGGTTACCATCCGCAAACTAACGGCCAGACTGAGTGGTAGGTCCAAGAGATTGGGAGGTACCTGCGGTCCTACTTCCACCAGAACCAGGACAGCTGGAGCCGATTCCTCCCCCGGGGTGTAGTACGCCCAGAACTCCCTCAGGCAGTCCACCACCGGGCTCACCCCTTTCCAACGTATCCTCGGGTACAAGCCTCCTTTGTTCCCCTGGTCCGGTGAGCCCTCGGAGTTTCCAGCTGTCAATCACTGGTACGAGCAAAACAAGAGGGTGTGGGACTCGGCACACGTGCATCTCCAACAAGCAGTGCGGAGACACAAACTGACGCCCGCAGAACATCGACCACTCGTTATCAACCAGGTCAGAAGGTGTGGCTCTCTACACAGGACATCAGTCTGTCTGCCTTGCCGTAAGCTGCGTCCCCGTTACGTAGGTCCCTTCACCGTGCAGAGGCAGATAAACGAAGTCACATACAGACTAAACTTACCACCTCACTACAGAATCTCACCTTCATTTCATGTATCACTCCTTAAAGGTGACATATCATGAAAATCTGACTCTTCCAGGTTTTAAGTGCTATAATCAAGTCCCCAGTGCATCTACAAACCAAGGAAACGTGAAAAAGATTAACCCAGTAACTTTGTTTTGGGAAGCCTTTTTCTGCAAGCGTCTGAGAAAACGAGTGCATCTGATTTTGCTCCCTTGGTGACGTGGCAAAGGGATCTCATTATAATATTACCGCCCCATAATTGGTAAGTTTCCACCCACGGCGCCGTTATTGTGTTTTCGCAAGCGATAACAGTGTACTAGTTCTAATGACATGGCAAAAGTTTGAGCAAAACATGCTAACTGTTCTGTCATTGTCTGCACAGACGAGCACAGAACGCTATTTACAGTCCCAGAGGAGACGAGAGCAGTGGATTTATTGATTTTATTTAATTTATATTGCTGCTGCCACACAGATCTACAATAAACATGGAATTTATTTCCCAGCTGTTTACCTTCACAGACATAACCGACTGTTTTTTGTTTTTGTAACTCGTGTGTTTTTAACGTAAACTTGTGCGTGTGAATGAGAACTTAGTTTAGTACTTGCATGCTGTGACAGCCACTTTCTGTCCGTGTGCTTCGTATGTGTGCTCTCAGAAAACCGTATATCAGGGGCCGGTTGCATAAACTGTTTAGACTAGTCTTAAAAAGTTAGTCATCTAATTTTTTTTCTTCAAGACTGGTCATAACTTTTTATATTCAGTTATGAAAAGGTAGATTGGTCTTATTCGTATTGGAAAAGTAAGACTGATTACCCCTTGGCAGCTGCTAGTTGGTCAAAAAATAGGCATTTTCAAAATGATATAATAAATGATCTGTGGAGTATGTTGAGCTGAAACTTCACAGACACATTCTGGGGACACCAGAGACTTATATTACATTGTAAAAAAAAGGGCATAATATGTCTCCTTTTAAGCCACACACTGAACCTTTATCTTCTCCCCTCGCAGGATCTGGTGGCGATGAGGTACCTCCTCCTTAACTGGCTGACGAGGAGGTCATCTACCGGGTCCGCTCCATCATCGACTCGTGATGGCGGGGCAATCGCATCAAATACCTCATTGACTGACTGGGAGGGTTATAATAATAATAATAATAATAATAATAATAATAATTCCTTACATTTATATAGCACTTTTCTGGGCACTCAAAGCGCTTTACATAGAAGGGGGAATCTCCTCAACCACCACCAGTGTGCAGCATCCACCTGGATGATGCGACGGCAGCCATATTGCACCAGAACGCCCACGGGTTACGGCCCAGAAGAGCGATCCTGGGTGCTTGTGATGATGTCCAGTTTCACACCGAACACCCAGATCGCCCAGCTCCAAGGGGTCGAGGTAGGCCCCGTTGTCGCTGCCCGTGGAGGAGGGGTACTGTTACGGAGTCGCAACCATCTCAGGCCCCGTCCACACAGCGACGCGTTTAGCTGTATACGCATAAATTTTGTATCGTATAGGCGTTTTGTCCACATGGATCCGGTATTTTGGGAGAGTGAAACCGATATTTTTTGAAACCGGGTACCAGAGTGGATAAATTTGAAAACGCCGCCATTGCGTTTTCTTGTGGACAGCGAATCTGTAGTTACGGAGTCGCAACCATCTCAGGCCCCGTCCACACGGCGACGCGTTTAGCTGTATACGCATAAATTTTGTATGGTATAGGCGTTTTGTCCACATGGATCCGGTATTTTGGGAGAGTGAAACCGGGATTAATAACTGTATTGTTCCATGTTCGTTTGTATACTGCACGCAAGGTTTATGTGCATAGTCCAAGTCTTCTTCTCTGTTTTTAGTGTATCTCTGTGGCAGAATTACAGCGCCACATACTGGTCTGGCATGTATACTACATCGTTTTGTGGTTTCGTGTGGACGCAGATATTTCTTGAGACGAGGGGGAAAAAAAGATCGGATAGGGAAAGCTCTGGCTTCGTGTGGACGTAGCCTCAGATCACAATCAACCTATCCTGTCAGATCAGCACACTCCACCCACTCGTTCACTCTCCCCGGAATTCTAATTCACCACACCTGCACCTCCTCATCAGCACACACCTTAAAGGCACTCACAACCTGCACTCTTTTGTCTGGTCTCGTCGTTCCTACATGAACAGACTCCTAACCTGCTACCCACCTGAACACTCACCTGCCACCAAGGATCCAGTCTTCTGTTACCTGTTCGTTCCAGCATCTGCAAGAGAGACATTTTGTTATCATTCAGTCATATCAAGCTCCATAGAACTTCTATACTCACCGTTGCTACATTCTCATTCCTGTCCTGTGCCAGCCATTCAATAAACTCTGTTTATATTTCACTCACCTGTCCTCTTCTGTTGTGTGACGTGCACTGGAGTGCAAATATTTATATATACATTTTTTAGGGACTAGTTGGCTATGACAGCAGACACTTTCCAGCAAAAACAAATTTTATTTTCATTACCTTAGAAAGGCATTACCCACGGCAAGCAACTGATGTTTAGCAACAATATTAAATATCCAAACACTCCACACTCCACAGGGACTTGAGAAAAATGTGGAGAAAGGAGGATAGAGAGGAGGGTTGAAATATAATCTTGATGCTTTTAAATGATTAAGTTTTCTATGTGAATGTGTGCGTGTTTATGTTTCCAAAAATATAGGAAAATAATTTCATCTGAGGGGAATAAAAATCTCAAAACTGTGTGTTAGTCACTCTCCAAGGAAAATGTTAATGTTTCTAGCACGTGGCAGTAATGGAAAAGTTTCAAGGCTTTGCTCTGTGTGCTGTTTTAATCAAAGTTCTAGGCAAGACAGCACAATCAGATGTGAAACTACTTAAGTCATCCAAAAGTTGTCATTTGGATCACTGATAAGACTGAGTGACAAATTTTCTTTGGTTGAATACTAGGCCAAACCACAATAGAGCATTCACAAACTCGTACACAGTCTCCGCCCTTCGCATGTTTATTACATATTTTGGCTAAATGGATTGTGCTTTCATCAGCCAATAACAGTGTAGTACTTTTAAACCCATGTTTTAACATCATAACATGCAAAATTCATGAGTTTCCTTTAAAATCAGCACAAAAAATTAGGGGGAAAAAATCACCAGATTCCATCTGGGCTGACTATTTACAGAGCTGGCATCTGTTACTTCAGAAATCGCAACATTAGATGACACATATGATCACAAGATGTGCTTTGAGACATACAAGTGTCACTTATCAGGTGACTAAAAGGAAAACAGCAGAAACATAGACTCTTTCTCTATAAACAGACACTTTTTGATCGTTAAGATGGTGGGAATAACATTCCTATACTGGGGCCTGTAATCTTTCAGCTTGAAAGATACTTCTAGATGGAATGTTATGTACGTTGTGGAATTCTGCTATGTCATTCCAGAATGCGTTCAGCATGTGCAAACACTTCCTTTCAATTCTCTCAGACATTCTCTCCATGACAACCAAACCCTTTAAACACTTTTAATTATTTATTTTTAGTGAATATAATTAATTTAAAACATATCACTTTGTAAATACTTCTTACATATATCAAAAAGCTATTTAAATAAAGACACTTACCTGATGAATGTATCTCCTTTTACATTTGGACCAACCACCTCCATGGAGCTTGTATAGATCAAATACTGAATACCGATTTCCACACATGCGTTTATTACATTCTCTGTCCCTGATGGAGAACATCCAAAAAGAATAAGTATTAAAAACACATGACAAACACCAATAGGGTGAGGAAAACAGGAACTCTACTAAAACAAAAGAAAGACCTCAAACCTGTTTGTGTTGCTTTAACTGACATTAATGAGAATCATTAGGTTTGTAACTGATGATACAGGGCTCACAAAATTTCAAAATCCCTGGTAGCTTTTCGGGCAGGTACTCTTCAGATTTTGGTAGCCCGAAAATTAATTTAACTAGCCCAAATAAAAAAATACCTTTTTTTTTTTTTAATATAGAAAATCAGATAGGAGTTTAAATGTCAATCAAAATATTTTCAATACACAAATATCAACAAATATGAAAGAAGGAATTTTATTTCACTATTTACAGGGTATCTGCAGAATTATTAAAAATACATTTAAGGCAATTTATGACCCATTTTAAGAGCTGCACAAGTAAAATGAACACAGTATGAGTGGGGTTGGACAATGTCTATGGTAACATACAGTATTGAGCCATAAAATTACATGATTTATAGTTCAGATACAGGTTTTCACAAAAACCATATACAACAGCATTTCAGCCTTTAGACCATTTTTACATAAAATTACACGATTTACAGTTCAGATACAGGTTTTCACAAAAACCATATACAACAGCATTTCAGCCTTTAGGCCATTTTTATGAAAAGGGATAAATTGAGCATATAAATTATTATGTCAATTTAAAACGTATAAATATTACTGTCTTAATTGTTTAGAGGAAGGCGTGGGGTCTTGGGAGGAAATGCCACGGCCAGCGGAGGAGCCCGCAACGTGACTCTCGCCCGCCGCCGGCGGCTAAGCCGTCGTCCTGACGGTCTGAAGAGAGGAGGAGAGTGCGTGAGCGGCCCGGCTCCCAAGCGCCACAAGTTCATGTTTTCAAATGTTTGTGTGTTGGATGTTCATTCAATAAAAATGCATACATTCTCACAAAAAGAGCTATTTCCTCCTCACTCAGTCAATGCGGTGCCGCTCGCCCCGCCTCAGAGCAGTGCAGAGCCGCCGCCCACACACTCGCCGGCGCATCCAACGACCGAGCCGCTAAAGCCGCTATGTCAGTTTCTGAGCGCGTGGGAAGTTATTCCGGGAATCTCGCGCTGGCTACTCGGTGTGATAGAGCGTGGGTATACCCTTCAATTCAGACGCAGACCACCCCGTTTCAATGGCGTGGTGCAGTCTCTAACATTGCCCCGAAACGCCCTGGTTCTGAGACAAGAGGTATGCAGTCTGCTCGAAAAAGGAGCGATAGAACGAGTCCCTCCCAGCGAGCTGGAGAGCGGGTTTTACAGCCGCTATTTCGTGGTACCCAAAAGAGACGGGGGACTCCGCCCGATTCTAGATCTCAGGCCCATCAACAGAGCGCTTTGCAAGCGTCCATTCAGGATGATAACGCTGAAACAAATCCTGGCGCAAATTCGCCCCGGGGACTGGTTTGCGTCCGTGGATTTAAAGGACGCATACTTTCACATTCAGATAGCACCGCATCACAGACGCTTTCTGAGGTTTGCTTTCGAGGGCACAGCGTACCAATACTCTGTTCTCCCGTTCGGGCTGGCTTTGGCCCCACGCACTTTCTCGAAGTGCATGGATGCAGCACTTTCCCCCCTCAGAGCGGGCGGGATGCGCGTTCTTAACTATCTGGACGATTGGCTGATTTTAGCTCAGTCCCGAGACACGCTAGTCAGCCATATTGACACGCTGCTTCGTCTCTTGGAGTCCCTAGGGCTATGTGTCAACATGCAGAAGAGCATTCTCGCCCCGAGTCAGTCTATAACATATCTGGGAGTGTGCTTCGACTCAGTGGAGATGAGAGCCCGCCTCTCTCGGGAGCGCTCGGCGGCCATTTTGTCTTCCCTGCGCCATTTCAGACTGGGCAGCTCTGTTCACTTGAAGGAATTTCAGAGGCTGCTGGGGCTCATGGCGTCTGCTGCAGCGGTATGTCATCTGGGCTTACTACACATGCGCCCCCCTGCAATTATGGTTGAAATCTCGAGTTCCTTGGACGGTGTGGACTTTGGGCCGTTTGCGCATCGCGGTCTCCCGCAGCTGCATCGAAGCTCTGAGGCCGTGGCGCAACCCAGATCTCTTCAGCCGGGGGGTTCCCCTGGGCTTGGTGACGTCGCGCGTTGTGGTCACGACGGACGCATCGACTCGCGGCTGGGGAGCAGTGTGCGAGGGCATGCCGGCTTCGGGGCAGTGGTCAGAACCCCAGAGCCGGTGGCACATAAACCGCTTGGAGCTGGAAGCAGTGTGGATTTTCGGCCGCAGCTGGAACAGCGACAAGTACTGATTCGCACCGACAACATGTCTGTGGTCTCGTACATAAATCATGTGCTACGGTGGTTGTGCGAAGGGACAAAACAGAGACTTTTCCACTGGATTGTGGACGCTATCATGGCTACTTATACGAGCCAAGGTTTGGAATGCCCCTTTCACATTAGGGCCCACTCAACAAGAGCGATATGCTAATTTTGAATGCCTGGACTTTAGACGCTCATTGGCTTATCTCCACCTATCAGCTTGCGAGCCCGCCTAACAAGCGTCGCTATTGGTTGGGAATTGTGTGTACATTTCTGAGGACAGTCGGTTCCCTTCAGATACATTAAAATAAAGACATCTGCGCCGCGTTTTGACTTGAAACGTGCAGCGCTCATAGTTATTCAATGACATCATTGCCTTTTGAAGTTTAATCCAGTCGTATCGCGACTCTTGTCTTTCCGTCCCCAACTGTAAGACCTCTTGAAATTATAATTAAGACATTTATTATACCATTTAACGCATTTAAAACTTTTTATGGCCTTAAGTTTGATACAACTCACTGTAGGAGTTTTTAAGGACCCACGGGAGATCTGCATTTAAGGTAGCCCATCGGGCAGAGTGGTGATACATTTTGGTAGCCCGACTGGAAAACACAATAGCCCCGGGACGTCGGGCTAGCGATTTTGCGAGCCCTGTGACACAATGCCTAAATTCCAAGTAATGTTGTGATACAGCTGGAATCACCAGATAGATTGAATGAGAATCCCATCAGCTATCCAAAAGCTTTCTGAAGTATCAGATCAAATGATAAGTGAAAAAACAAAGGTAGCCAAATGTGTATTTTTTTTATCCAGACCCATTCAATGGTATTCAAAGAGGAGATTTCTAGAGAAGTATGTGGAATGCAGATGTGAGAGCAAAAGAAAAAAAATGATATTATAGGGCAGAATCCAAACTAAAGGAAAATTCCAGTATGAAAACACTCATCATCTCCTGCTCTTGTTTTCATCTGTATCCTGTGGGTTTGTCTGTATCTATTAATGCTATACTGGCACAGACCTAAATATATGTTAGGAACCCATTACCAGTAAAGTCTATTACCACAAATGAATAAGTGTAAACACATGAAAGGAATGAGACTGATCTGAACACATAAATAAATAATCATATCTGTGATGTCCAGACGTTTTCACTCATGCAGGTGGTGATGCTGAATGCATTAATAATGTCAGACATTTTTTAAATCTAGAGCTGACCTTTTTGATCAGCTTAATGAGGTAAACTGCAAATGCTCCATTTCTCATAAAGCCACAAGATCTGTCTAGGCTAGCAGGAGGTTTTCTTGTACAATAGCAGTGGACTACAGTTAAAAAGCACATATTTTTATCTTATTATGCTCACTTCATTACATGCACTAAAAAATACGACAATTCCCGCCTTGTTTGTGAGTAAATTATGCATTTCCGGACCAAACCGACAGTAAAGCTTTAAGGTTACTGGAAATGTCACCAAAGGAAAACTGGGGGAGAAACCAAAACAACCCACTAACATTTACTCTGACAGTCAAAAAAAACAAAAACACTACCGTTTGGGGTCACTAGGATGTTTTTAAAAGAAATTCATCCTTTTTTTCGAAGCAAGGATGCATTAAAATTTTCAAAAATCTTTTTCAAAAAAGATCTTTGACCTTTCTGTTCGTCAAAGAATTCTGTAAAAAATAATAAATAAAAACAATCACGATTTCCATTAAACATTGATAATAATAAAAAGTTCCTTGAGCAGCAAATCAGCATATTAGAATAATTTCTGAAGGATCATGTGGCACTGAAGACTGGAGTAGTGATGCTGAAAATTCAGCGTTGTCATCACAGGAATAAATTGCATTTCAAAATATATTAAAATAGAAAACAGTTTTTTTTATTATTGTAATAATATTTCACAATATTACAGTTTTTACTGTATTTTTGATTAAATAAATATAACCTTGGTGAGCATAAGAGACTTCCCAAACTGTTGAATGGTAGTGTATCTTTGATCTTGTAGTAGCCTCCAGTCATTTCACAGGTGATTTCCTAAACCGTATTCTGAAGCTAACTCCTAAACCCTTTCAAAGTGCAAAACATTGACATCACTTCTACAAAGTCACTGTTATCCGTCTCCTTTTGTTTTTCAATCTTATTCTTCACTCACCTTGTACATTGACAGCATAGATGGCCTTCTCAGGGACCTTATACCAAACATCAACCAAACTAGCTGCATGGAAAACCAGGTCTGCTCCCTGAAAGGCATCACGCACGCTCCCATAATCTGTTATATCACCCTGTACCCCCACCACCTTCAAATGTTCTGTGAATAAAAGAGAAAGAGATAATATACCTTGTTAAAAGTTGTTAGATTTTTGATATGCAGGCGTCAAATAAGGTAGTTGTCATGGAAAAAGATAGGCAGCTGAGAACTGATGTAACTACCAGTGCATAAAATAAAATTGAAAAGATTTCAATAGAAGTGTAATCTACTTAAAAAAACATCCGTTTTCTTTGTAGCACAACAAAGTGTGTACGTGCTTCATGTATTCCAGTGAATGAGTGAGTGTGTGGGTGTAACCAAGGTCACTTTGGACAGCATCCTGTTATCTCTATGATTTACCTTGGAAAGCTTCCCGATATTACTTCTAGGATCAAGTGATATTTTTGATTACAATGACACAATTATCTAAAACAGGAAACAAACAATAAACTCCATCTTCTTGGTGGAAGCAACACCCTCGTCCTTGTAAACAAAATACATTGTTCTCATTCTCACTTGCAGCTATTTTTTCAAACAATGAACACGGTCATTCATAACTGCTCTGCAAAGATTTGCTGTGGCGTATTTCTGATCTCTTAAGTTTCCAGTTGCTTTTGCACATATGCATTTAACAACTCCATAGATTGACAGGTTTTTGAACCACTACACAGGACAAGTAATAAATACTGTGATTAGTTATCAGCGGCTGTGCATTGCAGATGTTCAAATAAACACGTCTCCAGGATCCCTCACATCTGTGTGATGGTTAATTAACTGAGCTTTATAATAGTAATAAATAACATATGAAAGTCTGCCGATGAATAAAACCTTTCCAAGCAGTCACACAAAATCAAGTCACATACAAAAAAAAAAAAACTCTTACTAGCTCAATGTGCAAGTAGGTCAATGTTCGCTTCTGATAAGTTTATCTAACCTCTTTCTGTTGACATTTGGACTTTGACCACATGCCAAGCTGTTGTCAATTTCAAGCATCATTCCCTCATTAGCCCATTGGATAACTAGCAAAGTATGTGAGGACTAGGATACATTTGGCAGGACAATGGATACTTGTTGTATGAGATCCACTAGATAAAAGAGCCAACAAACTCTGGCTAATAAAAAACATTTGACACACAAACTAGATCCAGCTATAACCAAATTCAAAGTCTAACTTCCCTCGTGCATCTATTCCTCTGGCTGACATCGCATAATTATATTGTGCAGGACATTGTGCTTCAGCTAGAGCTACATATCTGCTGAAAATGAGAGATCAATTTATCCATGATAACGTAATCAGTGAGGGTTGGTGAATACAGTGAATAAGATCCCAAAATCCCATTGTACAGAGCAGGACATCAGCTGAATGGAGCATTCTGGTGGGTAAAAAGGAAGGTGAAATGGGCTGGATGGAAATGACTGGTGTTGCCTGACCTTTCCAACTGAACCAAGCCCAAATAAACGCCAATACAGCCAAGGCTATGTAATAACATGAATGAACCTTTCCATTTCCTTTGTCATTTCAATGATCTTTCCCGTTATTGAAGTCATAGAAACAACAGATGTTTCCCCTGGGGTCTTACAGAAACTGCATCCTACACTGTGAACGTCACGAACACAGGCATATTTTCAGGAACTATATAAAATATAGGGCGTTTCTTTAATGTTGGGAACTTTAAAATATTACATTTTCAAAAGTATGATAATCTTCAGAAAGAATATGCAAACAATTTCGATATTTATGATGTAAAAATGAGCTCAATGTTTCTACAATTTTTCCAGTCGTCTCTCAGTTTTGTGGCGTCATTTACAACACAACCACTTGGTTTAATGTGTCAGTCTGAGAAATGAAAGAGCATCTTGACATGAAAGACGAAGAAAATAAAGAACGATCAAGGTATATGTCATTTCCAGTCAAAATTCTTTTTAATTTGGTCAACTTGTGCAACAATAAATGTTAGATATAAAATGATGCACAGCAAGATAAACGAGTGTGTCATTTTATTCCAAAAATGTTTCAAATGTCCTTTACATCACAGAATGTTCTCACAAACACAATAGCCTACATAATTTGAGATGTAATGGAAATGTTAATTACATTAAAAAACATTACATAATAACGTCCTCTGTGATTTATATGTACTGTTGGACATTAAATAAACTAGTCCAAGTGAGAAACGTAATGAAGAAACATCTGGTTATGACAGGGCGTTTGTCCAAAAACACGCACGTATGTAATGAAACGGGTACTAGGCTACTTAAGACAACCATGAGCGTAATAATTGCTATAAATCCATTTTAAATGACTGTGGGCACTAACAAGCTCGTAATCATATAATGAACAGTTTGTTTCAAGTGTTTCTTACCTGTACTGTGACTTCGTAGACTTGGGTAAACGTTTTTATCGAAAAGCCTTATCTCCTTGATATTTTCTTCCTTCTCCAACAAAACTCTCAACAGGTGCTGCCCGAGAAAACCGCATCCTCCAGTTATCACGTAAGTTAACTTCGATTTCTCATTAGACATATTATTACTCCGTTGAATCCTCTCCTGATGTTGACTGTGTTTATCCGTCAGTGTTCACCGACGCCGGTCTGCTGGTCCACTCTGTGAACGTAACGGAAAAGAAAGACAAGACTAAAACTATGTACAGCGGGACTAGCTGAGAATGACCAAATCTCCTTAATTACAAGACGGCTAGCATATATGACAGTCTGAATGCGGGTAGGCTAACGTTATATGAACAGCCACTCCTCCTAGCAGGGCCGTCTTAGCTGACATTATTATTACTAGGGATATAACGATGCATCCCGAACCGGTTGAAAAGCGATGAAAATATTTTACGATTCAAATCGGTTGTGATGTTAAAGGGGTCATATGATGCGATTTCAATTTTTCCTTTCGCTTTGAAGTGTCACAAGCTCTTGGTGCATAAAGAAGATCTGTAAAGTTGCAAAGACTAAAGTCTCAAATCCAAAGAGATATTCTTTATAAAAGTTAAGAGTCAGCCACACCTACCTAAAACGGCTCGTTCTAACACGCCCCCACATATCTACTTCACTATATGGGAAGATTTGCATAACACCGCCCAAATGTTCACACAAAGAAAGAAGGCATAACTTTTATTCACGCTGTAGTATTGTTGCCGCCGCTGTCATGTCGTGAAGTCACTGTGTGCTTCGTTGTGAAAGCGAAACTACTTTGTTTGGTCTTCCAAAAGAGGACGATATCCGCTTTGTCATGC
>NW_015628370.1:810795-821329 GCF_001515625.1 Sinocyclocheilus rhinocerous
AGGAAATGAGGAAACTCAGCGCTGTTGATCTCTGGATCGGCTTTCACCGTGGACGAAGCTGAGTCCAGCCCCGGGTCGTCACATGTGGTTGCCGCAAGCCCGCCGGCCGCTCCTTCCTCGAATCCGCCGGCCGTGCCGTTCTCAAGCCGGCCGCAGCCGCTCACTCTAGCCCGCCATGTGAAACTACTTTGTTTGGCCTTCCAAAAGAGGACACGACTAGAAATCAGTGGTTAAGTTGTATTTACAACACTGTTCCAGAACAGTTCAACCCAAATATTCAGATGTGTGCAGCACATTTTATGGAGGACTGTTTCCTGGGAGAGTAGACTACAATGCCGGCTGTTCTGACTCACAGACTGTAAGTAAGATTTTTATATTTAAAGGATTTGCCACTGACGATTCAAACACGAGTTTTGAGCAGTGTAGAGTAGCGCTTGTAGTTTGTCATTTGGAGAAACAATAATGTACAGTATGTAGAAAATGTGTTTTTTGAACCTTAAACCGCATAAACAAATTTCATTACACCAAATACACAAAATAATGTTCTTTTTAGCAGCATCATATGACCCCTTTAAACGAATCGCGATACACTTGCTGGTGGGGGTTTATATGAATGTATCTCTCAGGGAGACTGTCTGTCTTCAGAAAAGTTTAGATTTTCTTTTCATCTCTCCTCTGTATAATGCTTATTATACCGCGCTACTTTGTTTTTGGCGGTAACCAAGGAAACGCAGTTTCGCTGCTGCTCCATAAGCGCCACCTGCTGTCAGAGAGTGAATTTGCGTTCTCGTTCATCCCCCTTGCTTTTATGTAGTTATGTAGAATAATTTCACAAGCTAAAGTCAGACTATTGTGTTTTTGCTTCAAATTTTGAAATGATACAGCCTAATTTAAATAAAAAACTGCTCATGTATGCAGCATCTTTGTTTGGATCGTGATTAAGGCTGGCCGCACACTAGATGATTTTCAAATCTTAAACGATTTTTAAAACCATGGGAGACCACAGACATGAAGACAGTTCAACCGATTTTTAGCCTTATAATCCTCTGAACGTGCACACTAGACGATTCGACCAGATCGCGAGACCACACACACTTGATGATTGTAGGAACGATTTCGAGATCACGTGACACGACACGTGACACGAGATCTCACGGAGACTCGCGAGATCAAACGTGACTAGAGAAGAAAAACAAATAGAGGACAATCAAGTAATGACACCACACAATAGAGGATTTTTTGGACAAAAAAAATCGTTTGCGACAAGCTGCGAATCGAACTACAGATAGTTCGGCTTGTAATAGACCAAATAAACATCTTGTTCATGTACTCATATATTCATTCTTTCTTGTCTCTTGTTTAAAATAAATAAATAAATCAGAATCGATGAGTGTGAGAGCCATGGAGATCACATTGCTGCGTTTTTTTGTAAGGTACATTTTCTGCTGGAAAATATGGACATGCTGCTATTTCTTAAAAAAAAAAACTGCTTTTTTTTTTGCATAATTTTCAACGCTGCATGGGAGGAAACTGTAGATGAATGGAAATTTAAGCAAGAGGATTTGCAAAACTGTTTAGCAGGTGGGCTTTATTACTTAACTGGTTACAGGTCAACAGCTCTTAACTTGAGTTAAGAGCTGAAAAATTATAAACAAAAGAATTTTAAGAACCTAATGGGCTATTAGAGATTTTTTTCTTTAAAAAAGACGAAATCAAAGTAAATGGCAGTGCAGTGTATTTAAAAAAAAAAAAAAACACTTGGAAAGACATGGAAAAAGAATGAGGCAACCCTCTTAGGTTGAGAAGCTTTCCCCAAATAGGAGCTGAGAAGCTAGTTTGGACATGTTAAGCAAAGCATGATTTTGAATATTTTAAAATAAATAAATAAATCCTGTCATTCTGTGTATAACGTACAGGCTTGATGAATTAGCCTCTGCTCATATCATGTCTTGTTTGAGCTTGTCTTATTTATCAAACAAAGCCATACCTCATCATAATTAAGTATATACCACTTAATATAAGGCATCATTTTTTTAGGGTTTTGGCTGGTTTTATGTTTTCATTTACTAAGCAACAGCTTTGCAAATTAAAGTAATCACTAAAGTATTCTTTAATATATAGTATATATATAGTGAGAGAGAGTTTCACTATGCCCTGATGAACTGCAGTGCTATATATTTATCTTTGTTTCTCCTCTCTTGCATTTCTCAATTTAAATTAAATAAGCTAAATAAGTTTATTGTGATACATTAGTGAAGCATGTCACATGGCTCCAGAATGTTCTGACTATATGGGTCAACAATGCGACATTTGTGGGACCTGAAGGATTTTTCTGAAGAACAGTGGGCAGTTTAACTTTTCAGGACAAACAATGGACTCATGAACAACTATCACAAAAAACAAAACAAAAAACAAACAAACAGCTGTGGATCATCCAGGTAACAATACAGTATTAAGAATCAAGCGTATGTAAACTTTTGAACGGGGTCATTTTTATAAATTTGTGGACTATTTGTAAATTTCTTTTATGTGAAATATCTTATTCTTGTCAGAACTAAATAAAAAATAACATGCATTTTGTATGATCAATCTTATTTTGGTAAAATAAATAACATTTTGCAGATACTGCAAAGTGTATGTAAACTTTTGACCACGACTGTATATATAGAGGTGGAATTGTAAAAAAAAATTCAGAGGGATGCATGGTCAAGTATTTCTTTGGTGGGCCTGGGGTCCTGTAGCTAACTTTACACCATGATTACAAAATTTGTCGTTTTCAAAACACATTTTTATTTAATAAAATTTGAACTTTATTAAATGAACTCTGATTTATAAGCCGTTTCTTCTGGGGGGTGAAATATGTATTCTTGTCATTTTAATTTTTATGTATGTATGTGTTTGTTTGATTGATAACAATATTTAAACGATATTTTGCTGAATGTGTTTTTGTGCCGGTACCTTGGGTGGTTTAGGCCTGTCATGGATAAATAAATGACAATTAAACAGCAATTCCCTGTTTTAATAAATGATTCACTGAATCATTCAAATCAAAAGATGTTCAAAATGGCGGATTCAAATAGTGAATATCCATTCCTTTATGAATGGATCCTTGAATCATTGGCTTACTAGATTCGTTCAAAAACAGATTCATTCAGGATGGAAACACTGGAGTGTTGCTCAGTCTGCACTGACTGTTGTATAAAATTAATAGCACTTTTGACATTGCCCACACATGCTGTTATTCAGGAAAGCACTCTTGCTTGTGTGATGAATATAGAAAAATAAAAACTCATATAGGGGTAGGCCTATATTTTTTTTCTTTCATAACTTGGATTATAGGGACATTCTTCTAAATGGATTCCAATAGGCTTCATCACGCAGTCAATGCTTTTGGACTGTCAAGACGTGTTTATTTATTTATTTTTACATAGTCACTGATATACAGGATAATGTCAGCTCTCAATATCGTCCCTCGTCCTCACAGTCACACATAGTACAGCAATACGGTTGTCAGGGGAATGCCTTTAAACTCGAATCAAGGAAATATAATACCTTCTGTTGTCTTCTTTTAAAATAACGTCAAAAGTTGCGCTTGAACCATTTTGCACGAAAAATCACGAAAACCTGCTTGAGCTTGTGCGCAGCTCGTATTGATAGACTATTGGCCAATCGACGTTAATTAGTTCCCAAATGATCATACCTAGAGTATTTTAATATTTCATTTGGCATGATACGTTTTACATAATATACAACATTATTATTCTAAAGGGAATGGTGGAATTACAGAGGGGATGCTCGAGCCCCTGCCCCTTAATCGCCGCCACTGACCTTGACCTGAAGTGACGTCACACACACACGAACGACAAAGAGACGAATTATTTCGGAGCCATCAGGATGAATGAACGAACGCATTTGTTAGTGTCGACATGTCCTGTCGTTAACCGCCAAAACAGCACTCGTCATCGCATCATTCCCCGCTCTCAGATTTCCTCTGCAGAATGAGTACCATGTTTCAGCTCAGCGGTATAGTGTTTCAGTTTCCGTGAAAGCTAAACCAGTCCCCTTGCGTCCATGGCTCAAAAAAATAGGTTGTCGCAGCAGTGTGATAGACTGATGACTCAAGCTGAAACTGCGGCTCCGTGTTCCGCAGCAGCATCTTTCACATCAATCGAATTTACTTAGAAGCAGCCACACGTTTCACACAGCGGATTTGACAACTTTTGTAAACTAAAAAGAACTACTTGTAATCCAAAATAAATGCATCCTTAATATTTTCACCCATTTTATCCTCGCTCTCTCTCCTTGTTCCTATATCTTTGCTTAAATGTCTTAAAAAATAATGAGTTCATCTGCAGCCATGGATGATTTTTTCATAGGCAGGTGGTCTATACAAAACACATCTATTCTTACTTCGAAATAACCCCTTACCTTAGAAAACATCATTTTCTTCAATGAATCCAGTGAGCTCAGCCTTGATGTTTCTATTTCCTGTATCATTATTGAGAAGGAGGTGTGTGTCTTCCTCTCTGCAAGCTGCATGCTTCCGCCTCACATTTGACAGCTCGAATACAGGAACAGGTTAAAGGAGAGGAAGAAATAGATAGAGGTTATTAATACTGCCTTAGTGGATCAAAATAAAATAATTTTGCATTCATAAAATTACAAACATATACATCTTAAACATCTACAGTATATTTAGTCTATTATTTAACAATAGCCCAAATCTATAAAAATCTGAAAACAGTTTATAAAGTTTAGAAATGCTACCCACTCTCTGTCAACAGAAAAAGAGATAATGCTCATCCAGCTAAATCCCACTGGAATACTGGCCAGGAGCCATGATGCAGACTGAAACTTCAGTTGAATGCACAATGCGTTCTATGCAGGAGCTAGAGTTGGGGAAAATACTGACATGGTTAACAGACATCAGTGACTCTTAACGGTTAACAAAGTGGAAATGCCATGAGATTGCATTCCAATGCTGTTGTGTTGACTCTCATTGGTCTCATGTAATTGGATTGTGAAACAAAATAATAGTCAGCTAAAGTCTGTATAGATGTGTCAATTTTAGGTTATCTTGCAGAGGCAAATATCTGTTAATATAAACAAAAAGCTATTATTTGGTTCTTTCTCTTTAGGCCAAATGCTTATTTTTTTTCCAGATTCATTTCCATGCAGCAGGAGCCCCAGCAGTGCTCATGCCTGAACGTATCAAAGCTTGATGGGTCGTATTTCGTGTAACTATAAATGTACAGCAGCAGTCACATCTAAAATAACTTGAAATTTCAAGGGGTGCTGCGATGGCCTGTCATTTGCAAACCCATGCATGTGCACCCACACAAACACGCTAGATTTCAACCTGTTTGAAAGGTGGGGTAAGAAAACACTGAATATCAATTATTTTTTAAAAAATATTTTAATGCACCATTAATAAAGGGTCCAACGCATTAATACAAGAGAAATATTGCAAATAATATTAAAACTTTAAATCAAATTGAAACAAAAAACTAAAACAAAACAAATAACTGAATGATAGGTATGTACAATTATTTTCTTGCAATGGGAAGTAGGAAAAGGATGAACATATTTACAGACTAGAACCAGTGTGTTTCTACGAGAAACAAACACCTCTACAATATTTACATGTAATTCTTTTTATCTTTTTTTGTCCTTTTTGTTTTGTTTTTATGGTTACACCTCTGTCGATCAGTTTTTACTGAAAGACCATAAATCTACATATTTTACAGGTCTTCCTCTGATAGGAACAGAATGCTGGCAAGGCCCTCTGACAAAGTGAGGAAAAAAGGGAGCAAAGATGTAATGTCATGTCCAATTTATGGCAGAGCGGAGCAGAGAGAGAGAGAGAGAGAGAGAGATTACCAGTAATACGAAAGGACAGAACAGAAGGAACAGACACGACCGCCCGTTCTAGTGAATCTCTGCACATGCACACATCTCCGAGTAATTGGGACATCCATTTTATGGTGAAGTATGCACACCTGGTTTTGGATTTTGGATCTTCCGACAAATGAGCTATGAGGAAATATATATTTTATGATCATATTATCCATAGCAGAGTAGTTACTAGCCCTGCAATAGAGTGCTTTGTCTCAAAACATATGTCCCATTCCTCCACAATTCTTCAGTGGTCTACAATAATATCAATGCCAAAGGAAAACCCAATCAATATTTCCATTATTTTGCTAAAATATCAATGCACATATATTTCAGCACACCAAAAAGACGACTTTATCTGTCCTGTCCTTGTATTGCTAAAAACTATGAACGAAAGGGGTATAGTTCATGTAAGCGGTGTATTAAAATGATGGCAGGTACATGATAACCTCTAGAATAACTGTTTTTACAGTGTACTGGCATTGTAACATCTAATTTGTGAAAAATAAAATAAAGTAGTAAATGTAACAACTTACAATACTAGACCATTTTTAAAGTTACAGAATACCAGCACATCATGCTGGAAAAGGAGACATTTTTAATTAAGGTTGGTTCAGTTTAGAGGAAGTTTTGAAAGAAACGTGCCATCCAAAACAGCTTCATATTAAAAAAAAATAGGCAGAGGTGATACTACGCAGATAATCAGAAGGTACAGCGATAGATCTGACCTAAATGAACGGACAGGCATCAGAACAGGGACAATAAATAATAAACTAAAATTATTACTTTCTCTCTGACAACAGGGGTGAAAAGTCTTAAAGGAACATTACATTTTTGAAAATAGGCTCATTTTCCAACTCCCCTAGAGTTAAACAGTTGAGTTTTACCGTTTTCGAATCCATTCAGCCGATCTCCGGGTCTGGCGGTAGCACTTTTAGCTGTAGCTTAGCATAGATCATTGAATCTGATTAGACCGTTAGCATCTCGCTCAAAAATGACCATCAGGCGCTGCGTAATATCATTGCGCCTTCTGCACCCATGGTATGGTAGCAAAGTTCCTTGATTATTACGCCAAATGAGAGTATAGTTCCTAGCCATATCGGCCTAGAAAATCGCAACTTTTCATTTTCCGTCAGTCTTAGTACACGATGTAACTACAGAAGAGTAAAGTTTTAAATAAGAAAAATACAGAAACTCTTTGGTCATTTTTGAGCGAGATGCTAACGGTTTAATCAGATTCAATGATCTATGCTAAGCTACAGCTAAAAGTGCTACCCCCAGACCCGGAGATCGGCTGAATGGATTCGAAAACGGTAAAACTCAACTGTTTAACTCTAGGGGAGTTGGAAAATGAGCCTATTTTCAAAAACAGTGGAGTGTTCCTTTAAATCTACATCTTTAAGTAGGTCTTTAAAAGTTGCTCTTGGAAAAAAGACCCAGCATTTTAAGGGTGTTTGCCACTGTCAAGCGTTGTGCATAAGAGAGCGGAATATGTGTGTGTGCAGTTGCTGAACAACTTCAAAGCAAAGACCTTGGCAAAACAACACCATCCAACACAGCTGCAACAGGAGGAACGAAATTAGATAAGAGCCAGTGCAGAAAAAAAAAAAACTTTACAGGTGGAACTGGAGGTGTTGCGGCAGTGCTGAGATCCCAATCCCCCTGGGCCAAACATCTGATTAAACATCTTGACACATCTGTGCCTGTATAGAAGCTTTTCAAAGAGTCTGATGTTCTCCCATCATACACTATCTACATAGTTGCGCGCCGAGAAGAGTAGCTTGTGGGCCAGGAAAGTTGATTGGCAAGTCATGTATCAGGGGAAGGTCTAGGAAACTTTTAGTTGAGGGTTCCTCTGCAGTTCTCCGTGCCACACAGACATGGGATTTTGTTCTCTTCAATGGGGAACTTGTAATCATACGTGATCTCCTCGTTCACACCGATGGGCAGCTTGGAGTATATGACTATCTTCTTCTGGGACTCAATGGTGATCACTTTGGCGTAGCAGTTGGGCTGTGAGAGAGGAGTATATGAAATCATCAATAAGATGCAGAACAAATATGGATTTCCTGAATTACATTCTCTCCCATAGGAGAGTTGGGAAATTTAAATGTTGCATTTCTGTTCAGCATAGCTCTATGGCAGGGGTCACCAACTGGTGGACTCCGGTCCGAATCCGGACCGCAAAGCCTTTTGACATAATGAAATAAATAAATGCCAAATGCAATTTTCTAATGAAATCGTATTTCCTTCAAGCGCATCAAGGTCGGTGCAGTTGAGCCGTTTGGGTCCTATGGCGCCACAGGTTGCTACTACAGTTAACTGTTGCTACGTTCAGACGTGCAGTTATGCGTGCGGTAAAGAGAGCAGAGAGTGGCACGCAGACACTGTCAATGAATAAATAAATAAATATGAGCGCTGCATGTTTCAAAGTCAGCTGCTGCTGTGCTACATTGTGTACTGTGGTTCCCGGGGAAACAGCTATATTTCTATAATTCCAAAAGCGCCTCCTGCTGGCAGAGAATGAATTTGTCATTTCAATCAGCCTGTCTGCCGTTTTCGTTCAGACCAATGTGAAAATCAACCCATGTTTTCACGCAGCAAACACGCAGAGTTGTAAATGTGAACTGGTGGATCGACAAGAAGATAATGCATTATAAAAATGTAAACAATTAAAACAGTAACATATTTATTTGTTATTTAATATAATAATTGATTGATAATTGTTTAAATTCATATAATAATTGATACTTTTGACTCCATTTTCTTTAAAAAATCCTTTAAAGGCTGAAATGTGCAGTTTATCATTTTATAAAACTTTTTGTTTATGTGAAAACATGTTTATGAACTGTAAATCATGCTTTTTACAGTCATTTTAATTTTATTTGTGCAGGTCTTAAAAAGTCTTAAATTTGAGCTTGAATATCCTGCAGATACATGGTCCCGGCAAAAACGATCAGTTCATGTTTTTAGGCATATAACTGTCCGGACCTCAGCTGGTGAGGAGGGTTCATTACTGGACCTGAAGCAATTTTAGTTGAAGACCCTTGCTCTATGGGGTATGTGTGAGCTCATTTTCTGTTGCTGAAGGGGATGATTACCATAATGGTGCAAACACAAATTCCATTCACAGCTGGAGGGAGAACAAAACATGGTTTCGCTTTTATAAACCATGTAAAGACCAGATGCAACTTTATGCAAGTCTTATCAGCAATAAATGAGCAAATCCAGCAGCTGCAGGGAAGCACATTAAATAGAGGACAAAAATCTGCAGATCTGGAAGACCATCTGTAAACATTCACATTCATAACAGGACTTGACAATAAGGACTATCCGATGGCCCGGGGTCAGTGTGAAAGACATTCGGGACAGCTGAGGGAATTGTAACTGGCCTAAAGTCTAAGACCTACCTGATAACCTTAAAGCAATGATTATTTAATTTGTATCTTTGTTCTATTGCATTTATTTGTGTTATTGCTTGTAACATGCTTATTTGTTCTTATTTTATAAGTGACAGTTTGCTTATCTTTAAAGGTGCAATATGTAAGATTTTTTTATTAAAATATCCAAAAACCAATAGAACAGTGTTATACATTTTGCTGACTTGTGTACTTTATCCCAAATGTTTCGAAGAATGCTTGAATCCAGAGAAATAAGCTATTTTAACTAGTGACACGGACCGTGTCTATAGTGTCATTGTGTCACCTGCCAATGACATCATAACCCCTCGATTTCCGGTTTTGTTTTGTAGAAAACATGGAAACACCAAAGACGCTTTAATATGTTGTGTGTTTTATTAAGACAGGTGACGACCGCACGAAGTAGCATTATAACAGAACTTTCAAACGTATCTAATATGATAAAACAGCGCTGCTTTACCCCACATACGCACGACCGGAAGGAGTGGAGGCGCTAAAGTGTGGCATAATAAAAAGCTCCACTGCTTTCGAGCCGTGTGTCACTCTCGTCTCTCAATAGAAATTGCTTCAGCGGCCTCGTTTCGCTTCGACAGCTTTCCGCCTCACTCTGCTTCATACTACGATGTTAATAAATCTTTAATACATTAGCTAATCCATGAACATGATTTCTGCCTGAGTCCCGTCAGATTGCGTCGGCTGTGGGGATGAAGACGATAACTCCCATGATTCCACACTCAGTCACGGCGTCATCAAACTACGCCTTTGTTTCTTTGTTTGTTTTGAATACGTGCCCTCTAGCGGTGAAAACTTACATACTGCACCTTTAATAATGTTTCAATTTTATATAAAAATTTTGGTATAATAACCTTGTTTATTAGAATACCAACCCTCTACGCACACCTTGGCAACAGAATCGCCATTGGCTAGTAAATATTTTAATTTACTCGCCAGACTGATATTTTATATATATATATATATATATATATAAATATAAAGCTTATGTTTGTAAAATGACACAGCTTTTTAAATATCTGAAAGTACACTCTTAACATCAGTCAGTCAAGCATAATAAATATATTATGATAATCAAGTATTATTTAATGATAGAACTTTAGTTGTATAAACACAGATGCTAAATGCTGCTGCTAATATGCTTAATATTCACTCCTGCATACAATGCAAACTGCTAACATGACACTTAGTTTAAACTTGATTATGGT
>NW_015628370.1:822042-831472 GCF_001515625.1 Sinocyclocheilus rhinocerous
GACACAACCCAATCTAGAGTCTTTGTTTCTTGTTATTCGATAGACCCTATTCAATCACACTGCATTCATATGTGTTGTAACCACAACCTGGGAGAAAACGACCATATCTGTCCACAGGTCAGCTCACGGCGAGCAGGTTATGAGCTTATGTGATGTCGTATACAAAGTCTCCTTCCAATAACACTGGCTTAACACATTCGCAACACGTTTACTGGTGCTAAGGTCAGGGAAGAGGGTGACTAGACTACCATTCACTAGTTGTACTAAGTACTTAAAGGGTACTCACCCTTGTTTAAACCTGGAACACAAAACGAGATGCTTAAAAAAGTTACTGTTTTTGGGGTGTTTGTTTTGTATTTACAATGAAAATCAATGGGGTCCAAACAAAAACCCACTGGACCCCACTGACTTCCATTGTAAGGACAGAAAACTAAACATTAAGACCTTTTTCAAAATATCTTCTTCCGTGTTTCACAGAAGAACAAATTCATACAGGGTTGGAAAGACATGTCATTTTTGGGGGTGAACTATAGTTTTTACAAACGAAGCAGACAAAAATGTATCTTTTTCTTTACAATTCACCAAGCTTTCTCTTCCACTTTGAAATGGCATTTGCATCATTTATCATTCACAGTTGCAGGCGTAGTTTATTTTTACATTTTTTTAGTGGTTTCTAAAAATGGACTCACACAAGTTTCTTTACACATGTTCATGCTATACGAAACAAGCTCCCATAACACTAAAATGCAGCTGCGTAAACAACATGGGGTCAGAGCTCGTGACCTGTAGGAACAAACATGCGACCTTTCTGAACGGTCACAGTTGCTTATTCAAACTCCCCCACCCAACTAATTACAACCATTAATCTACGACACAATCTACATGGAAAGGTGCTGTTAGTCAAAAGGAGCCATCAATAACAAATGCGTTTGAGCATACTTAAACTTTTGACATCCGTTTGACTAAATTTATATCAGTGTACCTTTACAAAGCAAGTCTTTCGAGACAAAAGCATCACTGTTTAGGATCTCTTCAACACTATCGTGATGATGAATAATGAAAAGATATGACGTAAAAAAGATTTTCAATCATAAGATCTCAAAAACACAAATCAGTCCTAAATATAACATTCACATCTGATACTTACATCAGCACAGCCTTATTTGTCCTGCGTATCTATGCAGAAAGGTCAATCTCTTTGTATAACTTGCTAAACTGTGATGTGTGTGTGCGAGAGAGAGTGTGTGTGGTGGAACATTTCTCTTCTGTAGAAGTTTCCCCCGGATGTCATCGAACACCACAAACACCGAAACACTTACAATTTTCCGTTGAGTGGGGTTCAGACCACCAACACCTCAGAAGATCTCAGACAGTGGGGTTACAAAATAAGTTTATCCTCCACCCCCCAAAAAACTTTTGGTCAGCCCCCTAAACCAATATTTCCATCTTTCTCTCTAAGATATAGAAGCCATTATAACCTATAAAGCATCATAAGCTACAGAGGTTCTCAAGTAGTGTTCTGATGAACATCAACAGAAAATCCTAATGCTGAATAATATTAATAATAATATATAAAATAACAAATTAATTAAAAACTAACTATGTAATTGTGCATAGTTAAGATTTCAAAATAAATTAATCATTTTAATTTATAATAAAAAACTATTCCCATATGTTGTGCTGTTGACGTCAAAAGCATGTGTTCAGTCACACTTTATGACATTTTACAACAAATTTACTTGGTAATATGGCCAATACTAAAGATGTATCCCCCTATTTATTCCATGCATTAGTCTGGTAAATCACATTTCTGTTGTCATTTATGCACTTACAAAACTGTCAATATTCCAATTCAGTCAAATTTTGTGTCTTATTGGACGTATGCAGTTCACTGTATTCTGAACACATTTCAATGCTCAGTTTTAACAGCCCTCTACACACACCTTGGCAATAAAATCGCCATTGGCTAGTAAATATTTTAATTTACTCGCCAGACTGATATTTTATATATATATATATATATATATATAAATATAAAGCTTATGTTTGTAAAATGACACAGCTTTTTAAATATCTGAAAGTACACTCTTAACATCAGTCAGTCAAGCATAATATGATATCATGATAATCAAGCATTATTTAATGATAGAACTTTAGTAATTAGAATTAAAACTTTGTAACCATGTATGAATGCATATTTGTCATTTTAAATGAACTTAGGACTGTTGGTGGTGCTTAAGATATTGTTGGTCATTTAGTGTTTCTGTAAAAAAAAAAACCTACCAATAATACTGATAAGATGATAATATTAATACTACAAATTCTACCTCTGAAGCGCTCAGTCAGAGTGTTCGGCGAGTGAAAATATATCTCTGCTAAACTTATACTTAGCCTCCAACTCACACACTGGCGAGTAAAATCTAAGAATTTATAAGTCAATGGCTAATGTTAGACATCATTTAGTCGCCAAGAGTGAAGATTTAGTCACATATGTGAGTGATTTACTCACAATATAAAGGGTTGAATACATAAGTTGTTGTTTTTTTTTTTCCAAGGCAAATGAAAAATTTAACTAAAAAAATATTTGGCATCAGGCCCTGCATAACCTAGATCTCCTTCAGTTTAATGAAATACTGATGGCGGGTTTATATAAATGTGGCAGCAGTATGTTTATCAGACATCATGTGGTATTTGAGATATATGGATACGTATGCGTCACTAGGAGGGTACTTACCGTGCAGCAGTGGTTAATAAACCGAGCCAAGTTGCCACACTTGGTGGCGTCGATGATAGTGTCATGATCGACACGGAATAGGTAGCTACTCCCGATGCCTTCTTGGGCATATCGCTTCTCCCGATTATCAGCAACCATCTACAAATGGTGCAACAAACACACAATTACCACCAACAAATCAACAAGTATGTTTTCCTCAAGAGGAACCAAACTCACTTCCTAGTCTAGATCATTTAATAGCTGTTACTTATACTTCAGCTTGAAGGCTTACCTGTCTGATACTCTGTCCCACATATTCAATGACCATCTCATCTGCAGCGATGGGTTCCATGGCAAACAGGCCCCATTCATGGATACGGCTGCGGCCAAACCTCAGTTTCTTCTTACGGAACTGCAAGCAGATGAATTACAAGCATGAAGACATGAAAACACCAATAGGATTGACCATGTTTGAAAGCACAAGAATACTATATGAACATTAAACCCAAATTTGGCCATATTCAGAATGAATAACCACGATTATGCTAATATTTTGGTTATTAACATTCTAAATAAGACCGATGCATGCATTTAAATTTGGATTATGCACACACCTTTTTCATCATCTTTTATACTGCTGTTCACAAGTTTTGGGTCAGCAAGATTTTGGAATGTTTTATTTGTTTAATTTATTTGATAAAATGCAAAAATACAGTTAAAAACAGTAGTATTGAAATATTGTAACTTAAAAAAAATGTATTCCTGCGAGGACAAACTTTCACCATCAATACTACAGTCTTCAGTGTCACATGATCCTTCAGAAATCATTCTAACATGCTGATTTGCTGCTCAAGAAACATTTCTTATTATCAAATTTGAAAACAGTTGCTGCTTGATATTTTTGTGGAAACTGATCATTTTTTTCTGGATTCTTTGATGAATAGAACATTTTATATAGAAATATTTTATAACATTATGAATGTATTGACTGTCACTTTTGATCCATTTAATGCTTCCTTGATGAAATATAATATAATATATATAACAATTTTCTTTAAAAAAAATCTTACTGACTGATCTTACTGGAACGACATGAGGGTGGTTAAATGATGACAGACGAAACACTGATTAACACAAGAAGTCTCTGGGCTGGAGCATTCCTATCCATCTAAACGTTGTTGTATAAACATGGTTCTTTTTTCCAAGACAGTTTAAACAATTCCTCCTAGTAACTGCCACAAACACACAGATTATAATCAAGACTGGTAAATGGCCTGGTAAGGACATACATCCAGTTCACTGATTAAAATCTGGCTATTAAGTGAAAAATAACATTAAAGGCCCATAGGGAAGCCTTAGTGTGAAGTACCTCCACACCTGCTGCATAATAAACCAACGAGACATATGTCTGCCCTTTCCAAACATATGGAGTGTATTCATTCATTCTTTACTCAAAGAACATGCAATTAAGGAGATCCAAAGATAAGAACTGCTTTTAAAGGAACGCCTTTTAACTTTGAACACATTAACTCAATCTCAAAGATCTTGTCAATCATAGCAACAGCCAGAACCACTGATAAGGCTCAGCCAGTCAGGGTCACTGACACAGGAGTGGTGAGGTCAATGTAATCAAAGTGTTGATATTATGATCAAAGTCATGGTTGTGTCAATGAACTAAAGAACTTTACCTTCAGCTGGTTCAGTTTCAACAGGTCTGAGTCCATCACTGCTGGAGTGCCAATAGCACTGAGGAGACGCCGCTGCTCGGAGCGCCTTTCTGAGAGCAGACGATTCGAGCCCTATGACAGACAGACAGACAGAGAGAGAGCTGCTCAGATGGATACAAACTACTAACCCAAACTTTCTCCCATATTCATGCTGAACAAAGTAATTGAATGAGTCAAAAATATTTTCAGTAACAACTACAGTATGTACATTCAAATCTGACATCTTCACAGTAAAAAACAAACAAACAAGACTTCAATTACAAGTTCAACACACATTTGAGTTATTAAAACAAAGTGAACCTACTGCAGTATCATAGTCACCAGCTTCCTGCACAGTCACTGGCTGGTCTAGCTCAAGGTAGACGTCTTTCTCCTTGCGGCTGATGGCATAGTAGCCTTCACTACGAGCACAGCCCGTGACATGCTCTCTTAGCTGCCTATCTGCTGTCTTCTTCTTCCGCCGGGGGTTGGGGATGTTGGTCAGTGCAGGCAAGAGGTTAAGGGAGCAACACTTGGGAAAAATGCACTTAGAAAGCAGCATCAATGTGTAAAGTAGCCTTTTACTCTATCTACTTATACGCATTTACACTTCTCTTGTTTAATCTTTAAATTTGGTATTGTGGTACTGATAATACTGTTGGCTCCTGTATCACTAATAAAAGCACCTGTTTGTTGGTATAAACCATGCATTTTCATTCTTAGGTAGCTGTAAGGATATTGGTATGAGGGACCCAGTGTGTGTCGTTGAGCCAGTCGGTGCCATGATCATCTTGCAACAGTTTCTCGTAGGTGCTCTTCAGGAGCCTCATATCTTCCTGGTCCAGGCCAGTGTTCCAGATGTCATACAGGATGGTCATCTGCTCAAACTCGCTACGGTTCTTGTAAGAGGGCTGTGGTACGGGAGCTGGTGTGGGCATGTGTTTGGGCCGTCGCTGAGTCGAGGGGGTCAAGCCAGCTTCCTGCAGGAAAAGTCGTTCGCTCTTTCTAACCTCTTCCTTTTCAAACTCTAGCGATCTCTCCAGACCGAAGTCAGAGTCTCCCGAGTCAGAGCTAGAGCTGGAAAGCTCACCAGACTCCAACTGTTCCACATCCACATCTTCTTCATATTCCTGACAATAGAGTATGTTTGGAAAATGTTAGCAAACAGACAAAATGCACACAAAATGCAGACCAAATGGGGGGGGGATATTCCGCCACTATTTGACAAACTTAACAGTATTACCCAACAATGCAGAACTGTTGAAAGCAGTTCAAGTTCTGTGGGTTTGCAGGACAAACTGTTATATCGCAACAGCCTGAAACATTCCAGCGTGGTAAAATTGTTGCAACAGTGCTACATTGACAATGCAAAGTGGCATTCAACTAGGATATAGACCATTGAGAAAATATATATACAAACCATCTAAGATGTTGCAAAGATCCTCATATAAGGACCAATGAAACTGTAGCTTTTCAAGCTTCAAGTTATTTAAACTGAAAATTACAGTCAAGCAACCTCCTCATTAAAATTCTCATTTGACAATTACTGTAATTGATGCTTAAGGGTGAATTCTCTCGCAACAAGTTCTTTAATGAGAACCAGACAGAAGCACAAACCTCTAACTTCATTTTCCTCTGTTTCTTGATCTGTTTCTCCTTCTGCTTCTTAGAGATTTGCAGTTCCTCATTTTCTTTGTCCTTCCTACTTCTCTTCTTGCTCTTCCCTTTCCCCCTCTCTTCCATCTCCATCTCTTTGCTAATCGATCCTCTCCTCTTGTGTGGTGGGCCGAGTGTCTTGGTCTGCGTCTCAGCCGTGTCCCTGGAGTCGCACAGCAGGCCCATCCCAGAAAGGTCCCCGTATAGCTCTGGATCCTCTCCTCTTGCGGCTAGCGCTTCCCCGATGACCTCTTCAGGGGCTTCCTGAACACCGTGCTGGTTGAGGTCGGCAGGGAGCAGGACTGTGGGGTCCTGTTTCGTCCTCTTTTGTGGAGATGTGAGGTGCAGAGGAGCAGGAGTTTTTGAATAGTTGTGCTCCTGCAGGACGAACAGACCCTCTGGATCTGGGAGTGGTTGGCGTAGGTGTGGGGCGAAGAAGTCTCCCTCTTCTTCCTCAAGCTTGTGCTCCTCTGCCTCATCGGAGGTCTCTGTTTCTTCAGAGTCAATATCTGCCTCCGGGTCCATTTTCAGTGCCACATCAGCCAGCACTGACAGGTCAGGCTTGGGGGCAGAGGCCAGCTGCAGCAGGCTGGACACTCCCAGCTGCTCCCTGAGTTTCAGCCGCTGCTCCAGCTCCTCTTCATCCTCCTCCTCTTCCTCCAGAGCGGGATGCAGATGAGGGGCGGAAGCCGACTGGCTGAGTGTCCGAGCGCGACCACGTGCACGACCCTTCTGCGTGGTTGAAATGGGGACGGGGTCCTCGTAGGCCACTTTGACCAAGGAGGCATGGTCCAGCGGAAGGTTCTGGACAGTGAGGCAGACGGGCGCCGGGGGTGTTCTGGGAGAGTCTTTGCCACGTTTGGAGGAGTTTTTGGCAGTGGGAGTTTGTGGGGACGGAGGGAGACCTGGACCCTTTTTGGGCTCATCAGGCCGCAGGGAACGCACTGGCGGAGGGACGGTAAGAACGGCAGAAGGGGAAGCATGGGAGGTAAGGGCGTTACTCTCGCTGGGACGAGAAGCAAACGGAAGGAGCATCGGGACGGGCTTGGAGGAGGCGGCTGGAGCAGTTGCTGTGGGCGTGCTTCCGGGAGAAGCGGAAGTAGGAACATCTGAGGCTTGTGAGACAGGAGTGGGAGAAGATGATGACAGAATGGAGGGCTTGACCTCGCTCTCTTCCATTGAGAAAGAAACAGTTTTGCGCCGTTTCTTGAGTGGGGGAAGGAGGAGAATGGGTGAAGAAGGACGGGGATATGGAGAAGATGGAGGCACAGCTGTAACCATTTTCTCTTCTTCTGGTAGTGAAAGAAAGAATTAAGTGAACAAAACGTTGCACTTTTAAAAATAAAAATAAGGAATTTTAAACTCATAAATTTGCTTATTAACAGGATAGTCCACTCAACTCTGTTATCAGTTACTCACCCTAATGTCGTTCCAAACCTGTTTGACTTACTTTCTTCTGTGGAACACAAAAGAAGTCAATGGGAAAGGAAACTGTTTGGTTATCATTATTCTTCAAAACATCTTTTGTGTTCAGCAGAATAAAGAAAGTCAAACAGGTTTGGAATGACATGAGGGTAAGGCGGTGAGTAAGGCCCAATCCCATTTCTACCCATTGCCCATACACTTTCCCCTAGGCGCGTTCACTTGAAGAGGTAGGGGTGTCTCGATTCTCTTTTGGTTGGAGTGGTAGGGGTAGGGGGAAGGGCCAGACAGTCCTCCAAACGAAGATTTTTCAGACAAAGGGGTATGAGAATTATCTCGGCATACACCGGCTACAGCAGCAACATGGCTGCCCGAGCAAACGAGAAGACCCATATATGTATGTATTTTTGGAATTAATAAGGATTTTATTGAAAAATAAAAATTTGTTTTATGTTACATTCAATCTTGTGTTCATATTTACGGTCATGTTATTCAAAGAAATGTTTGCAAAAAAAATAAAAATACCCCCAATACTTAGAAATCGTCAAGCTTTTTTCTCAAATATGTCCATTTTGAGAGAGATTAAAGTTGCGTGTGAATTAGAATTGGGCCTAAGTAATAATTTTCATTTTTGGTTGAACTATCCCTTTAAATCCCTATTTTTTTTTTTGGAAAAAGGGATCTTTAACTAACCTTGTTTGACCTCTGCAGCAGTCACTGATGATTGGTCAATGCTTGCTTTGTCCCTGTAAGAAACAGACATAATGCATGTCAACATATCTGTGATATCTGTGAAGACAACTTTCTTCACACTATCAGTTCTCGAAGAGGGACGTACCTTCCATCCTTTTCTGCATCTATAGCCGCCACGCTGTCCATCGTAGACTCATCCATTGTGTCCAATGACTCACTCTCAGCGGCCTGTTCACCGTCTTCTTCATCTTCCTCATCAGAGGAAGAGGACGATGCTGAGGATGATGGTGATGAGCTCTCAGAAGAGGAGGAAATGCTTTCGTCATCACTGTCTGCGCTAAGGGCTTCATCTGAGAAACATGAGAAATAGACAAAATAATTACATAGCAAAACTCATAGATCTACAAGCTATGTTTGGATAGACAAATAAAAGCCTAAAATAAAGTGCACATAGCAACAAGGACTCAAATTAATAAGCACAGTACAAAAGACAAACAAGACAGCTTCATACCTTCTGACTCATCCACTTTGTCACTGTCTTCATCCTCCTCCTAAACATAAAACAATGAGGAATCACCATTCACAATAACATGTTTGAACTCATCTGTTGGGAGTTGAGAGAATTCCTCCACAGAATTTTAAGAAAAAAAGAGAAATGCTGCCATCTAGCCATTATTCAATGAAATAACAAGTATTACATATTCTGCAAAAAAGATTTTCACCTTGATAGAATTGTTGCCTATATAGGCATCACACATTGTATCATGACGAGAGAAAAGAAATCATTTACATCAAATATTGATGACATTATACCATCTATTGGAAATATTTAAATGAACATTCATCTGTCATTCATGAACAGTGAAATATTTAAATAAAAAACAATTCCAGTTTCCTGAGATGTTATGCACGTTATGTTATTCTGTGTAAAATGTATTAGAAAAACAAAAATAGAAACTAAATATTACCATTATTCAATTTATAGCCTTTTTTTTTAAAATTCAGAACAGATAAATTGTTCAATTTATGAGGTTGTTCAGTTAAGTTGGTAATAATTTTAAACAGTGCTGTTATCATTAACTAAAAGGTTAAAATTGAAAATGTTTTTTGTTAACTGAAATAAAGTGGAAAATAAAATATAAATATTAGATTAACTTAAAAAAATTAAATTGTACAAATTTTAAATGTGTAAGTTCTAGTACTAATTAAAAAAAAAAAAAAAAAATACATCAGCCTCTGC
>NW_015628370.1:831568-834688 GCF_001515625.1 Sinocyclocheilus rhinocerous
AAAAAAAAAAAAAAAAAAAAAAAAACATCAGCCTCTGCAATTCTCTCGTGCAGGGCAAATGAGGCTTGAGTAGTAAAGGAGTAATATAATGCTCCAAACCAGCCTGCGCCCACTACTACACAGACACACAAAGGACAGACATAATGGTAAAGAAACCAACCTTCTCAGAGGAGGAACCATCTGATGTTTCTTCTCCCTCGCTGTCCAGATCGTATGGTTTGCGTGCCTTGGCTCTGCTCCTTCTCCTGGCTGCTCCTCTGTCTGCTACACGCCTCTCCTCTGTTCTTCCTGCAGCAGTGTCGGCAGATTTCCCCTGATACGAGTCTGAGAGTGAGAAAAAGAATAGTTAGCAAAGGAAGAATACATAGGGAGGTTATAGAATTACAATTATGTAAACGTCAAAAACAGAACCTTTGAGAGAATTACGGTAATGTCATTAATCCAGCTCTAAAACAGCATTAGAGTCATACCCTCATCTTCCTCATCGGGTGGAGTGGAAGGCCTGGCTCTCTTCAGCTCACCACCCTCGACAAGTTCCTGAGGATCCTTCCTCTTCACCTGAACAACACATTCCTCATTAGTAACATCATTTTCATATGAGATTATTTCAAATCATGGTAATGAAGCGCACCAGTCTTAATGCAATTAAATGAAAATATTTCAATTTCTGTTAGAATTTCTTCAAGGTAAACAAAACTTTTATTTTGATGGTTTGTTGTGAAGATAATTCAATATCAGTGTGTATTTGATGGTAATTTTTCTCAAATGAAACTTCTCTGAAATGACTCTCAGAACAGCTCCGGAAATTAAGTTAATGCGTCCATGTCCTCACATATTGAGACACAGATGCTAAAAACACAGCATCATGTGTGTGTTTGAGTTTGTGTATCAGAATAAAATTGTGACATTCATATTTCTGCTGTGGGACAGGCTGTTAGATCAATCCATATAGAGTAAAAATGTCCAGAGCTTACCAACATAAATTTTAATCGCAATTGCAATGTGATATTGTTTATCACCCAGCCCTAAATGAAGGATAAAGATCAATTTGCTTTAAGACCAATATGAAAGTTCCATGTGATGGCCTCTAGGGGGTGAAATGTGACAATTACTCGTGAATGTTGGAAAATGTTTTCAGATGTTTAATAGGTGGGAAATAACGTCAAGCACCTTAAAAGAAGGCAAACGCAAGGCCCCCCGCAGGGAGAAACCCTCCATGCCTCCACTCTTGGCCCAGTCTACCAGAGACATGAGTGGCTCCCGAGGTCGGTTGCTCGTCTTCTCGTCCTTCTTGTCCTCCTCGCGCACAACTGCAACTCCCCGCATGGCTGTCTGGAATGGCTGAGCAAACGAAAGCAAGAGGTGGTACGGTTCATGAACACTGAAGGTCATTCACAAAAAACATACAGAAAACACTCTGATGTTACCTTAGCTTTCTGTTCCTTGCGGTCCCACCACTCGTCGAAGGTGCCAAAGGCGACATTCTCCACCATCTTGCGGTTCAGGTCCCTCTGCATGATGCTCTTCATCTCCTCGATCAAAGCTGCCAGCACCTGCTGCACTACTGCCTCGTAGGGGTTGTGGCCCATTATGGCCATCTGGTCACCTGCCACTCCGTACAGCTCTCCATCTACGCCAGGCACTGTGCCGAAGCCAGGTGGAGGATAGTGGGAAGGAAACTGCTGGGGAAGTAGGTGAGGAGGCCAGGGGCTGTGGGGAGGTGGGATGGCGTGATGGTGTGGAAGCTGTGCGGCGTGAGGGTCTGGGTAGGCGTATGGTAAGTGAGGGGGGATGTAGCGGTGGTCTTGGTCATAGTGGGTGGCAACATTCCCATCTTGGTCCATGTATGGGTGGTGTGGGTGGTGTGGAGGTGCATGCGGAGGGGGTATTGAATGGAGATGAAATGACGGGGGATATTCAGAGGTGGGCGGGACTTCTCCAGGGGGTGCCGTAGAGCTGTTGGAGGAGGCCATTCGCATCTGGTGGAGACGACTGAGCATGTGTGTCTGCATCTGGAATGACATGGGTGCTCCTCCGCAGTACTGGCTCATGAGCTCCATGGAGCTGGCATAGTCGTACATGTGATGCGGCAGCGGAGGAGGGTACTCTGGGTGCAGCTCCATGTGAGGAAGCGGAGGTGGTATGCCAGGGGGTGGCGGAGGCTGCAGGGAGAAGCCGGGAAGAGGTGGTGGAGGGAGGTGGGGAGGGTAAGATGGGATGGGCGGAGGTGGCATGGTGGCACTGAAGTGCTGGCTGGTGTCCGGGGCAGGACTCGCAGAGGGGTCTGGGGCTTGGGAGGGGAGGGCAGATTGCGAGGAGGTGGCCGGTGAAGAGGACGACGAGGCAACGGGATGGGGGGTTGCTGTGGTTATGGCACTGTCATCTTCATCGGATATTTCCATATCTTCCCCAGAGGAGTGAGGAGAAGGCTGGAGAGAAGAGAGTGTGAAGATTACAGGTTAAAACCACTGGGGGGGGGGAGAAAGGGACATTTTCAAGCTAGAAACAAATATAGTGGTGCACTGAAACAGAAATACAGAGTATTAACAGAAATAATACTCTCATGCTACAGCACTGGTTCTCAATTCCAGTCCTGGGGACCCCCTGCTCTGCACATTTTGCATGTTTCCTTTATTTAACACACCTGATTCAGATCATCGGCTCGTTAGGAGAGAGTCAGATACGTCAGAGACATACAAATAAGTCACTGAGTACGTTTACATGGACGACAATACTGCGATTTTAATACGATTAAGACAATACTCTGATTAAGAATCTACCATGTAAACAGAGATTTTTGATTACCTTAATCCGGCTAAAGTCATAATTGAAGTAAACAGAAATCGAATCAAGACATGTGGAGTATTCCTATTTTAGTCGCATTACTGAAGTGCAGAATAGACATGTAAACACCTTAATCACATTATTACCGTCGCGTAGGACTTTTCGCCGCATTTTGCAACAGGATACACACACGGCAGTGGTCAACCGTTTGATGGCAAATAAAAGAGCTTCAACACCGCCATCGTCTGTATGCACATACAAATAATTAACTGCACTTGAGCTTTCATAAAATTAAAAATGAAACACCCAAAACTGTACATGGCATCATCACGAAGA
>NW_015628370.1:835414-858149 GCF_001515625.1 Sinocyclocheilus rhinocerous
AGCACTGGTTCTCAATTCCAGTCCTGGGGACCCCCTGCTCTGCACATTTTGCATGTTTCCTTTATTTAACACACCTGATTCAGATCATCGGCTCGTTAGGAGAGAGTCAGATACGTCAGAGACATACAAATAAGTCACTGAGTACGTTTACATGGACGACAATACTGCGATTTTAATACGATTAAGACAATACTCTGATTAAGAATCTACCATGTAAACAGAGATTTTTGATTACCTTAATCCGGCTAAAGTCATAATTGAAGTAAACAGAAATCGAATCAAGACATGTGGAGTATTCCTATTTTAGTCGCATTACTGAAGTGGGGACATTTTCAAGCTAGAAACAAATATAGTGGTGCACTGAAACAGAAATACAGAGTATTAACAGAAATAATACTCTCATGCTACAGCACTGGTTCTCAATTCCAGTCCTGGGGACCCCCTGCTCTGCACATTTTGCATGTTTCCTTTATTTAACACACCTGATTCAGATCATCGGCTCCTTAGGAGAGAGGCCCGTCGTCTGTATGCACGTACAAATAATTAACTGCACTTGAAGCTTTCATAAAATGAAAAATGAAACACCCAAAACTGTACATGGCACTATCACGAATACAAACTATATGTTTATATGTGAAATTCCGGAGGGGACGTAATGACGTGTGCCATTAATCGAACTATGTACTATAACATGTAAAACAAGAACATGAAAGGAATATTCTAAAAGAAACTCATGTAAACACCATAATCATAATATTGGCTTATTTAGAATAAGGTAAATAATTAGATTACTGATGTCCATGTAAACGTAGTCAGTGTGTCAGATAAGAGAAACATACAAAATGTGCAGAGTAGTGGGTCCCCAGGATTGGAATTGAAAATTACTGAGCTACAGAAAGGAACATGCCAAAGTCTACCAGAGCATGAAAAAGAGCAAAAGCATGTTTCACTTCTGTTAATTTACTGGATCATTTACGTCGTGTCAGAATTACCAACGTTTATAAAAATAAAATGCAACTTCAACTGTGATAGTTCACCAAAAATTAAAAATCCAGCATCATTTACTCACCCTCATGCATTCCAAAACCACAAGAATATTGTTTGTCTTTGGAACACAAATGAAGATATTTTTAAATATCAACCATACTCAAGCAAGTGGATAGGATTTCATTAAAATATCTTTAATAAAAATCTAAAATCTTAATTTGTTTTATTGTTTTATTATTAATGAATTCATTCTGATTGACAAATCTGAATGTAGTGTTTACATGAATGCTAAATAAAGTGATCGGGTTGCTGTGCGCATTTATATGTCACAAGCTTCTGATCGGATTTAATCTTTTGTCTTTAATAAAAATCTAAAATCTTAATTTGTTTTATTGTTTTATTATTAATGAATTCATTCTGATTGACAAATCTGAATGTAGTGTTTACATGAATGCTAAATGAAGTGATCGGGTTGCTGTGCGCATTTATATGTCACAAGCTTCTGATCGGATTTAATCTTTTGACATGCGCACACTGCATACTGCATATGTCGCATACTGTTTTAAAAAGCACATTTGATATTTATCTACTTCGGTCCTAATTAGGCGACGATCAGCACATGAACAGTTGTGCTGTGCTGCTTACTTTTACTACTTTATAAAGTGCCCCTTCCTGCACCCAAAACCAGTCGTCTGTTGATGAGAGTCTTAAACAAGGACTGGTGGATGCTGTCCTGCTCCACTTCACAGATGCTAAGTAAAAGCAGAATTTTAGAATGATGGGACACTCATTTATGACACTTTATGTACCAGGAAGGCACAGCTCGTTCTGTGTGTCATACGTCATTACGCTATTTCTACGTCAATTAGGGCTGCACAATTAATCGAAATTAAATCGCAAAGGCGATAAATCGCGATTAGGCTGAAGCTGCGATTGTCGTGCGTATCTTTCAGTGAAGCTCGGTTCTGTGATCTCCATCCGAAGGCCAGAGGGTGCTCTCGCGCTGAAACTCCAAATACGCCCCACAGAAGAAACCCAGGAAATCCCTATAGTGGTTGCTGAATAAACAGAAGATTTAAGTGCTTTGATTAATTCAATGTGACTAATAAACCCACGACTACGACAATATATGGTTTATCTGAGTTCGTCTTATTATAATTTTTATTATAATAAAGTATATAATAATGCAATGCTAATCGACATAACCTTTATCGCTGCTTAGAATACTATGAAATATGTTGTGTGCCTTATTCTGTGTAAGAAGCCACATCATCTCACAGAAGGATTTACTTCCTTTACTTCAAACACTCGACTGACGTTATGAAGAGAGTTTGGAGTAAAAACATGTTATTAAATGTGGTATTTTCACGTGCTTTGATGGAGCAGCATTTACTACACAGAGCCGCACTGACAAGCTACGCAAACAGCTTTCATAATCGCAGAACGATTTCTTCGATTTCATAATCGCGCAATTAAATCGTCTGCGATTATGAACGTGATTTTGCGTAGCTCGTCAGTGAACTACGGCTCTGTGTAGTAAACGCTGCTCCATCTGAAAGCACGTGCTGGAGATTTACTACAAATCACAGAACCGGCTTTACTGACGAGATTAATCGATTAATCGTGCAGCCCTAACGTCACTGCATATGCGCAGTACTTTCCAATTTCAGTTTTCAATCCGATCAAGTGTTTACATGTCCTCTCGCTCGGATTACAAAAGGAATAAACCACCAACCCCTTACAATCCGATCGAAATTTTAATCGGATCTGGCCAATTCAATCCGATTGATGTGGTTAAATGTGACTTTTTTTAATTCTGATTTGCTTCTAGTCCTATTACGGGATTATTAGGGTCCATGTAAACACACTGTTAGCATCATATGTGTGTTTGAGTTTGTGTATCAGACAAACTGCAACATTCATATTTCTGCTGTGGGACAGGCTGTTAGATCAATCCATATAGAGTAAAAATGTCCAGAGCTTATCATTGTTATCAACATAAATTTTTATCGCAATTGCAATATCTGCTTTACGACCAATTTGAAAGTTCCATGTGATGGCCTCTAGGAGGGTGAAATGTGACAATTTTACGTGAACGTTTTCATTAAAAGTATCTTAATTTGTTTCAAAGATAAATTAAAGTCTTATGGTTTTGGAACCACACTAAAGTGAGTAAATTAAATATAATGATATATTTAATGATATACACCATATTTTGGGTGAACTAACCCTTTTAAGGAAGTCATGGAGCTACTAATGCACATAATACTGTTTTATATCAACAGTGAACCAATAATGGATAACAGGTCTGTTCTGATAGGGTCGTGAACAGCAGAAAAACAATGCTACTGCAAATAAAACTAACCATTTAATAATAGTACATTAGTTATAATAACGAAACAAACAGGCATATCAGCTTTAAAAAAGGAGGAGATGGAATGCTTCCCTTATCATCTCAGAGCATTTTGTAATTTAGCACTAATATATCCACCATAATTTTCAATGCAAAAGTAAGATGTCTTGTGGATGTGTGAGACTTCTGATTAATTAGCCGCTGTTTGCTGGTTGAGTCTTGATATTTGTGGGTTTGTTACTGTTTCCAAGCCTCTACTCCATTTCAAGTGAGAATACTACCTCAACAGTCATTTATGAGCACTCTTCATCTATAACAAACATTTAAGCTCAATTTTTTAAAACTTCTGGTGTACACTACAGTCTCCAAGTTAACGATGTCCTTGACACCAACATTTTAACAATTTATAAACAAGAAATCATTCGAAATAGAGATAATGATTAGAATTTTTTTTTATTTTTTATAGTACCACAGAAAAACGTGATTAAATATATGCACCGTTTGTTGTGTTCTTTTGGGATCTTTTGGGACCCGGAAATGGTGGCCCATGACACCAAAAATAACAAGCAGATTTGCACATTCGAATTACAAATGATGTAACATGTAACCAGTAGGGCTCACCTGTGCCTCTCCATTGTAGGTGGGTGGTGTGTGTGGAGCCCTGTGTGAGTCAGAGGTTGTGTGCTCCTCCTGAGGCGGCGGCATTTGGCCCTGAAGAGACTCTGACACTAAACTGTGCGTAGTGGGAGTGGAAGAGGCCACCTCTGGAGGCGTTTTCCTGCCTTCACCCACTCCACCACCTTGCCTTTTGCCCCTGCTGCGGCGTCCATCTTTCTCTCCTCTTCTCCTCTGTTGGCTTCCCTCCGTCTCTCCTGGTCTCTTGTGACTAGGCCTTTCACGGTTCTCCTCTCTGAGTTTGTTTCCCCCATTGTCTGCATTCTCACCTGTTTTTTCTCTCTCTCTGTCCTCCTCCTTCTCATCGTCCTCATCATCTGAGGCAAGGAAGGAAAACTTGGCTTTTTGTTCCTTCAGCAACATCTCAATACGCGAGTCCAAGCTGCTACTGTGATGCATGAATGGCAGGCTCTCATTGGTGGAGTCAGGCTCCGGGGAGGAGTCACGCTGTGGAGGCGGCGGAGAGAGGGATGCTGTCGAAGAGGGGAGGTGGTGAGGCAGGGAGGTGGAGGATGGGGAGGTGGAGGATGACGGGATTGAAGCGTGAGGTGGCGAGGAGGTTGGAGGTGTACGAGGTGGATGGGGCGGGGTGCTGGGATAGCGTTTGGGTTTGGTCCACTGTTCTTCTCGGATGGGACTGTCCTGACCAAAATCAAGAGAGCCGAGCGTTTCAGCCACAGCGGCTGCGATGACGGAGGCCGGCGGGAGGGGAGGAGGTGGAGGCGGTGGCGCCAGGGGCGTGTGCTGAGAATGAGCACGGTAGTCATTGTCCATGCTCCCTCCAATCCCAAAACTCCTCTCGCCTGTACTCTGCTGTGGTAGGAAAGTTGGCGAGGGCTCTAGCCGGGAGGAAGAAGGTGTGTCGTAGGGGGACAGGTCTTTAGACGACGAGTATCCTCCATAAGAGGTGGCAGAGGGAGGGGAGAGGCTGTTGGATGAGTGGTGGCTGGAGTTTGAGTGGCCTCCGTAACGTGGATCAGAGCTGTTAAATTCTCCTTCTTTGTCTCGCTCCCATTCCCGATCTCTGCTGCTCCTCCGCCGGCTCGATCCACCTCCACTGCTGCTGTGGTGGTTGTGGGAGTGATGGTGGTTCCGATGCCTTCCATGATCTCCCGAGCGGGAGCCTGAGCTGTCGCGCCGGTAGCCCCTGCCGTCCCTATCCTCCCGCCGATCAGCATGATGTGAGTGATGTGAATGGTAGGATTTGGAGGTGGACGAGGAGTTTGTATCCTGTTGGAAGTGGTAAGAGGAACGTCGGGAGCTTATCCCGCCTTCATAGCGCCCTCCTGAGTCTCTCTCGCGATCCCTATCCCTGTGTCCCCTTTCTCTATCTCGGTCTCTCTCTCTGTCGGACAGCGGAGGTGGCTCAAACTGAGGCCCTGGAGGTGGCATGGGTGGATGCAGCGGCATGTGCATTCCTGAACCTCCAACACTGGGATACGGATAGGGAGGCTCGCTAGGTCTAAAGGGCGCTGTTGGAGGATATCCCAGCCGACCCCTGTGGAACACGGAGGGTTCTTGCGGAGGTGGAGCATGTAAGTCATCATGAAAACGAGGGGGCTTGAATCCTGATGATGAGGAGACTGCTGAAGAGGAGCAGGAGGAAGATGGAAGCATATCCTGCTGGGGATAACTTTGAGTGCTGCTATAGCCACCGTGCCTGAAAGAAAAGGATATTTTCTCAAATCGTTAAAGAGAAATTAACCAAGCAACTTCTAATCAAGGTTTTATGTAAATCTGGAAGCCAACCTGCCCACAGAGTATCCCGAGTCCTGGGAGAAAGGGGTTCCAGAGCGAGGAGTGCAAGGGGTGCCGCCGCCCTGTGAAGAAGCAGAGGAACCTGGCGTATAGGGTCCTCCCAGAGAGGATGGAGGGGTGTCTAGGCGCTGGTCTCCAAATCCAGTGTCCACAGAACATGGGGTGGTGCTGCCGCCAGAGTTTAGAGGTGCAGCGGGAGCTGCCATCTGGTCTGTGGAGAGCCTCCGCCGGATATCAGACGACTAACAAAAGAAGAAAAGAAATATAATCTAATCATTTAGAGAGGGTAAAAATAACTAATACACATTATAATTTTGTTTAATTATCGGTATTGGTTAATAGTGTATGTGTGTAGTTTTCACATTAATTGAACTTTGCCATCATTTAACAATCACTAAAGTCTATCAGTGTAAAATTGTATTAATCTTTAAAAACACTTATAACAATCTAAAAATTTGTATTTTTTATTCTGTATTTGTTTGTAGTGTTTTATTTGTAATTTGCATTACCATACAAAAGATTTCTATTTCAGAAAAATCCACTTTTGAACTTTCTATTCAAAGAATCCTGAAAAAGATTAATCACGGTTTCAAACAAAATATTAAGCACACAACCGTATTCAAATGTACCATATGGAAACACATAAAAATAGGAAACAGTTACTACTTTTACTGTATTTCTGATCAAATAAATGCAGACTTGGTGAGAATAAGATTTCTCTCAAAAGCATTTAAAAAAATGTTTTACCATCCCCAAATGTTTGAATGGTAGTGTATTAAAAAATATATATATAGAATTAATATTAGAAATATATGAGTTATTGGCCATCTTTATCTGCATCATCCATCATTTAAATAATGTTGCATTCCTAATAAAAATACAGTAAATAGTGTGCTAAACAGGGCCCAGAGGGATATAAAATATAAGGCCCTGAACTGTGACTGGCCCACTTACACTGAATATTTAGGAACATGGCAATAAAAATCGTTTTGTCTCAAATCAAGTAAAAAAAAAAAGTCTTATAAAATACAGTATGACCAATAAAATCCCCTATTATTGTTTTATTACAAGGATGTGGCTGCAAGCAATCCAAAACTCCTACAGATAAGTTAGGGAAACAACATTGGTCACTGAACATCATAATGCTGGTATACAGGGGAAAAACAATGTCACAAACATGATATCTGAAAAAAATGGCCAATTGATATTGAGTTAAGAGCCCCAACGCCAGTAGAGTCTCAACGCCAGCAGCCACCGTCTACAGACACAAACAGTTTTCATCTGCATTTGGAAAATCTCAATGCATTGAGCGATGCTTGATGGCTCTTTTTTTTTTTTTTTTTAGACATTTTGTGGTCCACTAGTGGTCACTATAATAACACAGACAGGGGTTTGAGAGTGACTGTAATGTGTAGAATAAACTGCAAGACAACTCAAACCAAGGAAGGCCATTGCTCTTCAAGGACACCAATAAATTTTGGCTGGTAACCGCACACACTTATAGGAAAGCAAAGCATTCTTTCCAGTGTGGCTGAGCTAAGGTTTGTTTGGTACTCACTGTATCTGGCTGAGTCGGGGCTGGGGGCTGGAATTTTTCAGTGAGAGCTTTGCCTCCAGTCGGCACTGTCTGAGGGGTGTATGAGCCACTCACTATCAATTCATAGTACTTCATCCTCTGTTGGCCTAGAAAACACACAATATCAATTCAACTACAGAGTGGCGCATTTATTTCCATCATGCAATGCTGGACATTCCATTTTTTTCATTATACAGTTTCATCATCACTATGTTTCATATTTTCAAGAAATAAAGAGATGTAAGGATATAAACAAGCATTATTCTAAAATTAATTTTGACATTTCTTTGCAAGTAGGAATGCAAACAATTACAATTTTATTCTTTTTTTATCCAAATAAATATAATAAATAAATAACTAAAATCATACATTTTAAATGCTACAAATAAATTTAGGCATCACAACATTGTAATGTTAAGTATGAAAAATGGATAGTCATTTAGAGATTTTCTAAGGATGACATTTAATAAAATTATTAAATTACTATTGGTTTTAAAGATTAATTTTTAATGAGAGTTAGATGAAGGCAAAATACATTTAAAATTAAAAAAGGGGGAAGATGAGCATGAAGGATTAAATATCCAGTAATGTTTTTAAAAGAAATCTCTCATGCTCACCAAGGCTGCATTTCTTTGATTAATAATATGGCTAAAACAGTAATACTAAGAAATATTATTACAATTTGAAAATCATTTTCTATTTTAATATATTTTAAAATGTAATTTATTTCTGTGATTGCAAAGCCGAATTTTCAGCAGCCATTATTCCAGTCTTCAGTGTTAAATGATCTATCATTGCAATATGCTGCTTTGGTGCTCAAGAAACATTTTTTATTATCAGCAATGTTGATAACAGTTGTGTTGCATTATATTTGTGTGGAAACTATGATAGACATTGTTTCAGGATTATTTGATCAATTTAAAGTTCAAAAGAACAATTTATTTGAAATAAAAATCTTTTGTAACATTACAAATGTCTTTACTGTGACTTTTGATCAATTTAATGCATCCTTGCTGAGTAAAAACATTTATTCCCCCCCCCAAAAAATAAACTTTTTGAAAATCATTGACCCTGACCTTTTGAACAGTAGTGTATATAGAAAGTATATACCTCAGAATATTAATGATCAAAACATTAAAAGACAGAAACACACCTTTGATATCTAGCTGGACATGGACAATGTTTCCCATGACAGAAGTATTGTGCAGGTGTTTGACAGTGTCTTTGGCCCCTCTAGTGCTGGTGAAAAGGACGCGGGCCAAGCCCAAGTGCTTCCGTGTCTTGGGATGAAACAGAATCTCCATTTCCTCAACCTCACCAAACTTGGCACACATCTCTGCCAGGAAAGGCTCTTTGATGTTATCATTCAACCTCGCAAAAGTCACTTCCTTAAGTGGTATAGGACCTACATAATACTCGTCCAACTATGAAGAGCAAAAAAAAATAAAAATGAAGAAATGGGTTAGCATGCACAATACAAAAATAGACAAATACAAAAAGCTCACCAGAAAAGCAGCATAATAAATTGAAATGATAAAAAAAGAGGCATACCTTGAATTTGGGCACTGGTAGTGACAGCTCTGTGTGTCTAGACCAGATTCTGCGGGGTCTTGGATCACGCAAGTCCCCCACAGGTGGGAATCCTGAATCCTAAAAACAAGCAGAACACAAACTTTACATAAGTATGCACACACAAAAGTGTAAGTATGCTCCGTTTGGCAGTTAGATGTACTGTATATGTACATCCATACCGGTACACTAAAGTGAACCCCATCATATCTGTAAATTTTCTGAGCAACCCGTCGGATAGCAGGGTCTTGTACTAGCTTATAGCTCTTCCATTGCAGACTGAGAGTTCGCTGAGTGTCCGCCCCACTGTCCGGATCCATGCTATCACTGCAGAGAAAGAGACGAGAGCAAGATGTTGTGCAGATGCTCAATGACACATGTTGAAGTTGCATAAGAAAAGCTTTTCACTTATGGCTCATTCATTTCACCAAGCAACCAATATGACAGTCCATCTTGAAAACCTTGCATTGTAATCATCAAAAAAATAATAACAAACAACGTGACATTGTTTATAAAAACACACACAAACAGATTTCTATTTAGTGGGCTGTAATATGTGGTCACCTCTTTATTAAGATGCTGACTAATATTTTGTTATCAATCTGACTTCTGCGTCCCTTATATTTGTGTTAGATAAATATGCTATCTTCAACTTAAAATGTCACATTTATCACACACAATAAAGTGTCACCTCTTTATTAAGATGCTGACTAATATTTTGTTATCAATCTGACTTCTGCGTCCCTTATATTTTGTTAGATAAATATGCTATCTTCAACTTAAAATGTCACATTTATCACACACAATAAAGCGTGGAAAATAAAAGCACGGCTCCCCGCTGTGTTTTACGGAGTAATAAACAAAAAGCACTGCAGATATTGTGTAATACATACTATCTGACATATCGACTAGCAACAACAACAACGAGCTAACATCATAAACACTGAAGCTGCTAGCTGCTCACAGCGCGAGCTAGCTAAAGTTCAACTTCAAAACGATGTGACAGTAGAATACAGGGCAAATACCAATGACTTCTAGCAAACGAATTTAGACCAATTCCCAATACTAAAAAGAAATATTCCTACACGATGTGCCAAAAGACTCACACAACGGCGCGCGCGTCTTGAGGAGGATTGCCCGCTTCGACAGCCGCTAGCTCGCTACAGCTAGGCCTGTATCGGACGGGGAAAACACACAATCCTTAGTTAAAATCTAGCTCCGTTTTGAAGTATGGGCCCTAAATATGGTCTAAAACGGTGTCGCTTGTATTCCGGTGCAATATCGATGCGGCAAACGTCTTCAAATTTCGCCAGAAAATTAAATGTACTAAAAAGAATAACATAATACAGTAAGCGGCCATCCCATAACTAACCTGAGAACCTCGCCTGCTCGCCATCAGTCACTAGAAATACTAACCATTGCATTGGCACTCGCACTTTCCACATAATTCCCGGCTATGTTCCTTTGCTATGCAATATTTAACAAATAATAACAAAATAGAACGTGGTTAGTTTCATATAGTAGTAGTAATATAAATTCAAATGAAATTATTTTCCTGCCTTTACTTTTCTCAGAACAGCTCAAAATATTTTTGACCGATGTAAGTGTGACTTCTTTATGGCGAATGTGCATTTTCATTTAATTTTACGTCATCGAAGTGCGAACTTGATATAGCTGCGTTACTTAAAAGGTTATTTTCTATACATAAATATAGCAAGATTTTGCACGACAAATTTATAATAATGTTTACGTTACTAAACAGTAAAAACAACAAATCTAGAAGATGGGTGCAGATATATTATTTGTTTATTCTTATTCCATCCACAAGTTCAGAAATACCTACACGTTAGAGGACAGCAGGTGGCGCTGCTACAATCTTAAAAAGTAATTAAACATTTATCGATACAGTTTGTTATTCCTTAATAAAATTGAAGGGTATTTTTTGTAAACATAATGGTAGGTAAGTATAATTTCTTTCTCTTACCTGTGCTTTTGTTGGCTCCTGTTTTTTTTCCATGCCAATGTTCAAAACAACCTAAAAGACTCCTGGGATGCAAGTTGGATGTCCCAGTTCAAACTTCCTCAACTGTTTTGTTGTGGTCTCACCTTCATTGACCTTTCAAAGGACAGTGGCTTGGTGCCTGCATCAGCATCAACGTTTTAGGACTGCTAGTAGTAACTTTATTCAGGGGAGTTTTTATTATTTCATAGCCATGATTTGCTTTTGATCTATCTGGTCCTCTATACACAAGTGTGCACTGTTGAGTAACTGGGATGCACCTCAAGCTCACCATCTTTTTTGTCTCTTGACATGCTGAAACCTCTTCCTATTATTTAAACCATAGATAAATTACCATCATGAAAACTTTGTGCCATTAATCTTTAAGCAGTTATTTTAGCATATCATTCACTAGACAAACAGTTTACCACTATTGCAAAACAGTGAGATCAATGCAAATGGCTTGGAAACGTGGATGAAAAGATATTGAAATAAAGTAATGCCACATAACAAGTTAGCTATTTTTCAAATATTTTTAATTTTAAACCAGTTTTCAAAAAATGTAAAAGAAAGTACATTTTAAAAAATTTGCACAAATATTACAACTGACCTAAACACCAACAAATTCAGAAAGGAAAAAAACAAATTTCATGATTAAGAATATCAGAATACAGAGAGAATAAAAAAAAAAATGACCAGAACTAAAACAAAAACAATTATTTTAACAACATACAACACAAAACATGAGCAACAAGGTAACACATGTTGAAGTGGAGTAAATACTGGTCCCACATTGAAATAAAGTCTTATTTGGACAAAAGAGAATTTCCCATTAGTAAGGCCGGTCTCTGCGGTCATGTCTGTGTTCACCTCTGAAAAACACACAACATAGGCACTGAAATACATTTTCACTGGTGAACATTGTACAGTATACTGAAAATCAGTTTTCTACTAAATAACATTTTAAGATGTGTGAGAATGCGAATCATCAGTAATTTCACCTCGAGTCCATCTTGCCGGGTCCAAATCCTCCTCTGAAGCCCCCTCGATCACCACCACGGCCACGGAAACCACCTCGATCAAAACCGCCTCTGCCTCCACCAAAACCACCTACAAAAACAGGGACATTAAAGCAGCAATCCACTGTCTGGGTTCACTAAGGCTACGTTCACACTGTCAGTTTTTGGGATTGACAACTGCATTTTCTTGACGGGAGCGGCTCCGGTGTAAAACTGACGGGATCTAAAAATTTCAGGTGACAGACACGCAGCTCATTTCTCCGTCACTGTAAGTTACCGAAAACACGTAACACACGGTAAACACGCGTTTGTGCGGCAGAGCGGCTCTCTCTCGCACTGTATGACATGACAGACAACTAGTTGTCCAGTTCCCTCTCGAGCTTTCACGAGACATCACGGAGATATTTTTCCGTTATGGGAACTCCTTCCCTTCCAACCTTTCCTGAAGTCCTATTGGCTCCCGCCAGTCCCAATGACTGGCCAATTGACGCGAAGTATGCAAATCGCATTCAAATACTGACGAGCTCGAGCGGCAGTATAAAATGCGGTGCACGCGAGTAACCAGAGCGTTCTGTTCCGTTCACACAGCGCGTGTGTTCCACGAATGCGGTTGAGTCCTGAAAATTTACAGGTGTGAGTTTGGTTACAGAATGCGGTTGTGTCACACCCGTATTCTGCTGCTGTGTGAACGTGGCCTAAGTCACCTACGACTGCAGCATCTTGTTCTTTTTTGCAGAAATGTTTCTCTTTACCTCCCATCGGTGGCATTCCTCCTCCACTTCCTTCCGGTTTGGGAGCTTTGCACTGATTGCACTCATTTCGCCATGAGAAGTTCAAATTACCACAAGTTCTGCCCACACCAGAGCATGTGAGCGGAGCGGAGCGTGAGCGGAGCGGGGAGCGGAGTGGTAATATTTCCTTAAGAGCGCAGAGCGCCTTTCTGAAGATTCCGCTCCGCTCGCTCAATACGCCCAGCGCCGCTCGCTAACGGAGCGCTTGCTTGGGCGGTTAGAGCGACTGAGCGGAGCGTACGTCCATAGAGCGGAAAACGTAGCGGAGCGTCACACCGCTCCGCTTCGCTCACATGCTCTGGCCCACACACAAGATAAAAGCTCAGAAAATATGAATGTGAAGTCACATTTATTTACATAGCGCTAAACTCACAATACACATTGTTAAAGCTGCCAGTTGAGATTTGCTATAGTATATAATGCTTTACATGAGTGTACTGTATATAATTTGTATTATGTAACTGTAAACACTTCACAATTTGTTAAAAGTTTACAAAACAACACTTACGGGTTTGAACATTTCCAGTCTCCTGCTCTTTGCTGGCCACCACCGCGGCTGCTGCCATTGTTGCCTGGGAAACCACCACCACCACTATCACCCCCAAATCCCCCACGGCCCATTGGCCCTGCAAAAGGAGAAGAAAACCATGTCAGGAAAACAAAACAGACTAAAAGAAAAGGAGATAACTTAAAATACCACAGAGAGATCAAACCTTACCACCTCGACCATGACCACCTCTCATGCCACCACCGCCGCGTCCAAATTCAACTCTGCGAGTAGCGAAGGACACCTTGATAGGATTTCCACTAAAATCTTTACCTGAGGAGGAAAGATGTATGTGACTTAGACATCCAGGAAATCAAAAAATGCAATAAGACTAACAGACTCCAACCTTGTTTTAGAGAAAAGGCATTAGTGTGATCTACTTCAACATACCATCAAACCAATCAATGGCTGCTTTTGCAGAAGGAGGGTCATCAAAGGAAACAGTAGCCTCCCCTTTAAGCTTTCCTGTCTCTCGGTCCGTGTACAGATTTATCATGGGTAATCCTGTTTTCTTATTGACCTGTGTGAGAAAATAAAACAACATTAAGACAAGCAGTACTACGCTAAGATAGCTGCTGCACAATGGGAGTTTTCTCTTGCTTTTCCACCTTGATGATGCCGATCTGTTTGAAGAAATCTGCTACTGACTCAACAGTATAGTCGTCTCCGAGACCTTGCACAAAGATGGTGTTGTTGTCAGAGTTATCCTGCTCCCGCACTGTAAAAAAAAAAAAAAATTCTGAAATGTATAATCAGGCTTAAAAACGGTCTAAAAATGCAAGTAATAAACAATTACGTTAGTTTCCGTATTTGACTTACTATTGGGCCCACCAGCTCCATGATCCCTGGGCCCTTTGAAGTGAAAGGAACAGGCATTAATATTACATATGTACACAAATACACAATTTACACACACACACATTACTCATTCTTAATCCTTTGACTTTCATTTTTGGGGTCATATACTTCTGGACCATCAATTATATATAATGTATGCTCCAAATATAGAAAATAGGACCTGATGCAAAACTGTAGCAGGATATTTGAGAGAAGAACACCACAAGCACCAACCAACACTACACATTTCCAAAACTGACGAAAACTGGCCAAAATTTGAATAAGTCCAAGGTCTCAAGTGGGAGACTCTTTCCTCCCATACCGATAATTGTAGCTCGATTTATACTCATAGGCAATCCGAAATACATATCAGACAACTCCATGTACTGGCTTTTTGTCTCTCATTTTCTGGAAAGCAGCAAACCATGCAATAACCGTCTAGTTCAAACCCCTGCAACCATACTTTTACAGTCTGCTTTGCAAAGAGTGGCTACTGGTTTTTTGTTGTTGTTGTTGGTTTCTTGTCATCTTTATTAATTGTAGGTATTCAAATTTAAAACGTGCATAGCTAATAAGGACAATTTTTTATATTCCAATTTAAAATACCACTGAATACCACTTTGCAACCAGTATCGTTCACCTTTTTTAATGAGGAGTATCTCCATTAGCACTGAACATCACTGTAATAAGTGATATTAGGACACATTACATCAATGACCATACGTTCATAGACCATATGATAAGGTTCTCATTCTCCATCCCACAAAAGCAGATTTCCAAACGGTCAGACACTGGGTTGTCATTGCTTTTGCTCCGAGTACATCTAGACATTAGATTTTCCCAGGTTAAGCAACCATTTTTCACAACTTTTATATAACTGCAAGTAATTTGGCAAACCATTAGAAGTGTTACCAACACCACTGATGTTTTCAAGAGATTCATTACAACGATCAACGATGAACCACCATCTTAAACATTTTACCAGTCTAATCCAAAGATATCAACAAGAATAATACTGAAACCCAAATGGTGTACTTTCATTATTAGAAAATACGACCATAACTCACTTTATTAGAAATAGACAGATGTTCCTTAACCCCAAAGTGTAGCTGGCTTTGAAATCACCTTTAGGTTCACCATACAAACCGCCATCTTCAGCAAATATTCCTTCCATACAAACCCACACAATTTTCACTGGATCTAGCTTCATATCAAATTTGAGCTAGCCAGATAAGTTTCAACACCTTATTATACCTTTAGATGCCGTTTGACGTAGTTACCAGTTAGAAACACTGTAGAGAACACACTGTAAAACCGAACAGTGAATTTAATTAAATAAAATGAGTTAACTTCATTCAAATAATAATGAAAGTTAATTGGACTTAATTGAAATAAGTTCAGTAAATTGAAAATGTTGTTGTAGTAAGGTGAACTTAAAATGATTGCGTTTTCTAGTTCCCAGCATGCTTTGCATCAGACAAGGAAAATAAATGTAGAAATTAAGTGTAATTTTGTGTGTTTTTACACAAGATTAACATAGAGAGACATAAGTTAGTACTTAAATGTTGTGTTATGCTAGGATTTACATAGGTTTCTGTTATGTTGGTTTTGTAGTGTTACCGTTGTGGTGAAGAGTAGAGCCTGTGGTTAGGTTGAGGATGGACAGCAAAACTTAAAGACCATTTATACTGCATGTTGTTTGACTATTTACATGCAAGTATTGTGAGTCTTTTAGATAACTACATTAGTATGTGCCAGTGTGCTGTTGCTAACTAGTTCTTAACTATAAAGATCTGGATGAATGTGCTGTTAATGGAAGCAAGTTGTATATAATTATCATTGTGATGAGTGGGGTGGGATCATGGAAGCGAGGCTTGGCTTGGCTCCCATGGCTCTCAGCCCCGCCCCACTTGTCATAAAAATTTTAAGCTCTACTAACTTAAAAAAAAATGAGTTTGTTTCCTCAAATGTTTTGAGTATTCTTAACTTATCAGGTTTTACAGTGCACAAGCATGATGGTTTCCAGCTTTTTAAACCATTATGAAAATGTTGTTCATATATATTGTGAATATGCTATGTAATGTTGACTCCTTCCATCTCCAGGGGCCTGTTCTTCGTACGTCGCTTATTACATCCGAGATGAAATGTCACATCCAAGATGATATCATCGCGCTAATCAGGATCTGGCTAATTCGGTTCTTCGAACGCACATGTTGTAGATGATTAGATTAGCTGGATTGAGATTCTGCTTAAAAAGATGCAATCTAATCCCGTTTACATGAAATAAGCCTGCTCCTGAGCAGGTTTAAGCTTACGGACTTGTTGCTATGACAGCAACTACAGGATGAGCTTCGAAGAACCAAACAATCCAAGATCATGCCAAATCATCAACAATCAAATCCAGCTAACTGAGTTAGCGATGTACGAAGAATGGGCCCCAGGTCTCCATTACTGTTGTTTTAAACCATTTACTTGTTTGTGTGTTGAATTATTCCATCAGGACCTTCATCAGACCAGTAAAACACTAAAACCACCTGACACAAATGCATTTATACAACCTCAAGAATCAGTTGTTGGCCACCTGAATTCACCTTTTATAAAGCAAAAGTGCTCACACTAGAAGTTGGTTGCAACAAAGAGAGAAAATTCAATTGAAAAAATTGAAAAAAAAAATTCAAGGTAAATTCCAACAATACCATTGTTTGAGTGATGATAAAAAAAATAATAAATTTTAAAAAACTGGCCACGCAAAAAAAAATCAGCAACCGGTACAGGAATTTTTCATTTACGCTTGACGAACGTTTTTTAATATTAAACATGCTCCCAGACTTCTGGAGGCATTACATGCAGTACAGCTGATAAAGTTATGTGCACATCACTTTTACTGTCCAGCCATCACAAAACAATACTGCCACAGTAGGTGCAAGCATTGAAAAAGTCTTTTTTGCAACACAACTGACTCTTTTTTTTTGCATATCTAAAGAATGGTGCCTAGTTTGATTCACAGGGAGCACATATTGACAAACAAAAATGCATACCTTAATTGCATTGTAAGCCGCTTTTTTATGAGTGCATAAACAGATGAACCACAACAATCCATTTGGAGTCACATGCTTTTGGACTGTAAGATGTAACTGCCAAAACTAACACATATCAACCATTTTTCACCATATTTCAGAATATGCTCAATAGATTCCTGTTCCACTAAATATTGATTCTATATTTTTCCTTATATTGAGAATATTATCTCAAGTGTGTAGCGACATTAACAAGAGAGTATTGTAAAATTCTCTAATATCTTCTGTTGCGTTCCACAGGGAAAAAAAAGTCATTTAGACTTGGAACAACATGAGGGTAAGTAAATTACAAAATTCTCATTTTCAAGTAAAATATCTCTAAGATTTTTTACTATGATGGTTTTCAGATGAGTTTGTATTTCTTCCTTAACCATCCATAATGAGCATGCTGTTGCTAAACGTATTAAAGTGTAGTTGTTTACCACACACACACACACCAAGTGGTTACCACATTCTTTTCAGTGTATTCTTTTACAAAATATAAGGCAAGTTTCTCTGTGACACGAACAGACGCCCACTTCTCCCTCTTTGACCAGGCTCTCTTTAAACCTTGTTAAAAGAGAGAGTTCCTTGTTTAAAGAGTTTGTCACTTATCACCAAACTTATTGAATCCTCCGCGATCGCCCATTCTGACGGAGAAGGAGAGAAGCAAGACGAATTGAAGGTTGATGAGGGTAGTGCCCCAATTCACTCTTGAGGCTGGAAAGGCCCTACCCATCTCCATCATATTTTCGACAAGATCCCCATTGCCCCCTTTCCCTGCTGTCCCCTCTCACTAGGTTCACCTTTCCTTACAACCCATAAGGGCTTCTTGAAACCCTTTGATATTTCCTTCCCAAAATCATGCAGGCCCCTATTTCGAACCATTTGGCCTATTTTTCTAAAAAAAAAAAAAAAATTACCATATACTTTTTACCGTGCAGATTTGCAGTGCTTCTGTGAACTCAATCATTTTCTTTCACCAAATCAGTTATTTTATTTTATCAGATCGAAGGCACATCTTTAGCCCAGGACCTTCAACCAAACAGTATCCATGTTCTGTTACTTTGGACAGAAACTGCATACACTGCATTCAGTTTTGCATTTAAATTAATAGACATAACTGATGTGACCACTTTTGGATGAATCCAACTGTTTTAGGATCCCTTTAAGATTTGAAATTATCTTTAAACATTCCCTAATGCAAAACCTTTTTTTTTTTTGCCCTTAAGTTTTTTTTTTTTTTTATAGTCACACATGCCTAATTTATTCTTGACTAATCTTTCCCAGTTCCCAGTTTTCTAGAGCGCTGTGTTTCTGTTTTATCTTCTTCAAAAGGAAAAGCCTAAATCGCTGAACCTTGTAGAAAACAGCCTAGGAGGAGATTTAAAGATTCATTAAAGCATTGCAACACACAATAATCCTGTAGGAGAGGATGGAGAAGATTTAGAGAACAGGTGTTTTTACATGACAGCACCTTAAGGTGTGGACCAGAATGTGGGATCACAGCCAGATGGGATTTATCATCTGCTGCTTCAAATAATTATTTTAACCTTAACCTGCCCATTAATACAATTTTGGTGTGTTTGTGAAAGACTGTATGTTCTTGATACTTTGGATGCGCCAATACTATTTTTTTTGGTATCTAGGAAAAAAAAGGCAGCAGAAGCAGAAACAAGCAAGCGTTTTAGCACTCTGAACACTCATGTCCTCACTTTCAGGTAGCATTTTGAAGAGGGTTTTTTTTTTCATTAAAACATCATTCCAAATCAATTCACTCCAATAAGTCAAGCACCTCAATGCTACTTGTGAAATTCTAAAAATAAATAAATAAAAATCTAGGAAAGCAAAATCAATACAGTCGTTCACAATACTCTGCATGTTAACTTTTTTTACTGTATCAGAACATATTAACATAGCATCAAACCCGAACACCATTGTCAGTGCAACCCTACTTATAACTTACTTGAAAACTAAAACATAATAAAAGCATTACTGATAAAATGAGAAATCATAATGAAAGCAATGTACTATACTAACACTACATGTAAACAAAATGTCAATAAAACCTAAAAATATAATGAATTATAACATTAGTAAACTCCTGGTCACAATGTGCAATGTAGACGTGTGAAGGCAAACATGTGATGTGATGCACTCCCACAGACAAGTAGTAAAATGATCAACTTATTGTCACTGGACAAGTCACGTCCAAACCCATAATGCATTCCTTTTTTTCCACTGATAAGTCAACAACGAACAGATTGTATTATTTAAGACCTGGTCCTTTATTGCAACTTGCGTTTAGTTTTTGTTTCATTTTATGTGAACCTTTAGCTGGTTCCATCTTGTGAAGGGTGAAGACATGGAAATATTCAGCACACTGGCACCAACTTAACATCATGTATCATTTTAGGTAAATATATGAATATGAGAATCACCAATAAATCAAACACCAGACCATTCTGGCACATAATTGGATGATCTATCTATATAGAGTTTAACTCCATATTAATGTTTTAAGTAGACCGTAACTTTACACCAGAATTCAAGACATTTTAACGGTAGTTAATCAAGGTCTAGGCCACCATTTACTTTCAGCCCAGACAGTTGATATGGTGTAACACCTTTGGCTCCATTTGAACCTTTTACCTGTTACTTTTTCCCTAAATGAAACGCTGATGCATACAGGTGGACTTTATGTGGTGAAGGTGATGAGAAAAGTGCGTGACATGAATATTTGCTTACCCCATTCCTCCTCTGCCACGGGGTCCTCCACGACCACCTCTGTCAAACCCACCCGCTCCTCGACCTCCAAAGCCACCTCCACGACCACGTCCACCTCTACCATCCTGACTATATCCACCATCCTGACCACCATAGCCGCCGCCTCCACCACCACCACTCGAGGCATCTTGGTTGTAATCTAGAATAGAAATACAATACAATGACAATGAAATACATCATATGTCTGGTCTGCCCTAAACATTAAAGCCTTGCACTGTATTGACACTTTGAAATAACTTTTCTTAGTAGAAATGTATGACATGTTGACACCATATGGGTTATCAGCTGATCTTGGAGATTTTTCTAGTTTATCTGTATTGGTCGATATTTATTGACCAATACTGGATAACAAACTGTGCATGCTCATTTCCTCTGTTTTTACATAGATTACATCTGTTGTCATCTAAAGTTTGTAATACACTACACTACTTTGGCACAGATTTTTCCCCCGATTTACAGTCTACATGTTTGAGTTGACAGATTTCACAGAAAATCACACAATGTATGATGGGCACAGACTCTGTGTTTTTTTCAATCCATGATTCCAACCAGTCAGAAGATTTCAAACATGGATGATATTTTGTGCTAAATTTTAGTATAAATTTTGCAACAAGGTGCACATTTCTATGTGAATTTGTGTTCAGAACAACTTGAAAGCCTGGTAGTGTGTGTAAAATCTGTGTTTAGAATGAATTGTTTTGTTCTACAACAAACAACTGAAACAAATGTTTAAGCCACAGGGCTTTTAAAAAAAAAAAGAGCAAGTTGCTTGTTAACAAGTTTCTAAATAAGAAAAATGTCAATTCTATTCTATATAACAGCTCTACTTCCTATTACCATCAAACTTCTATATGACGACTTGCCAAACGAATCTCTCAAGCTCACCTCCCTGTCCGTACTGATTTTGTTGCCCATAGTTTTGAGCTGGAGGAGAGCTGTAGTTGGGAGATTGGTTGTAAGGCCCTCCTCCATGCTGAGATGACTGGTGTTCCCCACTACCCCCGTATCCACTGCTCTGTCCTCCACTGCCCCCATATCCTCCAGACTGATCCCCACTGCCACCATATCCACCCCCACCCTGCTGCTGACCGTTGCCATAGTTACTGAAACACAAAATGGGTTTAACACATTCTAATCAACATCCTCACATTCTGGTCACTAAAAAAAAAAAACATTGAGCGCAAGCATTATCTTTAACAAAACTAGATTTTAGACACATTGACATCCAGATTGACAGCTGAAATCTCACCTAGAGGCAGATGGAGGAGCAGACTCATGCTGCTTATAGCCCGAATAAGAGGACTGCTGGTTGTAGCTTCCACTTTGAGCTGGAGGAGGCTGGCTGCTGTTATTGTAGCCTCCAGAGCTGTATGACTGACTGGACTGATTATAGCCCTGAGAGGGGGGCTGAGACGCAAATCCTCCTATAAAAAGACAAGAATTTAGATATGATAGCAAAAGATGGCCTATTCGCAACATTTGAGGTATAATTAGAAGTATTATCGAGTATTACCTGATTGGGACTGTCCATAGCTGGAACTGTATCCACCCTGATTATAAGCGGAGCTGCTCTCTGAGTTTTGGTTGTATCCTCCATAGCTCTGCTGGCTGTAACTCTGGCTGGACTGTCCTCCATAGCCACCATAACTGGACACAACACAATGAATTCATTATCTTAAACATAAATGTGAGCAATCGTTCAATATTACGATGACACTTTGGGAAAGATGCATTGAACTTACCCATGGCTTGAGGTTTGGGCATAATCTAAAGGGGAAAGACAATGCTCGTTATTGATGGTGGCTGTTTTTTTTGTGGCAATTTACAAGTATTTGCAAGATCAAAAATCAGTCTACATTGGCCTTAGGGAGAGATTACTGGTCATCAGTGGCGGCTCGTCGGGGGAGGCACAGCTTCCCCATAATTTTACTGCGGTCAAGCCAGCCGCCAAATCGAAAATCACGGTCAATCTAGCCGCCACGTTATTTCGAGGGTCGCGCATAAACTGCATATTACGGTAAAACCGTCAGAGAACTGATCTGAATGCAGTGCTCCTCTTCCAGCGAACGCGATTTTTTTTCCAACACACAGTCCGTAACTGTATGATGTTAAATACCAAAATAAAAGCCCTCCAATACTCATATTACAAAATAAGAGCAAGAATATACGAGTGCCCACTTCTGGCGGAACCCTTGGAATGGGCTGAACTGCAACGTATAAGCCCTTGATCACTTAGAATCAGCTATGGAGTTGGTTTATTGTTTACATTTTTTCCCTTATGAATTTGTTTGGTGCAGCATTCTATATGTATATAGGTATGTTTAGGCTGTTATAAATGTTAAAAAAATTTATATATATTATAGAGTTGTTTGGGGTGGGGATAAATTAAACGCGATCTGCAATGACGTCACAATCGTGTTGCATTGTGGTCTATGGAGCGGCCTGAAGTGTGCATATGAAGCAGACTCGCTCCCTCGGTCAAAATCGAGGGGTCGAGGGTCTGTCCATATAAACTTCCCTCGTCCACTTCAGGAAGTGGAACGCACTTCAAAATGGCAGCGGGGATTCCCCCGAGGGGAAGTGCTTAGGGAAGTTCGCGAGTGCGTGTCTAAAAGTGGAGTGGAACGCAGCCATGAGCTCTCGTGCCTCCGTTGATAAAAAAAATTAGCCAATCACCATCGAGTGTTCACTTTTAACGCTGAGGAGTGTTGAGAAAAGAACGCTCCGGTTACTATAGTAACCTCGGTTCCCTGAGAGCGGGAACGAGACATCACAGAGATA
>NW_015628370.1:858263-863955 GCF_001515625.1 Sinocyclocheilus rhinocerous
GCACTGTTGCCAACTCTCGCAAGATAAATAAGCAACAGCAGCTTAAAAAACAAGCCCAATTTTTTTTTTTAAAGATTTATTATCATCAATATTATTTAAGATCAATTATTTATTACCAATAAATGAACCTGCAACATATTAACCAAACCACTTTTTTATCTGAAAAGCAAAAACAGATGTTGTTTGACAAAAATTAGCAAACTGCAACAAAGTGAGAACAAAAAACTAATCTCCAATCAGCTGTGAGCAGAATAGGATTGGAGAGATGGAAAAGGAGAAAAACACAAGATCTTCAAAGGGGAACTGTAACATAGCCACATATTTACAGCCTACTAAAATATAGGCTATTCGAACCAAATGTATAGGCTATATAGTTTTAGTATTAGTATAGGACTACTTGTTTTTTATTACAGCCCATGATAATTAATACATTACAAAAACACTGTAAAAATAAGGCTAAAAGTAAGTCATCCCACTCCTCTATGTCTACTTCTATCATCGCATGGATTACAGCGTCACGTTCTTTTTGAACGTGATTTTCTCCAATGAGGGGGAGGAGGGGGTGGAACATTTGGCAAATTAAGCTGCAGCACTTATATTATTGCACTGGTTGGCTATTAACTGTGAGCAGACAGAGTGTCAACCAATGCATTAGAGAACACGGCGAACATAAATAAAGAAACGAAGTTGCTTGTCAGATTTCCCTAACAAGCAACCATATTTTTTTTAAAGAGCACATGCTCTACTGTTTCAAAAACACCACATTCATCACACATACCATTTTCATGCTTCCCCATTAATGCAAGTGTTGAATTTAGTCCTGTGTGACCCATCCTTAATCTAGAAATCATTACTTCTTCCTTTCTGTGTCTTCCATAAAACTGTTCTTTTTTCCCTACTGAATTTACAATATTATAATACCACCTACCTGTGATGCTATTTTCCCATCTTTGTTGCCATATTCTTATTATTGCCCTATTAATTACTGGTTTTATCTCATTCCTTCCCAGAGGTACCTTAACATCCACCAAGTTTTTCTTTAAAGCTTCTTTTGCTAATTTATCCGCTGTTTCATTCCCTACTATCCCAATATGTGCCGGTACCCAACAAAAGTATAAGATTATACCCTCTATTTTCAGTCTGTACAGTAATGTATAAATTTCTACTAGCAGATCTTCTCTATCAGTTTTTGTCGACAATATACTTTTAAGAGCTGATGAAGAATCTGAGCAAATTACAGTCGGAGTCCTATTTGGCTTAATCTGTTCTACCCACTGCAATCCTATTATTATAGCAGTTAATTCTGTAGAATATACGGACAATTTGTCACTTAACCTTAAACTTATTTTCGTCTTAAATCTTGGAATGTACACTCCTATGCCCACTTTTTCCACTTTTTGTTCTTTAGATCCATCTGTATAGATCTGTATAAAAGAATAAAAATTTTCTCTCATAAAAACAATAAAAACAAAAAATTTTCTCTCATAAAAACATTGATTTCATAACTATTAGTATATCTTCCTTCTGCTTTTTCCCGGGCCTCCAACAATCTCATTTCAACAATGGGTTCAGGAATATTCCATACCGATACCCCATTTAATGGCATGTTGGGACAGATTTCTTCATTCTCCAGACCACAATCCTTGATCCACTGTTCATACTTCCAACCAAAACTATTCCCTCCATTCTTTTCATTCTTTTTATAATCATTTAAAATTGTGCGTGTACGATGACTCTTATTACTACCCTGTAGATTAACCCAATTAACCCAATAAAGCTTTTCTCTTCTTAAATCTAATGGCATCTCCCCCATTTCGACCCTGATGGCATCTAGAGGAGTTGATCTTATTGCTCCACAGCAGATTCTAAGTGCTCTGGATTGTATGTTGTCCAGTTTCTTTAATTCTGATTTTGCCGCAGCACCATACACTGCACACCCATAGTCTATACTAGACCGTATTAAGGCTTGATATACATGTAACAGTGCACTTTTCCTTGCTCCCCATTCATACTTGGCTATTGAAGTCATGCAATTTATTACTCCTTTGCATTTGTTTTCAATTTTCTTAATATGTCTCTTCCAAGTTAATTTTTCATCAAAGATTAATCCAAGATATTTGAACTCTGTCACTCTTTCTAACAATTGTTCATATAATTTCAGAGTAATTTGTTCCTTTTTCTTTTTCTTTGTAAAAACCATATATTGAGTCTTTGATACTGAAAACTTCAATCCCCAATCTACTGACCACCTTTCAACTTCATTTATTGATTCTTGTATTCCTTTAACTACATTTCCTAAATTCCTACCTCTTCTCCATACTGCACCATCATCTGCATATAATGCCTTCCCAATGCTTGGTTTAACTCTTTCAAATATATCATTAATCATTACATTAAATAAAATTGGACTGATTACACTTCCTTGTGGAGTCCCATTCAGGATATCATACGATGCTGACATTTCTTCCCCTATTCTTACCTGGAATGTACGCTCAAACAAAAAATCTAATATCCAATTATACATTCTCCCCACTATTCCGATTTTGTTTAACTTAATTAACAGTCCCTCCCTCCATAAAGTGTCATATGCCTTTTCAATGTCAAAGAAAACAGCAACAAGAAATTCTTTCATTATTAGAGCTTTTTTAACATCATTTTCAAATAATATCAGAGCATCCATTGTAGATCTCTTCTTCCTGAAACCACTCTGAGCTGATGATAATATTTCTTTTTTCTCCAAAAAATAATTCAACCTTCTTACTATCATTTTCTCCATGACCTTGCATAATGTAGATGTAAGAGCAATTGGCCTATAACTATTAGATTTTGATGCATCTTTACCTGGTTTCACTACTGGTATCACTATTGCACTTTTCCAATCTTTGGGTAAGGTGCCTTCATTCCATATATGATTATATAAATCCATTAATGCTTTAACGGCTACTTCTGGTAAATTTTTTAACATACTGTAACTGATCATGTCTCTCCCTGGCGTTGTATTCTTTGAATTGTTAATGGCTATTTTTAACTCAAAAGAATTAAAATCCTCATCCATATTACTATCAACTCCTTGTTTTTTCATACGAACATTCTCATATATTTTACTTAACTCTTGTCTTCTTTTTAAGAACTTATCATTCAAGTTTTCAACACTATGAACTTTAGCAAAAGTTTTGGCTAAGACTTCTGTCTTTTCTTTATTCGTTCTGGCTATTTTCCCTTCCTCTTCAATTACAGGGATCTGTTTATAATTATTAATACCATTCATTTTCCTAATCATTCTCCATACCACATGCATTCCAGATTTTGGTTTATATAGCTAATTTTGCCCTTCATGACAACTGTGAGGGGGGTGAATTTTTTTATAACTCATCCGTTTAAATTATATTAAGCCTTAAAGTTCTGCATAATTAAGGGCGTGGCCACTTGAGTGACAGGTGGATTGCCGCTGCTGTCACCACCGTCGAGCTAGGTGGGCGTGGTTTCAGCAGCCAGCTCCCGCCTCTTTGCCCATTTTCGATTATCCGGGAGTGACGCGCAGCCAAGATGGCGACGGCTGGCTCCACCCACTTTAGGCTTCAAAACGCTCGTCGGAAGTCTACGGGTTAAGTCACGGACACTACGTCCATGTTTTTATACAGTCTATGGTTTTAACACAGACTTTTAAGAAGGGATGGATGTTAGCTTCAAGTGATAGGCCAGGTAAGTGAAATTATATTATCTTGCTGTATGTATGTCGTTTTCTTTACGTTTTCTGACTAAAAGCAACCAAAAAGCCATTTTAAAGTGATTTAAGCAAATAATAATAATAATAATAATCGGCAGGGATCCCAGACCAATACAATTAGTGTGCCTCCTCTATTTTAAAACCCACGAGCCGCCACTGATTACAAGAGCCATTCTCTAGTAGTTCTCAAGCACACTGACCACCTCTGTTGGTTTTAAAAGGCAATTAGCTTTTAATGAAACTAATGAAACCATAATTCAGTGGTGTTAAACCGGTTTTGTTTCAGGATCCAGATTTTACAGTGGACAAATGGTGATTCAGCACAGTACCAAACTGATTTATTGCACGTAAGTAAACAAAAATGTCTAAGTAATATTATTATACTATGAACTGCATGAGATCTAACAATATCTAAAATTAAAATCTGAAATTTAAAATGTAAAACATTTACTTTCTAAAGGTTGAATTTTGGTTTCATGCTCTCTGCAACTGATAATTCACCACACAAAACACATTGTGGTCATTACAAACAATGTTTATTCCCATTGAAAACCCATCTTTACTTAGGTCGTATTTTACTTAGTTTAAGTAGTTTTGTTCATGGTTTTCAAAGATGCTACACAGGCTATCTTTCTCATTTTGATGGCTTTATATCAAATAAAATAAATCTGTGCCAAAATAGTTGAATGACATCAACAACAAAATATATGGCAAGCACTACATTTTATTATTCACATTTGGCATCTGCGGATATACGAGAACACACCTCAGAAGTTGAGAATGTGTAGATTACGTTAATAAAATATTAATTCATAATCACTATTACGTACAAAAAAAATGACCTAAATATTTAGATATCGCAATTAATTCCTGAGCAAATGATCAATATAAAAATTATCGATAAATCGATTTTTATTTCTATCAACCATACAATTTAATACTTAATGTATGTATCCCCTATAATAGTTATTTTCAATGTTTTAGCACATGCTGTTACTGCAATAGTCACCGCAGTCAACCCCCCCCCCCAAAAAATGGCAGTAACACAAATACAGCGTCATAAAAAAAGAAAAAGAAAAAAATCCACTCAAACGCTCACATGTCCTATTTCCGAGATATATCGCATTAATATTACAGTAAGAATTACACCCCCATCAGCCATAAGATCCTCATAATGGCTGGTGTGTGTAATATTTTACAGAGCTCCATTATTTCTGTGTGTGTGTGTATGTGTAGTGTGGTGTGGTGGGGGATGGGCACAAATGTAAAATCTTCCCCACCCCTTCCCTCCTGTTATTTATACAGGCCTGCGGTTTTGGCAGACACTGAAAAGTATTTCCTGTTAAAAAACCTTGTGTAATTCTCCACTTTTCAAATCCAGATTTCGCCCCTCTACCCCCCTACTTTCTTTAAGATCGCCCTCTGAATTCAAACAGTGCATATTCTTGAAGTCAGAACGTACTTCCGTCATTGAAAACGCAATCAGGTCCCCTGTCGACGGCGATGGCGGCCCCTCCTTGCCGTCCTAATTGAGTTTACATCAGAAAAATGGGGTGAGAGCATTGTAAACTAGAGCAATGCAGCACAGCTACAGTTAGAGATGATGTCTGGGGCTGTGAGACTCTGCAGAATCCCACCCATCCCCCACACTGGCTTGTCTACTCATTTTTGCCTGGCTGGGCATTGCCTGCAATAGATTCCACCCCACCCCCTCTCCTTTGCTCAGTCATTCAGACTTGGAAAGTCAATAACAAGCTGACATCATCATTGGTTTGTATATTACTCTGGTGCTCTCAGACCAGCAATCTACTAAAAGCAGATCACCTTTGTTTAAGGAACAGGTACGGAGGGGGAAAAAAATGAGCAGAAACAGGAAAAGCGTGAAGCTGTCTGTAGACTTACTTCCTGACCTTCACATTTTACATGTGGTATCATTTTGACTGGTCCAATAATCCTGTGGCGGGT
>NW_015628370.1:864002-864325 GCF_001515625.1 Sinocyclocheilus rhinocerous
AAAAATGATTTTGGTCTATATAGCTAATTTTGCCCTTCATGACAACTGTGAGGGGGGTGAATTTTTTTATAACTCATCCGTTTAAATTATATTAAGCCTTAAAGTTCTGCATAATTAAAGGCGTGGCCACTGGAGTGACAGGTGGATTGCAGCTGCTGTCACCACCATCGCGCTAGGTGGGCGTGGTTTCAGCAGCCAGCTCCCGCCTCTTTGCCCATTTTCGATTATCCGGGAGTGACGCGCAGCCAAGATGGCGACGGCTGGCTCCACCCACTTTAGGCTTCAAAACGCTCGTCGGAAGTCTACGGGTTAAGTCACGGACA
>NW_015628370.1:864654-865123 GCF_001515625.1 Sinocyclocheilus rhinocerous
ACCCATAGACTGTATAAAAACATGGATGTAGTGTCCGTGACGTCACCCGTAGGTTTCTGAAGAGCATTTTTGAAGCCTAAAGTGGGCGGAGCCGGCCGTCGCCATCTTGGCAGCGCGTCACCGCGCGTCACTCCCGGATAATCGAAAATGGGCAAAGAGGCTGGAGCTGGTTGCTGAAACCACGCCCACCTAGCTCGACGGTGGTGACAGCAGCGGCAATCCACCTGTCACTCAAGTGGCCACGCCCTTAATTATGCAGAACTTTAAGGCTTAATATAATTTAAACGGATGAGTTATCTCATCCTCCCGCTCTCTCTCGTGAAGCCAACAAGGAAGTGATTTAAGCTGCAATTAATCGACTGGCCGCTAGAGGCTGGCTGCAAAAGGGAGTCAATCCCATAGACTCCCCATGTTAAAATGCCCAACTTTACAGCAGAAAAAAACATGTTTACAGCCTGGTTCAAAAAAT
>NW_015628370.1:865977-866249 GCF_001515625.1 Sinocyclocheilus rhinocerous
CATTATTTATTCCCCCTCACGACGACCCAAAATGGATTTGAAGTCTTCTGTGAAACACAAAGACTTAGGAAATGTCTCTTTTTTGTCAATACAACAAAAGTCAGCAGTAACCAAAACAATTTTTTTTGGATGAACGATCCCCTTAACCCTTTAACTGTCACCCGTCCCATCTGTGGGGTGCCTAAGTTTACTTAAATATATTACAATTAAATCCTAATCTAATCATGACAAACTATATATCGTTGGAAAGGTCTAAGACTCCTAAATAGATA
>NW_015628370.1:866443-880011 GCF_001515625.1 Sinocyclocheilus rhinocerous
GAAAATGTCGTTTTTGGATATTTTAATTATGATAATGTAAATAACGAAGTTTTTGTTATTAATCTATTTATTTTGTTGGTTAAGTTTCACATTCATAAGTGTAAATTTTCTAACAAAAAACCCTGTTTTACAGTGTTTTTTAAAGAGTTGGAAAATTACTTGTGTACTATTCAACATAGTACTAATAGAAAGGCAATTAAACTGTCAGTTTGTGTTCTGTCTTCAAAATCTTTGAGTAATGTAAAGGTCATGCATGTCTCTGATTATGTGTGTATATATGTTTTTTATTTATTTTATTTTTTTTTCCTTTTCTTTTATCCTTTGTTACCCTGGCTTTGTATTGTTTTGTATATGTCGTTTAAAGCATAATAAAAAATAAAAAAAATAAAAAAATAAAAATACAGTCTATGTTTAAAACCCACAAGCCGCCACTGCTAACTTAGTCATTACCAAAATGAACTGTCATTATTTATTCCCCCTCACGTCATTCTAAACCTGTATGGCTGTCTTCTGTGAAACACAAAGACTTAGGAAATGTCTCTTTTTTGTCCATACAACAGAAGTCAGCAGTAACCAAAACAATTTTTTTTGGATGAACGATCCCCTTAACCCTTTAACTGTCACCCGTCCCATCTGTGGGGTGCCTAAGTTTACTTAAATATATTACAATTAAATCCTAATCTAATCATGACAAACTATATATCGTTGGAAAGGTCTAAGACTCCTAAATAGATATTTTACCAATGTTTTTGTTCAAAATTATGTAGGAAAAGTAATAGATTCATTTTTGACAAGAGTGCACCTCAAAAATCTACATCATAACAGGAATTCTGACCTTTGTCAAAAAGTCTTCTTTGTTGCCTTATTCTCTATCACACTTAAGAAATCATCAGATATTATATATCAAATGAAAACTTTAAATCTCAAAATTCATTCTTTGAATGAACCATGAAAATGGTACATTAATATCATGTTACAAAATGTTTTCATTCATGAATGATAAAAATTTAAGTTTGGATCATGCACTTTCACGTCAATGTTCAAAAATGTGAGTGACAGTTAAGGGGTTAATACAACTAAACAAGCTCCCGTTTCTTAAAAAACGAACGTCTTGACTCACATAATTCATTAATCGTAAAGGGACCGTCCCAGTTTCTGTCGCGTCGCTAGGAGTGTAAATGGGGTGTCGGGAACGCCAGATCATTTTAACATTTTCAATTAATTAAAACTGAATTTAAATCGATGTATAGAGAGAGGGCTCGGACGCAAATATAGGTCAATAGAACAAGCTGGTTAAAACTAAAACAAAATGGCGGATGCCGACATGTTCTTCGATTTTCCTTTTCACAAATAACCCATAAATGCATCAAATACGTCTATCGCGTCTGTAACATGTGCATAAGATCACTAAATGTCCTCACCATGTGCGAGTGACCCAGAAAGAAAATCTGGGGAAAATTACGAGGTGCGTTTTGCATCAGATGCTATGTTTTGGCAAATCCTATATCGACTATAATAAAACGCGAAATCATATTGTATTGGCCGAATCTTACCATTTGACGCCATAATCGCGCGTGAAATCCTTTTAGGAGCTTGAGCAGAAGACCAACGTATGCAATGCTGCACAGTCACCTTCGGTTATACCGATATAAACTGTGAGGCTGACGCTGTTGTGTCCGTTTGAGCTTGTAGGCGGCACCGGTGATGTCACACTATCATCCATTCAACTTTTGGACGTTTACAAAACATTTAGTCTACAATAAGCTATTATACAGTAAACCAATACAATTGCACATTTAAAACCACTTAAAATCCAGACTTAAAGGTGATTTTCTTGAAAGAAATTAAATCAAAGAATATTGAGTTATGTTGGAGTCCCAAAAAGTATGATGCATAAAAAATAAAGCTCAAATCACTTTGTAATGGCTATAACTGTGCATCCTAAAATAATAATAATAATTCAATAAAAACATGAGCAAAAGGGAAAACACAGGTGGCATTCTAATTTAATATAAATTCTAAAATTAAGAAGTTACAACACTGGTATTGAATGCATGAGTGACAGCAGTAGAACACACCAAGCTGTAATGTGCAATAATATGCCTTGTGCAATCAAATTAATTTGATTTTTCATTACAAATAATCAATACAAGAAATACAAAATGATATTGTATTTATCCTGTTAATTAGGATATTGGCATTTTACAGTGTTCCAAGGTCTTGGTGACATTACTGAAATTGCATTAAAAAAAATCGAATACACAATAACCACAAACTAGATCTGTGCTTGGGAATGATCAGATGGCCAGATCTCCCCATCATAAACATGTCACATATTTCATTATTATTACAAATAATTTGCAATACCTCTGAAGCTTTGCAGTGAGTACATGTTTTGCCCCACGAAAGCATTCAAAACATGGCAAATCAATGCCACACAAACAAAACTTGTGGTGTTTCAAAACTTGAGATTGTGTTTCACATGTACATTGCATATACTTAACTAATATACTATCTATACAATACTAATACACTATCTATACAAAAGTATTAATGCAAAAGAGAGGCCTAGAACCAGAGGCATTTGACTTTCACTCCTCTGAGCATGACCAAAAAAGTGAGCTTCTGGAACTGTGGTGCGGATGAGACTCGCAAAGCTTGAGACTCTGGAATAGATACCTGGCCGGTTCTTCTGAGCACACCCAAGTCCAAAACTTACAACCCCTGCTTGAATCCAAGTCCCATTGCCACCAGGACAAACCAGAGGGCCTCCAGAGTCCCCCTGTAAGAGACAAATTATGATATTTACATGGTAGATAATCAGTACAATGGCAGTGTGATAGCATCACATACCTGACAGGAATCCTTGCCTCCCTCTGTATATCCAGCACAGATCATGTCTGATAGGATGTCGACTGTTACTAAATCAGATGACAAAATCTGATACATTGACTGGCAGGAGGACTGGTCAATAATGGGCAGCTGCACTTCCCGGAGCGCCCCGACTCCAGTGAGGGAAACTATTTAAAGGTAAAACAGAGCGAACGCGAATTACAAAATACAAATAATTAACACATGTCAAAAATACATTGTTAAACTACCATAACATAAAATGGGAATAGATCTGTGATAAGCTAGTAGGCTTTGTCCATACATTTTTTTGCATGACCGCTATGTGCAGTCTTATCTCTTATCTATCATTTCCATGTCAAATCATTTTTATCTTTTCCATTCAGCAGCAATGGAAAATCTGCATAAATGCAAGGCATCAGGAAACATTGTTTCTCACTCTAGAGGACAATAAATAAATCTTCTGAATCTTATATATTGTGCATGAATTATAATAATATTCTGAATATTATGTTCTGGGTCAATTTGACCCATTTAGATTGCTGAGATGTCAGAAATACTGGAAAACTTATGTTCTTCCTGAAATTGTGTGACTTTTTCTCATTTAGGGTCATGAACTGCAAAGTGTTGACACTCTGATGTGTTGTGGAAAATACTGTACATACAAAATTTCTATAACGATTAAGATGTTTGAGGGTCAATTCGACCCGCCTATTTCATCTTTGAAGGCCGCTGCACAGACTCGAAATAGAAACATTTAATGTTTTTTTTTTAAATGTCAGTCTCTCACCTACTTTCTGAGGGTATGTACATTTATACATTTGGCAGACGCTTTTATGTGAAGAAATTTGCACTGCACTGAAGGCATACATTTTTATCAGTTCAAGCATGTTCAGTTAGCTGGAAACTGAACCCATTCAATTTGAAAACACACTTCTGTGAAAACACACAAAAGTACTTTTCTACATGTCTTCTGTTTAAAATGTTTTAAAACATACTTACAATACTGTTTATAATATTTACACTGTATGAAAAATAATTCTGAATACAGTTTTAAAAATCAAATGTTCTCATGTTTATTTATTGGTAATGGGTGAGAAGCATTATTGTTCAAGGTTTGCTGTTTTTAGATATTTTTGTTTGGTTTTCTTTTCATAGTGTGATTTTTGGTCAATTTAAAGATCGTACCCAGATTTAGAACCTATTGTAATACAAGTACAAAAAAATCAATAGTTCAGTATGAAGTAAATGTGCTCTACTCATTCCTCTTGCTTTTGAACTCTTTCTCCTCCTTTCCCACTTAAATATCTTGGCAATATCTCAACTGTATTGCATATTCTCACAATTAGGCAATTATCTAAATGTCCATGATTGCTTCTAACCTCATCCCCTTTGTCCACCGTGACTACCACTACTGAAATGAAATGGAAATCCAGCTGTCACTCCAAAGACAAAATCCACATGTACAGTACAAAGCCTTAGCCATGAGTTTAAACAGTAAAATCTGTTCTTTTCTGTAGTTTCCCCTTATTTCCTTTATGATGCACTTACCACCCGCCTGTGTGTGTCCCCAACCTGTGACGTAGCATAAGGTTCCACTGTTAAACTGGAATCCAGCATATGGCAGACACACAGGCTGGATCCTGTCTGACCAGGTGACCGGAGAGCGCAGCTTCACTAAGGCTACATCTCTGCCCTTCTGAGGGTTTGTGTATCCTTCTGGAACAACCACTCGCTGCACCTGACTGACCATCTCAAACTGGTTATAGCCATTGAGCAGATGGCGTCCCATGTACAGGCGATACGAAGACACGTCTGAGGGGCTGAGGATAGAAGATAAGAGAATATTAACTTCTCTACAATCAACACCGGCATTGATAATATGATAATACTTACTTAGGAAAGCAGTGTGCAGCAGAGAGGACCCAATTTTTTGCAATTATGGATCCACCGCAAACATGGACATTGGCTCCCATCTGAATGTCCACTTGCCATGGCCATGCCCCTGCTGATGCTTCAACTCCTCCCACGATACGCTTCCCTAGCGGAGGCCTGCCGCACACTTGCGTGAACACGTCAGAGGAGATTTAGTGTACATACAGTGTAGAGATTTTCTTACCAGATCACACCTGCCCTACAACACCCCTAGAGTATCATTACAACTTCTCACTATATTAATAAGGAGCTTCACGAACAGGAGCATAAGGCATGAGTGAAAACTGTTGTGGGTAAGGTTACAAACTTAAAAAGGAGGAGGAGAAAGTTTATAAAGGTCAATGATGTGATGCTCTTTTTTTTTTTTAAATCCAGATCTATTAATCTATTAAAAAATGCATAAAAATGAAATAAATAATAAAAAAAGACCTAAATACACTTTTTTATTTTTCCTGTGATTAACATGTTTTCACTTTCTGTCATTTGGATATGTAATGTGAGGTTTCAAGTAAAAATATCTAGGTGTGACTCAGGGGATTTGTTGTAATTCATGGGAAATTCTGAAACTCAAGCAGTAGAACATGGTGCTAACAACCCCAAGGTCATGGGTTCAATTTCTAGGGAAAGCATAAACTGGTGACTTGAAACCTTGAATGCAATGTAAGTCATTTTGGATAAAAAAAAAAATAATAATAAAATTCTGCTAAATGCATTAAAGGGGTCATATGATGCGATTTCAAGTTTTCCTTTCTCTTTGGAGTGTTACAAGCTGATTGTGCATAGATAAGATCCCTGAAGTTGCAAAGACTAAAGTCTCAAAACCAAAGAGAGGTCATGTGACAAGAAAACAGTACATTATACAGTAGAAGACCAATATAGACACAATCATGACTATTATAAAAGTTTTTTTTTAATCTTTTTTTATATGTTGGCCTTTTAATAGAAAGTTGTCTTGTTCACATCCAACTGAGTAGCCTTAAAATATTCTTCTACCTTGTTATTGAAATAATAATTTTAATAAAAAGTATTTGGTGCCGGTATAGTATTTAGTACTTAATTTAAATAATTTTCTTCACTTATATTTTTCTAGAAATCACTATAAAAACTTTGTATCAAAACAACATGAATACAAAGATTACATTCATAAGAACAGGACACGATTTTGTTTTAAATCTCATCTCAGATTTCATAAACTGTCACTGACACACAAACCGAAAAATAATTACCTTGTGCCACACACGTTGACAGTCCTGAAGTTTTAAGACAGAAAGACAAATGATGAATTTAATGAATGCAGTGAATCAAATAGTTGTAGTCACAGACCAAGTACACCCTAATAAGACTTACCTGTTAACATCAAGACAAGGAGGTGTAGCCATGAATCAGTCATTCTGTTCAGTTGGATAATCTGTAAATAATCACGTTAATGTTTTAAAGAATAAACAATAAGTTGCCCTTGTGACCCTTATTGAGCTCTAATTCAACAAAGAACAATCAACACTGTTATTAACAATTGGGTCCAAAAACTTACTTGTAATGTCAGAGATCCAATATCCAAAATAATCCAGTCACATATACTCGAACAATAAAAAATGTCATTCAACTCAAAACGTTTACTTTTAACGCACAAGGAAACGATTTAACCTCGAACATCCGAGGACTCTGGTCGCGCCAAGTTACAGATTTGTGATGCGTCGTTCTGAAAACGTAACATATTCGTATCCCTTTCCGACATTCATTTACATGAGCGCTGAGAGATGAAGACAAAATGCTGATGTGACCAAGAAGGAAGAAAAGATCAGCGAGCGAGAACGCAGGAATCTTCATTTGCCAGAGAATGTGTGAAAATAAAGTACCTGTTCGTTTCTACCTGCTGCCAGCGTCCAATCACAACGCGCCGTCTCAATCTCCTCCCAAATAATGAGCCCGTTGTTCTCGGCATAAAGAAGATTCACACCGTGGAGCAGAGCAGAGTGCCTGCCGTTCGTGTCGCCCGGTTAGATTGAGATCATTTTTGGTAAAAACTTCAACTGAACTGAACTTTGAGTAATCTTTTCTCAAGCCACACAATAATATTTTGTCGTCGTTTATCTTACGCTATTTCACATTTCGCGGCACATTATATGCATAGAAGTCTGAAAAATGTTTAATATTCAAAATATTTAATATATATATAAATTAATATATATATATATAAATATATAACGTTTTTTAACAGTATTTTCTGTATTTAGATGCAACGTAACCATAGTTAAATTATGGTATTTTTAGTAAAACAACACTAATAAAGAATTTATCAGTTTCTCTACAGTAACCATATTTTGATCATTATATTCACATTGGTTATAAAAATTACTGGTTATAAGAAGTCTACCAAAAACACCATGGTTACCTTGAAGCATCTGGAACACGTAATTTACCATTTTAGGTAAAACATTTAAAAAAATAAATAAATAAATAAAAATTATTAAATAATTTATCATTAATAAGAATGAAACAGTTTAATAGTTCAGTATCAGTGGTATAAAAATCCCTGACGTATTATTGTTACTCAAGCTGGAGGGCCAGACATGACTCTCCTTATCTTCTATATATATATATACACATTTATGTATATTCTATACGTATATAGGGATCAACTTTCACCTAAAAGCCAGACAGGTGCTGCATGTGCAATAGGTAATTCTATACTGCCTAATGAATAACTCAGCATAATGTATAAGTTTTTTTCTTCCAAAAGCCATGTGAACATAGAAGGTGAGTCTGGTATAAATATTAAACTACCTCACAGAACACAGAACTGAAGTACCATATTACTGATGCACTAAAAGGTTGACTTTAAATAAAGATGACTCACAAACAGAGACATGAATATTACTATTCATTTATTTAAAAAAAAAATAACAGACTCATTACAATGCAAATGTACAATCTTAGACCTTTCCCTCTTGGAGAAAGTATTTCTACATGACATTTAGGTTAGCTGTGAAAAACATCTGGGGTGAAGGGCTGGTTTCACTCTCTTTGTTTATGATTGGCCTCATTTTTTAGAGAACTTGGCCTGCTTGTGTTTGGGAGGTGCCCATTTCAAACAATGCGTGTCCACTGTAAAAACACAAAATGCAAATGTTTAAACTCTTAAAAAGTGTGATAACACATACATAAGGCTAACAATAGAACAAGCTGCATTACATGCATTTTACAGATCAGTTACCTGTTATTGGTGGTTTCTTGTACTGGGCACTTTTGAGATGTTCCTCTACAAGTTTTGGTGTGACACAGATGACATGTTGACCTTTCCAGTACTTGACCATGTTCAGAGACTGTAGTGTGCTGATGATGTCACTCTGAGTAATGCTTGTCATCTGGCTGTGGGTGAAGACATTATGCATTAGTTAGATCTCTTCATCAAAGCCTTGGCAGTAAACTTACAACACTGCATGTGACCTCATGTATTTGTTTACATGCTGGTTTGTTCTTGTATTTAGGACTGGATGTCTACCTGAGGTCTTTGATGGACAGGGTCCCTCTGAAGTCTCGCAAAATCTCTAGTAGTACCCAAGACCAGTAACTCCTGTAACTCAACTTCCCCAAGTCTGACAGAGGCTTCTCTGGAGACCCCACCGTACTCTCCAGCTTAGATAACTCATAACCTGAGAAGAATATGATACAAAGAACAATTATCAGTGTGTAAAAGTGCTTTTATCAGAAGTGAACAACTGCTGAGAGGTGAAACTTACTGAATGCAATTAGAAATTTTCCATATCCTCTTCGCTGGTATGGAGGAAGAGTGAGAATACAAGCGACATTGTTCCCATCTGGAGACTCCTTCTCCTGCTCATGAAGAATACATAAGATAAAGCATTGCTAACTAAGATACAAATGAACAGATTCACTTCAAAAACAAACAGAAGATACACTTTACCTTAGAGAAGTAGCCCACAATATGTGCTCCCTGTTTGTTGACTTCAGTGAGGATGTAGAAGATGAATGGCTCTACATCAAAGTAAAGTGTTTTATGATCCAGAAAAAGCTTTGCCAGGAGACACAGATTCTGACAATAGATCTACAGTGAGAAGGACAGTGAGAACAACAAACTGTAGGAAAGAATTACACCCGCATAGGAGTTTGAATCTGTCATAAAATGATTTGTTTCTATGTTTCATTTTAATGGCAGGTATGACCTGACTCACCTTATGGTCCTTCCCATCAACCTCGTACACTGAGATATTGTTTCTGCGATAAATCTCTTTGCCTGGAGGCTGACGCCACTGACACTGCGACTGAAACAAGAGCCATTGAGGAACAAAGAAGGGGAAAACAAAAGACAATATAAATTCAATGAGAACATTAACCTTACTCTGGGAAGCCAGAAATACTAGAAAACTAACACACAAAAAAACACAATTTAAAATCAGCTGATCGACAAAGAACAACACTGATCTATGAACAAATGCATGTAAAATAAAGTGCTACAGGAAAGAGCCCTAAAACCCAAACAAGGCAGGATTGTTGCACTTCCGGTTCCATTGTCCTGAAGTCAGTGGGTTTTTTTGAATGGGGTTTTGGTTAAACGGTCTAATACAAGCTCAAGATGTCTTGACAATCTATTCAACAACATAAAATCATTATCAATAACTATCAAAATGATCATTATCACATCAGTAATACATCATTCATGATTTTTTTAAGCTTTTACACATCTTAAAAAAGGAGGCTGCTAACAAGTGCCTAAATGGGACTACAGAGGTTGTCGGGGACATTAATCATGCTAAATAGGAAAACTCACCTACCCGCTAATCTGCTTTTACAGTCTTGTTGTGCTCATAATGACACTTTTGCAAACCATCTTAACTAAAACTTTTCAACTTGTAGATTTTAAAGATTAAAAGAGTTGTCACAAACCTTTCACAGGTAAGAATGTGTTGGTTTGTTTTTAAATGTATTAACTCAATATTACAAGTTTTGAAACATTGGTAACTTTGAATGTTGTGTTAGCTAACGCGCTCATCTTGTTATATGGAGTTAGTTAGGTCTACACAACAACACGTTGAGCTCTCTCAGCCACCATACAAGAGGGGTCGCAGACCATCGGCTGTTATGGTGAATGACGTCAAGTTGACCCTTCGAATATGGCGGACGGCTTACGTATAGCGGCCCATAGAAACAGTCGCTAATGAGGCATCTATGTATACTTATCTATGGTGGTAACATAGAAGTCATCCATCTGTGATGTAGTTTGTTTATAGCTTTTTATTTTTATTTCTGGTGATTGTATTTACACGTAATTCATAAAAGTTGTGTTCATTTGTGAAGATTATCTTAATGAATGTGTCAGAAACATAAACTTTTGTTGGTCACAGAGCTTATTTTCATAAAAATTTCAAAGGCCACTGGAAAAATATTATTGACTTTTTGTTGAGGGAACCAGGGTGATGCTAACTTCTAGGTTGGCCTACAAGATCACCGCAGCACTCTATTCCAACCATTTAAATTAATTAGCAAAGATGTATAGCACCCCCTATGGTTTAATAACAGATTTACTGTATGAATCAACAACAAAACCATAGTGTGGACTGACCAGGTGGTATCTGAAAGTCTTCTCATACTTCATATACTTCAGGCAGTATTCACAGATCCAAAGCTTGGGCTGTTTTCCATAGTCCTCAGGGAATGGAGAGAAGTACCATGCATCAATCTCAAAGTTCCCAATCTGGATCTTGTCCACATATTTTACTTTTGTGATCTGAAAATAAAAGCAACATTTTGATTAAAAAGAGAAAACAGATGGACATAGTTTGTTCTTGATACTGATGGAAACACCATAAGCCAGGGGTGTCCAAACTTGGTCCTGGAGGGCCACTGTCCTGCAGAGTTCAGCTCCAACAATCCCCAAATAATCACACCTGAACCAGCTAATCAGGGTCTTATCAGGCATACTAGAAACTTCCAGCAGGTGCGCTGAGGCAAGTTGGAGCTAAACTCTGCAGGACACCGGCCCTCCAGGACCGAGTTTGGACACCCCTGCCATAAGCACTGTGATACTGCAAAGCAGATTTTTTTTTTCAGTGTGTGTTATGCAAATGTTGCCCCCTCTTACCGCCTCATGTTCTTTCTCCAGGGCTGCCGTAGTGGGGTCCATCTCTGCATAAGTCTGAAAGAAGAAAAGAAGCAGTCAAATAATTGCACATGTTGCTATCAGACTGATATGGCCTTCTTCAGATAAAACACTGATCAAATTGAGTACTGTGTCATTTAGATGTGCAAAAATGTGATGACGGGTACCTTCTGCACATGGTTGATCTCGTCATGTTTACGCTTCTGGTTTCGGGTGATCTTCCTCTCTGGCTGGTCCACAAGTTCACCTCCACCACCACCACCACCTTCCTCCACACTCTTTCTCACGGCGTCTTTCACAGTCTTTGTCAGGGCCAAACGAGCCTTTCCAACCCACTCATCTAAACGTCTGTTAACTGCAAATGACAAAAGAGAGCTTGTGCTCAGTGAATCTGTAATACACAGACATGTAAAGAATTTGTGTATAATCAGCCATGAATGATAACGCAGTTCCACTCACATCCAACATAGTGGACATAAAACTCACTCTCTGATGCAAACCCCTGCCACCACCTCTATGAGCCCCGCCCCCTCTGAGATGATGCCCAGCCCCTCCCTCTCTGGCTCTATGTCCTCCTCCATGGTGACCAGCATTTCCAGAATTATCCCAGTGACTGGGTCCCTTGAAGTTCCTCTCCTGCCAATGTCCATGATGTCGTCCGGAGCCACGACCACCACGCTTCCATCCTCTACCCACATGTTCCCTTTCTCGGTGTCCTTCCTGTAATATTGTCTGAGTCACATCTTTTGAAATACACACTTTTTGTTGGCTCACATCTTGTTTACAGTTGGATTCTGAAGTAACCTTTTCTTGAGAAACTGTTTTTTCTTCTTCATTGGTCAAAGGCTGCCTGAGCTGTGTTATTTTATCACTGAGTTCACATCCCTGTCCTTGTGCTGTACTTTCTCCCTGTGGTGTGGTGTTTGGTGGGCCTGAGTTGACATAATTAATCTTATCAGAAGAATGCACAGGCCTGCCCAGTTGTTCTACCGCAGGTGTAGGCATTGTGTGACATGCTGATCCTCCTCTTCCTCTACGACCTCTCTTGAAGTCACCTTGCTGCCTTCTCTCAAGAGAGCACGGGTGCTGTGATTGGCCTGTAGTGTGATGACTTTGAGAGGCTTGGGTTGCACCGGTGGAATCTTGGGATGAGGAAAGGAGTGACTGAGAAGATTCGGCACCAGAAACATTAGCTGGAGCCTGAGGAAAAACACACATCCCACATTCATTTATTCATTTAAAGGCCATGTACATACTGCAACTAAATATGATTGCCACTCCTGTTCTGGGTGAATATTTATTAAAGGTGACATATCATGAAAATCGGATTTTTCCAGGTTTTAAGTGCTATAATCAGGTCCCCGGTGCATCTACCAACCAAGGAAACGTGAAAAAGATTAACCCAGTAACTTTGTTTTGGGAAGCCTTTTTCTGCAAGCGTCTGAAAAAACGAGCGCGTCTGATTTCGCTCCCCTAGTGATGTTGCAAAGGGATCTCATTATAATATTACCGCCCCATAATCTGTAAGTTTCCACCCATAGAGCTGTCATTTGATTTCGCAAGCGACAACGGTGTACCAGCTCTAATGCCATGGCGAAAGTTTGAGCAAAACATGCTAACTGTTCTGTGTTTGGCTGCACAGACGAGCACAGAACACTGTTTAGAGTCCCAGCCTCAGAGGCAACAGATCAGTGGATTTATTGATTTATTTACTGTATATTGCTGCTGCCACACAGATCTAAAATAAACAAGCGATTTATTTCCCAGCTGTTTACCTTCACAGACATAACCAACTGTTTTTTATAACTCGTGTGTTTTTAACGTAAACTTGTGTGTGAATGAGAAGTTAGTTTAGTACTCACATGCTGTGACAGCCGCTTTCTGTCCGTGTGCTTCAGATGTGTGCAGTCAGAAAACGCATATCAGAAGTTTAAACTCATATGGTTTAAAATGCATGATTTCAGCACGATAAACATGATAATCAGAACCAAAACAGATGTTTTTTAGCAGGTATGAGCTGTAATGGCGCAGCTCTATTCTGGAAGAGGGGGCGGGGACTCGGGGAGCAGCAGCTCATTTGCATTTAAAGAGACAGGCTCGAAAAACAGCGGATTTCTGCTTCCACTCAAAATAGGCATTTTCAAAATTATATAATAAATGATCTGTGGGGTATTTTGAGCTGAAACTTAACAGACACATTCTGGGGACACCAGAGACTAATATTAAATATTGTAAAAAGGGGCATAATATGTCTCCTTTAATTACTAAAAGATCTTAAAAGTAAAATATTATATATGTGTATAAATAATAAATGTATGCATTTAGCAGACGCTTTTATCCAAAGCGACTTACAGTGCATTCAGGCTATAGACCAATTTGGAGTAGACGTCACAGTTACGTCACTTGCAGCTGAGCGCATAGTGGTGGCAGAAAAACACTGGGAACAAGTGGATGGAAATGGGTAAAATCCATGGAATAAGAGAAAAAATGTATTGTTGTATCAATTCTGAGGGAAAAAAGCCAGAAGCGTTGGATTATAAACTAAAAAGAAAGAATGACGAGTTGATTTTTCTTACCAGAATTGTGAGATATAATCTCGGAATTGCAAGAAAAAAGTCAGAATTTTGAAATATAAACTCAAAATATTTTTTTTTATTATTTTATC
>NW_015628370.1:880938-883834 GCF_001515625.1 Sinocyclocheilus rhinocerous
CGAGTTGATTTTTCTTACCAGAATTGTGAGATATAATCTCGGAATTGCAAGAAAAAAGTCAGAATTTTGAAATATAAACTCAAAATATTTTTTTTTATTATTTTATTCCATGGCTTGAATAGACTGCTACATTAAAACTGTCATTTTCTGCCACCAGATAGGCTCCGCCCACAAAAAACGTCATCACTGTTTGCAAACACTGAAATTGGTCTATTAGAGATTGGGTCAAAGTACACATCATTCTCAGACAGCCATTGAAGATCACAGGCGTGCATTATTCAAATATGTTATAAACCTCCATAGGTTTGTGCAGGAATAAGGCTAGAATTACTGACAAATCAATTCAGGCAGTTTAGAATTGGTTCTTTCTTTGGGTACTGCAGGGGATCCCAGGACATAAATTTCCTAATAATGATAATATCCTCTACATTTTAAGATTTATTTCTAAATTTTATTTTTCATCTTTGGTTGATTCAATTGATTCTATAGAGTGTAACCACCATTAAACAAATATCTCTCTGGCAGACAATACAGTAGCACAGTTAAGGCCCGTTCACACCAAGCACAATAACTATAAAGATAACGATAAAGATATAGTTCTAAAAATCGTTCTCAATATTAAAGAATAGCATAGTTCACACCACAACTATAACGATAACGATACAGAGGAACGACGACGATATCGTTTGCTGGTGTGGACGATAATATCGTTATCTTTATAGTTATCTTTATAGTTATAGTTCTTGGTGTGAACGGGGCTTTAGAGACATGGCAAAGGATGTAAAGTTGTTAATAGAGCAATTGAGTTAGCACTAGTTTAGCATAATGCTATAAAATGTGTGATTGTACAATGAAATTTAGTCTTTGTTATATCGGGAGTCTCTAGATTGGTTTCTTGATATGAAAAGTGATATTTCTTTTTTATTCTTTTTTTTTTTTACATTTTGGTGTAAATATGTTGATAGTAATTCATTGTTTGCCATCTTTGCAGGCATATAATCATAGTAAATATTTGCTCTGTGTATAGTGCTCTTGGCAGCTCCAGTTTTCTTTTGAAGCAACAAGCCAATGGCCCATCAGCAACAGCTAGTATTTTGTATTCCATATTTTAAACTTGGTTTTGTAATTGTTGTTTTGATAGGGATACTCTCTATGTTTTGTCAAAATGTAAAGCGGCATGCTCATTTGGAATACATTAATTTAGGAAACCAAAACCAGGTTTCCCCCTTTTAAAATCTTTCAGATGCTGGGTTGTAAAGATGAGACCAAGAATGTGAGCATGTCTTTGTGGGTTTCGTAGGTTGGCCAGTGTGATTCATTTTATTTTCAGCCTGTCTGAGGAAAACGGTAATGACAGACTGTGGACTCACAGACCAACGTGAAAGATAAAGCGGCCTCATATTTCATCGTGTAATTGGCAAAGGTTCAGCATCTGTGTGATATCCTCCAGAGATTCTCAGAAACTCTTTTTCTTTTGCTCTCTTCTCTGCCGTCTGCAGTTTTTTTTTTTTTTTTTTTTTACAGTTTTCAGCATTATAATAAAGCGAATCTAAAAACAAGACAAAACCAGACACCTAAAGCGAGGGCAGGCAGCGTTCAGGCTGTGTGTTCCTCCCTGCCCGCGTTACTTTACGGGTGGGGATGCACACAGTTTGTTTGCTGTCTGCTTGGGAGGGCTCTCTTTGAGGAGAGAGCCTTCACTAGCGTTCCTCGCAGTGCCGGCCCGCCCTTCGCCGAGGCGGAGCGGCGGCTGTGCTCGTGGGTTTCGCATATGGATCCGGTGGAGGGAATGTAGACGGGCGCGTCCCTATCTACTTCCTTAACCACCAGATGCGCAAGTGGCATCAACGGAACTACAGGCCTACCCTCAGTGGGGCAGCGCGGAAGAACGCAGGGACCCAGCCCGGGCGACTCGTAGCCGGTCCGAGGCGGGGTCTGGGTGTGTGCAACACTGACCTGCGTTCGAGCAGAGGGTGCGTGGGTAGTCCGTTGGTTCGTCCTCCCGATCCGCCCACTGCTGCTCACTGGCGAGAGAGGAGGGTGAGTGTGATACGCACTTGGATCGTCCACAACCCTCCGCCCCTCTGGGGACCCAGAAATAGAGGAATTGCTCTTTGTCGAGTATTTGGGTACCACCGACCGAGAGGTCAGTGGCAGAAAAAGATGAAAAGATTCTCCGCCCGGCCCTCCTCCGGGGGAGGGAGTGGTGTGCTTACCATCTCCTGAAGAGCAGGTCCCTCCACCTCTGGGTTGCCCGTCTCAGGGCCTCTTGCTCTTTCGCTTGCCACCAGGTTTGGCGGGGGCCTGGGACGGGCGGGCTGCGACCGGCTCCACGGCGCAGCTTTGCTGGAGGCCGCAGGAGCGGGGCGGTGGCAGGGGTGGCAGGGTCGGCAACGGCAGCAGCTGCACGCCGGGGCAGGATGTACCTGATGGCCTCAGTCTGCTTTCGTCACTCGTGGCGCGAGGTCCGCCGCGGTGCGGAGTTCTCTGCAAACTTCCGGGTCGTGACCACCCTCGTGCAAGTCCCTCAGTGCCTTGGCCTGGTGCACTTGCAACAACACCGAAGCGTGTAAGGCGGATGCAGCTTCTCCACAGGCCGTATAAGCACTTCCGATCAGAGCTGACGAGTGCCTACAGGCCCAGGAGGGGAGCAACGGTTTGCCCCGCCAAGTGGTAGCGGCATTTGGACACAATTGCATCGCAACCGACCGCTCCACCTGGGGAACTCCCGTGTACCTCCGCGCTGGACCCCCATCAAGGGTGGTGAGGGAGGATGAGCCACTGGGCCGGTTTCTGGCAGTGAAAGGTGCCGTCCATGACCCAGCGATCTCATCATGCACCTCCGGGAAGAAAGGCACTGGAGTGGGGCCCTGAGAACCAGCGCAGGCCACCCCGA
>NW_015628370.1:886333-886594 GCF_001515625.1 Sinocyclocheilus rhinocerous
TGTGCAACACTGACCTGCGTTCGAGCAGAGGGTGCGTGGGTAGTTCGTTGGTTCGTCCTACCGATCCGCCCACCGCTGCTCACTGGCGAGAGAGGAGGATGAGTGTGATACGGCACTGGATCGTCCACAACCCTCCGTCCCCTCTGGGGACCCAGAGATAGAAGAATTTGCTCTTTTGTCGAGCATTCAGCTTTGCTGGAGGCTGCTGCGGACGCTGCGAGCGGGCTGAGGCGCTGCCACCGGCGGCCGGGTGGAGGCAGC
>NW_015628370.1:887736-890034 GCF_001515625.1 Sinocyclocheilus rhinocerous
CCTTGAAGAGCGTGCTTGACTTGTAGTTTTATTCTCTAAGCAGAAGGTCAGGAGCAGAACGATAGAACCGCTCGGCTCCGAAGCAAAAAGCTGAATATGCGCTGCATCTGCTGCCTACTTATACTCATGCTGTGATCAGCAGCAGCTGGATGCAATAATCGCATGTCAATGTGCGTTGGCTCATTTAGTTTACACTCGAAGTAGATTGGTCTCTCTAAGCGAGATCCCAATTCGTCGGTCATCCGACGTGACGTTGAGAGTGACCGACTGAAAGGGAACTTAAATAATAACTTAAAGCTAAAATGTTTTAAAAGATTTTGGCCTGGTGGATGAAAACACAACTAGAAACATTCCACAAACCACCAAAAAAAAAAAAAAAAAACTGCCAACAAATGCATAGCAATGGCCTGGCCAGCATCATGGCTGAGAATGTAAAATCTCATGTATTGCTGATTTTTTAAATATTATTATACAAATAAATGATGGTCCCACCAGGAACCTTTAACATCCATGGAACCTATCCATTCCACTAAAGGTTCTTCTGGGTAGGGTTGCACCAGCCATTCGTAAGATCTTACTTAAGTTAGAACGTTAAGTCCACACTAGAGGCTTAGTAACTACTAGCTAGTTTGTAACTAAATCTATACATTATTCAGTTTCACCAGTTGTTCGTAAGGCAGGACGTAGCTAGTAGTTCATAAGCTCTCCATAAAGTAATGTGTAGTCTGATAATATGTGACTTATGTCAACACTAGGCTAAGTTGTAACTTAATTGTGTACATCTGGTGCAACCGGCCCATGATGTTTAAAATATTCTTCACATTAAGAAAAGCGTCTCTTTTTAGAACTGTCACTGAAAGGTTCTTTGGGGAACTAAAAATTCTTCTATGGCATTGGTGTGAAAAACACCTTTTAGTTTTTAGTGTATGTTACTCTTCTTCAATTAATGAATAAGATAAATTCCAGCATTGCTGTCTTGTATTGCTTACTGTATTTTTTTTCCTCCAGTGGTTAGTATTGGCCCAAAGGGTTAATCCTACTGGTTATTTAATATCAACTGGTTTGGAATGCGGTTAAAATTGTGAAAAGAATGATACATTAGTATGTGAGAACACAGGCCATTTGTATTTATTGGAAATGATTCACAAGCTGAATTCAGTTTCAGTCAGGACTGAGGGCTCGGTCTCTGAGTATCAGGTATTAATTTGTCAAACCCCAAATTTGTAGCTGATAATAACTAGAGAGATTTTTGTACATGAGAACACCTGTGTGTGTTGTATGCAGGTTGACACCAGCTCATCACCTCATGATTATTTGAGCCATACAGAGCCCATTTTAATAATATTAGACTCTATCAAACTTGCTCAGCGGGGAACCTGTTCATCATTCAGCAGTACATCTGTTATGAGGAAACTTCAAAGATAATGAAATCTGTCTCAATCAAATATCTCCCTTTCTCAGTAAAGCAGATCTTTGAAATTCTTAATAGCTCAAAATGAGGAGCTCTTTATTCTCAAAATGAGGCTAAATAAGGCAAAATGGGAAAAAATAATCAAATATATTTTCAAAAATAGAATTTGCATATTGTTCCAGACTGTTAAGTAGCTTTCTTTGGTATAAAATCTCAAAAAGAAATGGAGGGAACTTTCATAATATGGTATGAATCTCAATATGGGAAACAATGACCAACTGGTGAGTAATGACAAATCATGCTGATGATAAGTGCAACAAAAGATTATCTAGATTAAGACACCAGACACTGGTTAGCTGGGCTGGATTAGCAATCTATGTCAGATCTTGTTTTAAGGGTCACTTGTGAAATCCAGGTTACAAATACATTTCATCGCAATAGAGCGGACTATTAAGTAACTATCTCTGCATTTTTAAGAACACAGCAATCAAGTAAAGGCAATGCATCAGATATTGTGGAACAGATTGAGTGGAACATGAATAGGTATATTTTCTGATGAGAAAAACATAAATCTCTGTCTGTATAGTTTGATTCTGCTTCCCATTCATCTCAATTTTATGTCAAAATAGTAAATTATGAAATGCCTCGGGTAGGCGGCTGTGATTTCTGGATGGTTTCTGAAGGCAAAGGCCTTTGATGGTTAGAGTTGTGTTAATGAGAATGGAATGTTTTTCCCAAATTATGGGTAAGATCTGCAAAATATTTGGGGAAATGCAAGACCATCCACAAAAGCTTAGCTATCTGGAGAACTTACTTCAAGGCAATGATTTATTATATGGTTTAGAATCATCTATCATATATGTATAAAGTTCCATAATTTGGAAATG
>NW_015628370.1:891101-896946 GCF_001515625.1 Sinocyclocheilus rhinocerous
AATGTTGTTGACAAAGAAAAATTGATTATGATTTTTTGAATTCCTTATTTAATTTGTTAAATAAAAAATTATTTAATTCACTTAATTGTTTTATTTATTTAGTTCTTATTTTAATAATACAATGAAATTCTCAGTATAAATTACCCATAAACATGTCATCATGAGGTGTAGTTTCAGAAAACATAGATAATGTTAATATTAATAATATGGTAACACATTAAGATTACATTTGTTAACTATATTTAATGCATTAACTAGCATTAACTTACAATGAGCAATACATTTGTTACAGTACTTATTATTTTTTGTTAATGACAGTTAATAAAAATACAGCTGTTCATTGTTAGTTCATGTTAGCTCAGGTCCATTAGATAATATTAATAAATACAACTTTAGAATTGAATAATGTATTAGCAAATGTGGGAATCAATATTAACTGAGATTAATAAATGCTTCAGTTTCATTGTTAGTTTATGTAAACTAATGTTAACGAATCGAACCTTATTGTAAAGTGTTACCAATAAGATAATTACATTTTACTGGTCCTTATGGTGATCCTACGGTAAACCAGTCCTATTCAAAAATCAACATCACTTGATGCATGTGGCTAATTCAGTTCACCTTCATAAACTAAAAATGAAATAAATTCTGAATTTTGCCCAGTCTTGCTTTTCTGAGATGAACAATCCTGGCTCCCTTTTCCTTTTTGAAGCAGTGTTCGCTCATGACATGGTGGCTAATGACTCGTGTTTTGTCCCTGACAGGACGTTCAGTCACAGGTGTTGTCCTCTGACACATCCGCACACATTTCATCCACTTCAGCAGACTGATGGGATATGGATGCTAGTGTGACTGTGACAATGGCTGTTGCCAGGCAACAGCAGCCCTCTTTAAAACAGGGATTAAATGCTGGCAGAGGGTGACGGAACAAATTACAGTAATGGGTCATAAAGAGGTCCCATGTGTCTCAGCTTCACACAGAGGGTAAAATATGAGCACGTGGCCCATGTGCTTCCCATCAATTTATCTTCCCTTTCCTTGCTCTCTATTTCTCTTCTAAGCTTTTCTATTAAACTGATGGTGCCTCATTTTACCTGAGGCCAGGAATAGGGAGTTTTTGAAGATACTGTATGTAGCCTCATGTTATAAATAAATAATTGAATACATTTCCAATAGTCAGTGTCTAGCGTCAGTTGTTTTGCCTTACCGATCAAATGATCATTTATTTTAATTTATAATTAACAATGTCATGATAAAAATGAAGGTGCACAATAGACATGGGAAAAGTGTATATGATGTAAGGCAGAAAACAAATTAAACTTTTTTTGTGTTTGTGTTTACACAACAACAGCATTTTAGAGGCCTGAAAACACAAATTTAAAAAAAATGTATATTCTTAATATCAACATTTCGTGCAAAGCATGCTGGAAAAATTATTTTTGTACTTGATTGGTTCACATTTGGCCTACATAATTTTTTCCCCCTAGTTTTGGATTACTGGAAGAATTGCTGGAAGGTCTAAACAGTTGTTTATAAATGACTGGTTTATCGCAGTGATTGTGATTTACATTAGCATGCTCGCCTACAACTTTTGTTTGGACATCCATTTCAAAGGTTTCCTTGTTGATATAATGTAAGGCATTGTGAAGAAAAGAGTAAACTGATTTGGCACTATGGATGTAATTGACGAGGTTTGAGGAGTGAGAATATGATTATAAATTGGGTTGAGGTGTTTAACACATGATAAAAGAAACAGAATAGGGTCAGGAGGTTAATGTGCATAATAATCTGTTCCAGGAATGAACCAATTTATCCTTACTGATAAACGTGTGGAGGTAAAATAGAGTTAAACCATAAGTGAGTACACAGACTCCGCTGATACATGAAACTATAGCAGTGAAACAGGCTCTTATTTGTATGAATGGTTGGCTGGAAATGTCAAGTTATCTGACGTGAATTTGAAAGAATTTGATACTTCTCATATTTAAGGCCAGGACTGTACAGATGTAATTTTATATCAGTGTCAAACAGATGACAGTTTCTGCTTAAAAAATACAATTTGTATAAATGTCTGAAGCTAAATAATACAAGGGCAAGCTGACAATGGAATAGGGACATATTTTGCATAATGTTCTTCCCAAAATTGGCCTTGAGAGAATACGCAGTGTTCAGTGTTTATGTGGATTATGAAACTAGAAAGGCAAGAACAGAATGTAGAAGAGAAAGAGAAGTTCACTTACCCTGACTGAGCTCCAGCATGATTTTTAGACCAGCACAATTTTGGTAGGAAAGGGTAGTTGTACTTCAAAATAAACCTGTTTCACAACATGCAAAAACATTCCAACCATGTCATGTCTGTGGGACATATTTGAGCTATCCTTGTGCTGACTGAGCCTAATTCTGTTTTCATATTCTGGTACCAAATATGCTCTGATTTAAAAAGTGGTATTTCATAGAATGTCCAACCCACAGCCAAGGTCTCGCCAAGCGAAGATTCAAGGACACACAAGCAATAAATGACAATGGACATGGGAAGAGTCTGTTTTCTAGTGGGGGCTAGAAAACAGAGGAGGAGGCCAGTCTGAGATTTATTTTCCTTCTCTTTCAGCTGCTCAATTTAACAAGTGGCATGTGTGAACCATCAGGACTGGACAATTTCCCTGGAAAGTGAGAGTGCTGTTGAGGTGGATGCATTATGATGATTTCCAGAGATCCTGAGCTAATGAGCACATGTGAAAGCATGCCACAATAAAGACCATCCGCAGAGCTCACGGGCCTGTCAACAGTAACCAAAGAAGAGCTCCTTGGGCATGGGATCAATGCACCACAGACTAATGTATAGTGTTGTTTTTGGCGGCCTGTTTTAATTTTAGTTTTAGTCTAGTCTTTGTGTAATGTAGTGGAAAAGCACCTCTGTGCCCAGGGAAATTTTCAGATAGACAGCCCCCCCCCCATTTATCTATTATTACATTTATGCAGTTTTGTTCGCTTGGTTGTTACCAGAAATTTGTCAAGTTTTTTCGTCAGGTGTCTTTTTTAATTATATGATGTCATTACGTTGCTGTCTTGCCGCCAGCCAATCACTGCATTGATGACCATGGTCTCGAGTATCGATACATCTGCCCTTTTCGGGGAACACGAGAACTCGCACTAATCTTAGACAACTTAATCCAGATATTTTAATAAAATCCACAAATTTGTTTGAAGAACCAAATTAGCCAGATATCAGTTATCACGGTTACTAGAACTGGAATCTTACAAATCATCTCAGATGTATTAAGAGAGGTACGAAGAACGGACCCCAGGACTAGAAACTTGCAAGCAAGTGTATTGGAGCAAGTTGGAGCTAGACTCAGGACACTGGCCCTCCAGAAGCAAGATTGGACACCCCATCCTACAGAAGAACCTATATTAACACCCTGGCATCGGTTTTGCGTGGACAACCAACACTCACATTTGCTTTTAAAAATGTAAAAGCCTGGTTTTTAATGTTATTGTCATGGACCCCACTTAAGGTACACAGGGCACATATCAATCGACCACACCAAACATTTCATAACCCTTATCTAGATTCTTAAAAACGCTGAATAGAGTGGATTATAAGCATTATGAAGGGTTTATGCCAGGTAATATAATTATACGAGTTGAAAGAATGGTTTATAACTTGTCAAAGTGGCCAAACACAAGAGTTATTTAGCTCTTGTTTGTTAAAAAATGGGAAAAAGACAAAATGTAAACAAAACCACAGTCATGCTATTAATCACAATATCACAATTGCTTCTTAGAATACAGTAAAATTAAACATTGCTGTGAATTGATTTGCTTATTGCTCATGTGAAATACAGGAGTTTACTCTCTAAATGGCATGACAGACAAAATGTGTTTCTCCAATCTGCTCTGCTGGTCTCTCTGCTCTTCAGTCCCCATCCACCCACCCTTTTACCCCCAAACCTGGATGCCCCTTCTTCTCCAAACACAGGGTCTTTGAAGAGTGCAAAGAGGGCACATACGGTATGATCTATATCAGCCACTGCTTAATTTTCCATCTAGTCGCCCCCCAACCACGAGCACCAGCAAAAAAATGCCTATAAGGCTCAGAGCACAGCAATCTGACCTCAGCAGGAAATGGGGGCTGAGGTTTGAGGTAGGGGGTGTTGTTTTAATGAGCATGAGACTTGGCGGCAAAGAGGTGTTTCATATATAGGGGTCCCACAGGGCTCCTGTAATTCCTGCCTCCTGGGGAGAACCTGAAGCTTAAGGGGACTGTAAGAGGAGGCTGTACACGTCGACTGATCTCGATTTCAAGATTAACCTGAGCTAGTTACCTTGGTTTAAGGGGAAGCAAGGTTATTGAGGTTTGCGTATAATTTTAGAATGTATACGAGGTGGTGATTTCATATAAATTTGTACCATGATATTTGTACAGACACATACAATTTTTTATAAAAAAAAAAAAACATGAAGGTCCACCCCTAAACCTAATGGTCAGTGGGGCATAAGCAGAAGAAAACGTAAAAATAAGATAATACAAATTCTTAAAAATTAGAAACAAATTTGCCAATATGTAATAGTTATAAATTGCTATAAGAGTGCAACACCCTAGAACAGAGTTGGCAATTATTAACCCTCTCTTGGCAGGTCTTCCAGCCACTTCTATCAAACCTCTACAATTAATCCAAAATGCCACTGCACGATTAATTGGAGGTCCTCTCACCTAAAGAGTGTAGCTCCAGTCCTAATTAAACACACCTGATCCAGCTAATCAACATATTCAGGATAACTAGAAACTTGCAAGCAAGTGTGTTGGGGCAGGTTGGAGCTAAACTCCATAGCTGAACTTAATTTCTTCCTGCTCCCATCTGCACAATCACACAGGTAGAGATCTATGCAGATTTTTCAGTCCAATTTTAGAATGATCCTCTCTCAGTTGCATCTGTCCCACAGATGTGAGCTACCTTTTAGAGGTTGTAGGACTACCTTGTAGAGCAGGGATCTTCAAACTCGGTCAGGCATCTCCAAGCAGGGGTCTCCAACCCTAATTAAACACACCTGAACCAGCTAACTAAGGTCTTACTAGGCATACTAGAAACTTCCAGGCAGGTGTGTTGAGGACTGAGTTTGGAGACCCCTGTTGTAGAGCAAAAGTGTCAAATTCAGTTTTTGGAGAGCTACTCTTCTGAAGAGTTTAGCTGCAACCCCAATTAAACAAACCTGAACCAGCTAATCAAGCTCTTCAGACTCACTAGAAACTTCCAGGAAGGTTTTGGAGCTGGTTGGAGCTACACTTTGCAGGACAGTTGCCCTCCAGGCCCGGAGTTTGACATGTGTTGTAGAGAGACTCCCACAGGAATGTAGACTTCTACAAGGTAGTTCACATTAGGTAAGGCAGTGTTTGAAGGTTGTGGAGAGGAACACCATATGCTGGTAGTGTACATTTGCCAAGCTGCTTCATCCAACTTCAGGATTGCCTGCATTTGAGACAGGGTATCCAAGAATCCTTAATTCTGAAGTTGAAGTTTCCATCACAGTAACATTCCAATACATCATGGAAAGATGGAATAAGATATGAGACATGTTCCTTTCAAGAGCATGAAGAATTGCTGTCAAGCGTGTACACTCATGGCCAAAAGTTTTGGCAGTGACATAAATTTTGTGTTTTGCAGTTTGCTGCTTCAGTATTTGTAGGTTATTTTCCCACATGTTTCTATGGTATACTGAAAAACAATGATAAGCATATCATAAGATTTTGATACCATTCTTTATTCATGGCAACGTTTTTGGGCAGAATTATGAGAGAGCCCACTCCCTTGGTTGAAAAGCAACCCCACACATGGATGGTCTCAGG
>NW_015628370.1:897271-897458 GCF_001515625.1 Sinocyclocheilus rhinocerous
AGGTGCAATATTCTTTGTAGCAATTTCCTTGCATGTGAGGCCATTTTGATGCAAAGCAAAGATGGCTGCACGTGTTTCTTTGGAGGTAATCATTGCTAACAAGAACAACAAGAACACAAGCGCATCTTCCCTCCTTTTATAGCAATCAGTCTGCTCTTACAATCTAATTAGTATGATTAGTATGATA
>NW_015628370.1:899382-907137 GCF_001515625.1 Sinocyclocheilus rhinocerous
GATGGCTGCACGTGTTTCTTTGGAGGTAATCATTGCTAACAAGAACACAAAGATTGGAAGCGCATCTTCCCTCCTTTTATAGCAATCAGTCTGCTCTTACAATCTAATTAGTATGATAGTGATTGACCTGACTAGTACTCATTCACACTTTCACGTGTGCTGCTGATATGAATAGTCAATTAATGTTAGCTGGTCATTTTGTCAGGATCAAAAGACAGTGAAATTTGTTTTTAGTGAAAAGTTAATTTTTTGGCCAATGAAGCTTTTAGCAATTATTTAAAATGCATCTGATCACTCTACACAATAATCTAGAAACAATGTGAATGAACACCACAACAGCTTAAGCAGCAAACTTTGCAAAATACAAAATTGATGTCAATTGACCTAATATTGAAATGTCCTACTCATTGTTCCTCTAGAGTCTAGACTATAAAATATATTAATGACATTTAACTCTTTCCCCACCAGCATTAAAAATAAATAAATAACAATGTTGCCAGCCACAGCCAGAATTTTTGATAATTTTCACAAAATGCTCATGGCCTCCAGAATATTTTGTTGTATGAGTATCTGAACATGCAATATGTCTCTTCCATCAATGACTTCTGTTTTAAGTGAATAACTTTAAATTTTCTCACAGAAAGCTACTGCACAGCTTTAGTTGAATTAGAATGTAGACATATGGATAATTTTACAATACTTTTAGGGTGCATTTTTATCATTTTAGAAACTTCATTACATGGAACAGGGTCTGATTGGAATATTTAAAAATATATATATTCTTTTGTGTTCCATGGAAGAAAAAAAGTTGCAAAGGTTTGGAACAACATAACAGTGACTAAATGATGACCGAATTATAATTTTAGGTGAACTTTCCTTAAATTTCAGTGGATCTGTCAGTACTCCTTTGATTTGACTCAACCTGCAGTCCCATGATGCAATGCAGGTAACTATACCCATGCTGATGTCCGCTGTTATTTAATGTGGAGTTGTGGGGAGGTTTGGGATTAGAAACCTTGGGGGAAAAGGAGAAGAGGAGGAATCAGAGACAGACTCACAAAGCCACTATTGTTTGACTTCTATAGTCATCTTTCATGCAAGGCCACTGTGATTTTCTCAAAGCTCCCACCTGTTTTTCTCATTAAACCTCTTCGCTGCACTTCTATTGGATACCTTGCAGGTTCCACCCTCACTGGGAGCTCCGGTTAACTGTGTGGGAGGAAAATTAGAAAATGAGACAAGGGAAAAATAAAACAACAAATAGCGTGCATTCTGCATTTGGGTGGTGGACTTAAATGAAACACAAAGATCCAGACGAGGAGGATGAGGTGACCAGATGTACAAACACACTGTTACACTGGCAAGCACTATATTAAAGCCTGTTGGAAACCAAACACAAATGCAGACAAATACATGAATACAGACAGACACAAAAGATTCCTGATGGTCCAAGATTCACATTTTTTACAAAACTACTGTCTGTAAGTGTGCTCAAATCTGTCTTTCTCTGCCTCTCTCTGAAATGAGGAGGCAAAGTTTGAGTTTTTTAAGTCCAAATTTATATACCATTTCTATTTGACCTTTAAACAATTTTGGATTAAAGACACACATAATGATACTTACTGTTCTTGACATTATAAACAGGCTGCCAATACTATACTGTTTTATATTCAGTAGCTATATATTAAATACGTTAATATTATCATAAGACTGTATAACAGCAGTCACAGGATGTGGGGGATATTTTATTCCAGACTGCACTTGAAACAGCACAGCATTAATTATGTAAATTTCAGGGAATCGGAGTAGGAAAATTTAAGCTTGTACAGTTGTTGAAAACAATAAAGTTTGATTTTCACATCAAAATGTGTCTGTCTCCTTTTTTCCTCATTCACAACAGTCAATGTTAAATCACAAAACTAACTAACATAGACAACAGTAGCAGCCTCTTATTCTGGAAAACAAATACACACATCAGTATAACGTTTGTCAATACAGAAGACCAAATAAAGTTACATGAAAATGGAATTAGAATTTATATTAATGCATTTCAAACATTGTTACACAGTTTAACATCACTGGATAAATACTCAGACAACTTCAAAATTGAATGAAATAGTTCAACCTTACTCTTCATCACCACTCTATCACATGTACACGTTTACACGTCATATGATGACCTTGACTTTCCTCTGCAGACAGTAAAAGAAACCATACAAAAGTTTTCCTCAACATTTGGAACACATGACATTAGAACACTATCATTCTATTTACTTTCAATAAAACACAGAAGCATGAGTAATAAACACGTTTTGGAAACAATAAAAGTGAACAACACTCACTCTAATGGTTCACATGACGGGCCTATGGAGCACTTTTCTCCCCTCTTGATGAAACAAAACTACATTTCATTAACACTGGTTCACATAGAATTACACACAAAAACAGCTTCAATATTTTGCTGAAATTGATTATGTCCCAACACTTATGCTTCTTCGAGAAACAACAGCATTGATTTGATTTCTCCTCACAGACACATTCTGACAGAACCAGACTTCAATCTACACAATACATGACCATCCGGATCACCAAAACACTGAGGAAGAGTAAATAAGAGTATAACTCACTATAGGTGAATATTTCTCTATATTTTGCAACTTCATGGATTTTAATGGGCACAATTTTCCACCGCATGAACACCATCCAAACCGCGTTGTAAAACCGCGCTGCTCACATGTAACTCTCGAGAGACTTACAGACAGTCAAACAGTCACGTTTCTTAAAGTGCCTGCCTAACATTTCACCAAGGGATGAGAAAGGCTTTAATACATGCTGTATATGCAGTAAACTTAAACCAGGGCTTGGATAACCAGTCTTGAGATTGACATGTCACACTTTTCTCCCCGGTTACACTCTCCCTGCTGATTGTCAACGTCCTCGGTTATTACCAACACTAATCATCTTGCATCGCTTGAAGCTTCCCTGTGGTATAAAGAGCCATTCCAGCTAGCACCTGGGAGAGCACATCAGGACTAAAAGTCACTGCACTGCATGCAGACTTGGGCAATTGGTTCGGGTTACTATGTACTCCTGCAGTTGTCCTCTGTGCTCTAAGCACCGCAGGACAAAGCACTTCTGACTTAACATTCTCTTTTCTTTCTAGGAGTAGGCAGAGGTCTCATTGCTGGATTCTCGGCAGGTAAGTGGACACTTTCTGTTTCCGGATCAAAAGATACTGACGTCACCTCCAGGGTACCATCAGGTATCCCATGAATCTCTGGTCCTGAACAGTCACCACTCTTACCAGATTCCTCCACCTGTTCAATGAAACATCCTCCAAGCTCAGGGACTGGTGGTTTTGGATCTTCAAATGCCTCTAGTGAGGGCATCTCTGACTCAGAAACTGAGGTAGGTACATCTTTCAGGTTTCCGCTGCCTTGGCATGGGCACTGGGACTGGGTTATTGCAGGGCCTGAGGGTGGATCTATGCACTCTTTTTACTGTACCTCCTTCGACAGGCTCTACAGTGTATGTTTTCCCCTGAACCTTTAGCACTCTGTACACGGTGGAAGACCATGCATCCTGAATCTTGTTTCTTCCAGGGGGTCGGTATCACAGGTACACATGTTGTCCAATCTCTGTAGTTGGTCAATATACCTTCTCTTAATGCTGCAATGCTCTTTCTGCTGTCTTCCTTTCCGCATATTCCTTCGAACATGCGCATCTCGGAGATGTTCCTGGTGCACTTTTAACCAGTCAGGCTTGTCATCTTGTTACAGGCTCCTGGCCCAACAGAACATCAACTGGCAGATGCCGCTGGACCCCAAACAACAGATAGTATAGCAAATACCCTGTGAATGTTTGTGGCTTCACATGATATGCATAGACAAGTAAGAGAAACTTCTTTTCGGGCAGAAAAGAGAAAAGAGACTTCAAGAGGTCATGAAGGGTTATACTGAAACTCTCACATTGAGGATTGCCCTGGGGTGATGTGGTGTGTGAGTTTTCTTGACTCTATACAACTTGCAGAGCTCTGCAATCACAGCACTTTCAAAATCCCTGCTCTTATCAGAGTGTAGTTGTTGTGGCACTCCATATTTCAGGAATCATTCTCTGAGAAAGATCTTGGCAGTGGTCTCGGCCTTTTGGTCACGGGTTGGAAATGCTTGATTGAACTTTATGAACACATCAGTCACTACTAGAACATTTTCTTGCCCTACTGTGGCTGGTTCAAGGGTTGTAAAGTCAACGGCTACAACCTTCAGTGGCTGGGAGGCCAAGAATGAACCTCAATATATGAATAATCTTAGGTTGCGGCACCTTTGCTAACACGCAACACACTGACATCACCTCACCCACTCTTCCACATCCTCATACATTCCTCCCCAGAAACATCTCTGTCTCAACAGGCCTAAGGTCCTCTCTATACCCTGATGACCCATCTGATAATGGACATTTTTCAGGACTTGATCTGTCAGGCAGGTGGGTAACAACAACTGGTGACATTCTCCAGTATGGACATTGTCAAGTACACGGTATAAGAAACCATCCTTTTCTCTGATCTTTAGCCACTGTTTCAACAGGGAATGCACAGATCTGGACAAACCTAACCTCTCTGGCTTGGTAGGTTTCTTTTGCCAGCTCCAGAATTTCTTGAACACACTGAGCACTGGATCAGACTCCTGAAACTGATTAATTTCTGCCTATGAATACTCTGGCAAAATGGGAGTATTCTCACAACAACATCATCTTCTCCAGTCAAGGATGCCTGTAACAGCCTGACTCTGCTGCACTCAACTCCTGCCGCTAACAAGTCTGGTCCCAGAGCTGTTCCTGTCCTGAGCAAGTTACAGATCGCCACACAGCCATCATAATCTGCGTTTTCACTTTCAGAGGCTAGTTCATTGGATCCTGGTCTCCTGGAAAGGGCATCAGCGACAGTGTTGCATCATCCAGGATGGAATTTGATTTAAAAATCAAAAACAGCAAGCTGGGCAGCCCAACGCTGTTCAATGGCTCCTAATTTGGCAGTCGTGAGGTGGCAGAGGAGGTTGTTGTCCATTTATTATGGTCAATTTGGACCCCAGCAGATAACTTCAGAACTTTTCACTGACTACCCACTTAGGCGCTAACAGTTCCAGCTTCATGCTGCTGTAGTTTTGATCCTTTTTCTCAGCCCCTCTCAACCTCCTACTGGCATCACCATCTTCTTACCCTTTTGATGCTGGTACAAGACTGCTCCCAAGCCAAGGTTGCTCACATCAATCTCAATCACAAAGGGAAGCGTGAAATCAGCATAACCCAGTGTTGGTGCACTGGTAAGTTTGTCTTTGAGACATTCAAATGCCATCTGACACTGCTAAGTCCAAAAGCTCTTATACACCTGAGTTGCCTTGACGAGACTTGTCTCTCTAATGCACACTTTCACTACATCATGCAACGGCCCATCTATCTGGGAGAACCCTTCAATGAATCTCCTGCAATAGCTACAAACCCCCAAGAATGATCTGAGTTCCTTGAGAGTGCCTGGCCACACACTTTATTTATATTTGAGTTTTAATAGGTTTTCATGTTGTCTTAGCCATTTTATTACCCTTATCTATTCTTCTTCTTCTTCTTTTGGTTTTATGGCGGGTTGCGAACCAAACCCTTATCTATTTAAATGTGTGCATTTATTTAAGTGACTCTGGGTCTGCCTGTCATGTGACTTATCACATGACAGGAAACAGGAAATAGGCAGCATGTCAAGCAAGCATGGTCGTTGCTCACACTACGACCATTTGGTGATCACCTGCAAACTAGATTAGCGGAGTTAGCTTTGTGAACTTACCTTTCCAGCAATTTGGATTATCACTACTGTGGACTTTTGTATATACACTGGTGGACACTTCTGGGACATTTACTTTGGGACTGGCAACATGCTATATTTATTAAGGACTGTTTTAAGGTATGGTACAAATTGATTCCACGCTTTTAACAGCCAATGTTATTCTAGTTTTATTGTGTTGTTTTAAGTTCCCTGTGGATATTGTAAATACACTTTATTTATTCATTCTACAATATGTCTGTTGTCTGTCTCATCTTTTTAAACACTCCAAGTTCTCACACAGTATAATATGACACCATTTTAACAATTGTAACCTCTACCAATAATCAGATCAGAATCAGAATCAGAATGAGCTTTATTGCCAGGTATGTTTACACATACGAGGAATTTGTTTTCGTGACAGAAGCTTCCACAGTGTTTTAAATAAGGACGAGCGTTACATATGGTGGCCTGTACAGGGAACGTGAAAAGATTTTAAATGCTATGTTGAGAAGAGTGTTTTTTTAAGATGATGACAAATCAAGTTAGTGCTGCTTCTTTTAATACATCTGCTGGTTTTAATGATTAATGGGTTTTACATCACTGTGAGTGAATGCTTAGCGCTGAGGTGGTTGCTCTTAAAAACATTGTTTTAAAAATGGAGAAGGATTTTAAAGACACTATTGAAAGTAATCTTCACCATGAAGTGTATTTTAGAGGCTGTAGTTTTAAAATTTGGCAAAATGGAGGAATCTATTGAGGATGCTGTGGCGACACTAGAGAGAGAGGTCTTCGAGTGTTTTAAGAGGTCAGACAAGAAGCGGGCAAAGCAACTGGAGCAACCAAAGGATCCAGAAGCTGCTATCTCTCCTCTCTATGTGACGACCAGCCCAGTGACTTCCACATCGACCCCTGGCTTTCTTCTGACCAACAGTCCCACTGCCTCAATCACTTCACCGACAGTCAACAGAGCAACAGATGGAGAATTCTGTGCCACCGTACCAGCTGGGCCAGACTTCGACACCATATTCTCCATCCTCCCCTTCTCCAAATCGCAACTCATCAGCGCACTGGGTGATAACAACACTCTCCAGGGACATTCCACCTCCACCAACCGAGAGGATCAAAGTGCAGGAACACCAGGACTTGCTGTATCTGGAGATCCAAAAGGGGGACCACAACTGCAAGATCCCGCTTATCCTCCCTAAGACCCTGGTCCAGCAGACGATACAGCACTTCCATGTAAAGATCAAGACGAAACATCATGGACGTCTAAAGACCCTCCTGCAGATCCTGGAAGTTGCCTGGTGGCCTACGGTCCACAACGACGTCTGGACATTCGTCTGAGTCTGCAAGTTGTGTGGGGTGGAGTTCAAGGAGTGTGCCATCATCAACCCTAGCAGGAAACCATTTCACAAACAACATCATCACTGTTCATGGTCACTGGTCATATCTCTATGTTGACATACTTCACTTGCCTTTTGTTTTGGAGCTTTGATGCAGTTATCATATTCTCAAGGTGCAAACAGGAAATAAACTGCTCTGGTCATGTTACAGTTTGCATTAATCATGTGAAACTGCACATATTTCATTGAGACCCTTTATTTTTTCCATATTTGCAGGAAGTGCACTAAAACATCAGTCAGTAAGGTTTTTAGAGCTTTATAAATGAAAACCTTTTTTTACAGTCACTATTGTGACCGGTGGGATTAAGTGATGTTTATAAACAAATTTCGGGAGGAGTACGCACAGATAATTAACACGGTCAGTTCATCATTAGTGATTACACCATTTATCCAATCAGCGCAAGAGAAAACTCCTATAAATAACCAAGTACGTCCTACCTTCGTTATCTCTCGACTTTCAGCATCCCTCCACCACCCCGACCCCGCACCTTCAGCATAGTTTCTACCCCAGCATGGGGAGAAGCACTCAGGGGGAGCGCTTTT
>NW_015628370.1:908041-934086 GCF_001515625.1 Sinocyclocheilus rhinocerous
CACAGATAATTAACACGGCCAGTTCATCATTAGTGATTACACCATTTATCCAATCAGCGCAAGAGAAAACTCCTATAAATAACCAAGTACGTCCTACCTTCGTTATCTCTCGACTTTCAGCATCCCTCCACCACCCCGACCCCGCACCTTCAGCATAGTTTCTACCCCAGCACGGGGAGAAGCACTCAGGGGGAGCGCTTTTGAGCCGGGCTGGACACCGAGCTCGGACCCCTCTCCCCGGACAGGGGGAGGGTGCCCCGGGCTCGGGAGTCTTGCCGAGCTCGGAGCTCTCTCCCTGGACAGCATGCCAAATACGCATAACCTTTATTTAATTATATGTAAGTGTGAACTCGTGAAATGGGTTTTAATACAAAAACGCACACAATGAATGGCGACTGTAGAAAGCAAAAGCTGAATCCCGGATATTTTGGGCGATTTAGAAATCCCGGCCGGACGCATTTTTTAGGTCCAAAAAGAGGACCTATCCAGGGAAAAGGGGACATATGGTCACCCTAGATAACGAGAAAACAACTTTTGTTATGTTGAGATCACGAGAAAATTAAGTCGTGATCACGAGAAAACAAGAAAGAAAAAAATAATAATGCACGCCACGTAGAACTTCCGTACTATTACAGATTAAAAGAAAGGAATAAAATGTACTGTAATAAGTGTAGAATTGTCTGTTTACTCACGTGCATCAATCGGAGTGAGAGAAACAGTGAGAGATGTTGAGATGGGTGAAAAGTGTTTTGGTAATAGTGAATATTGACCTATTGAGCGTACCGTTGTTGCTCCCGCTGTTAGCAGGGGATAATCACTGCAATTGGGGTAAAAAAGACAGAATTATGTATTATGCCAAGAAGGTTGTCTGTTCAGGCACTAACTGATTGGCAGCTGCCTTTAGCGGAACCTTTACTGATGACCTCCATTGATCAAAGCATTCGACACAGTCATCTGTGAGTGACGTCACCTCCCAATACAAACACGCCCCATAGAATAGTCCCGCCCCTCACATTGATTGATAGCTTTCCGTGTAGACATCGGAAATTCAAATGCAAAAGGAATTGCGATTTCATTTGAGTTTTGGCAGGTTACATGCACGACGCAGAGAGAGTGAAAAACAGTCTTAACTGGGATTTTTTTTTTCTCCACAAATACTTAAACCTGATCCCTAAAAAAACTTCATACAACATCAGAATGATCAATTCAGACAGAATTACCATATGCATGGTTGATAACACTGCACTTGATTGTCCAAAGTTCTGCTAAGCATCCTGGAGTGAGTTGCCAAATTCAACAAATGGATCCTTTGATGTTGGCCTGAAATGACTAATGAGCCCTCTTAACCAGTAGTAAAAAATACATCTGCTGGTAAAGATATTCCATATGCAAACATGATACATACAGTAGAGGCACATATTGGATATTGCCGTTTTTATCAACTTTGTTTCACAATACAATGGCAGAACAAAGCTTTTACAATTGTTGGAGCAATCTGTTGAGTATTTCTACACAATTACTTCCATCTGTGTATTTTGTGTGTAAATAGACTTGTTTGAAATAAACTGTCCATACACAATGTTTGATGCTCTGACTGAATGTCACAATAATTATTAGAAATATTTACAATAGATACTCAGGCAATCACAGAGCAGTGATATTTATTAAATGCAGTGAAAAATACAATGCTTTTTGTAATGTCTTTGATTACTTAATTTTAGGGAATTAATTATTATTAATTCATTCAGGGTTTGAAAGAACTCGATTCTGAAAATTCGAGGCCCACCTGATTAAAACTGAATTCAAATTTGATAGTTTACACTTTAAATCAACGGTCGTCCAGCGAGCCGGTGATCTCAGTATATTTTAACAACTTGAATCTTTGTATTTCCCTGGCCTCAGTGTCCGTTCATGTACTAGAAATCCCTACATTTTTATACATTTGACATAAAGAGACGACACTTAAACCCTTGTGAAAATACATGTGCTTAATTATATTTATTTATATATAAACATGGGTGACAACTTTTTTGAGTTTATTTCTAATCTAATGGAAACAGTGCAGATTTAACAGAACAGCAGTGATAGTTCAAACTGAAAATCCCTTCACTGAATACAAAATATGTCACTAATAATAATAATAATAATAATAATAATATTTTAATAGATTCTTTTAACCAAGAAAATGTATATTTATTTTACTATGTTAATCAATATTGTTTCTACCTTTTACAAAAATTAACCATGGTTTTACTACAGTAAAAGTGTAGTAACCATGGTTTTTGGCGTATTGATTACCATTTGTATAACCACAGTTTTACTACAAATACCATGGTTAAACTATGGTTAGTGTAGCAAAATCATGGTTAATTTGTGGTTACCATGGTTTAACTATAGTAACCATTGTTTTTTTGGTTTTATTTGTAGTAAAACCATGGTTAATTTTCGTAAGGGACTATGCATGTTAACTTAGCAACATGCTAATGTCCATCTATACTGAAATCAAATGTGAACTAAGTGACCTGTATGCAGACTTTCTGCCTGCATAGAGCCTTTAAAATCAGTCACTTATGAGATAGTTGCCTGTGGGCAGCAGATAGCAACACGGTTCATTAGGTTTTGGAACAGAGCTGTTATCTAGGCACATTGTTGAGTCACAGACGCTTATGGAACTCTACTGTTTACTGTTAAATCACATAAATGCTATACAAGAACACATAAAAATGCAATTTCACTTGCGATGAGGCAAGCGAGAGAAAATGAATACCCATTACTTATGCATATAGACCTACATTAAACTATGGTTAGTGTAGCAAAATCATGGTTAATTTGTGGTTACCATGGTTTAACTATAGTAACCATTGTTTTTTTGGTTTTATTTGTAGTAAAACCATGGTTAATTTTCGTAAGGGACTATGCATGTTAACTTAGCAACATGCTAATGTCCATCTATACTGAAATCAAATGTGAACTAAGTGACCTGTATGCAGACTTTCTGCCTGCATAGAGCCTTTAAAATCAGTCACTTATGAGATAGTTGCCTGTGGGCAGCAGATAGCAACACGGTTCATTAGGTTTTGGAACAGAGCTGTTATCTAGGCACATTGTTGAGTCACAGACGCTTATGGAACTCTACTGTTTACTGTTAAATCACATAAATGCTATACAAGAACACATAAAAATGCAATTTCACTTGCGATGAGGCAAGCGAGAGAAAATGAATACCCATTACTTATGCATATAGACCTACATGTACACTCAGAAAGAGACTATGGCTGCATTCCAGTCTGTTTTTTTATGCCCTTCACTCGCAAACTTCCCTCCGTCTCGTTCACTCAGATGTACATCATTGATTACGTTGCACAAGTGCCCACTACTGGCGGAACCCTTGGAATGGGCTGAACTGGAACGTCCTATGCCCTTGATCGATCAGAATCTGCTATAGAGTTAGTTTATTGTTTACATGTTTCCCCTTACGAATTTGTTTGGTGCAGCATTCTATATGTTGAAGGAATGAGTTAACGGAGTTGCATGAAGTTTCAAAGTTCTAACTCGTTTTCACGAGTGGTTTTAAATTCAGCCTGAGAGAATTCACAAAGCAGATATTTTCTTATCTTTTACTGCTTAACTCAATTCACCAGTTCAACACCGATTTCAGCAGCTGTAAGATTTGCTTGTATTTGCGTTTTGCTGAAAGCTGAGTTCTTGAGATGATTTCCCATTGCTGACACAGGCTTCCTGGATGGCTGCTGGAGGGAAATTCCTTTGCTGATTGGTTACTGAGGTGACGTTTGGGTGACGTCCTTTTGGGAGATCCCTCGTTGGATTGGTTGCTTTCTTGATGACACAAGATGTACATCATTGATTACGTTGCACAAGTGCCCACTACTGGCGGAACCCTTGGAATGGGCTGAACTGGAACGTCCTATGCCCTTGATCACTTAGAATCTGCTATAGAGTTAGTTTATTGTTTACATGTTTCCCCTTACGAATTTGTTTGGTGCAGCATTCTATATGTATATAGGTATGCTTGGGCTGTTATAAATGTTTTAAAAAATAATTTATATATTATTGAGTTGTTTGGGGTGGTGATAAATTAAACGCGATCTGCGATTACGTCATAATCGTGTTGCATTGTGGTCTATGGAGTGGCCTGAAGTGTGCATATGAAGCAGACTCGCTCCCTCGGTCAAAATCGAGGGGTCGAGGGTCTGTCCATATAAACTTCCCTTGTCCACTTCACAAAGTGGAACGCACTTCAAAATGGCAGCGGGGATTCCCCCGAGGGGAAGTGCTTAGGGAAGTTCGCAAGTGCGTGTCTAAAAGTGGAGTGGAACGCAGCCGATAATCAAGAAGTAAATTAAAGACTCTGAACTGAGGTCAGAGAAAGTCACACCCCCTACTCAAGTAGCAGTCTTCATTGTTGCATTTCCTAATCTCTGGATCCACCCAGTATATTCAGTACACACACACACACACTGCTGGGGTGAATGGCTATGAGAACAGCGAAATGTACTGTTTTATACAAGCTTGGTTTACCGCTGCCATTTCTGTAAGCCCAATTGCCACATGCAGAGAAATTAAGTTGAGTTTACAGATGATGAGAGCTTTATGGCATCAGGCTTTTCTGTACTCTTTAATGTAGAATAAAACAAATGAACCAAAATCTGTCATCAGTCAGTTTCTCAGAAATTTGGTTGTAATTTTCAGTCGAAAGGGCAGCAAGAGAAGTGATGTAAGTCTACTGAAAGAGCTTAAAAATGGCAAAGACAAGACACTTTAGATACCATCCTGGCAGGATGTAAACATTCTGATGCTTGTCATGACTAGGGTTGGGTATCATTTGAATTTGATAAATTCCGATTCCAATTCTGCTGATCAATTCCGGTTTTTATCGATTCCTCGTTTCAATTCCAATAAGATTTTAAAAATCCAATTAAAGAAAATTAAGTCAAACATTTAGATGTTAAACATATTTATTCTGTCTTTTTACAAAGCATTCTGTTACAGCTGAATAACATGAACAAAAGTCAGCAGCACAATATGCCATCGTATCAGTATTTAATTTTTTCCGAGTTGTGCTGCGGTAAAAATAGCAACAGGTATTGCCAGTAGCTAACCGAGTGCAACCATCTGATGCCATCGAAATAATAGTGCTCCCCATAGTCCAAAACATGTATAAAATGATGTTTTTTTTTTAAATAACATAAATCTTTCATGGATTTTCTACTACATATTTCAGTAAGAGACATAATTTAAGTTATGTTATTAAGCCATACAAGTCTTAATACCCAGGGTTCCCATTAAAAAATGTAGCTATAATCTAACCAGGGAGGGCAGATCTATGTTACAAAGAACAGCACAATAACCAATCAAAACTAACTCAAAACCAGCCCAATGCCAAAACTTAATATGGAAATCCAGTGGAAATTACCTTCTTCACTTGTTTCCACTTGTAAAAACAAGAAATGCACTTTAACATAGTTTTAGAAAAGAGAACTTGTTACAAAAATAATATACACTCTCAGAAAAAAGGTACAGACGCTGTCACTGGGGTGGTACCTTTTCAAAAGGCTTTGTACCTAAACAGTCCATATTGGTACCTTAAAGATACATATAAGTACCTAAAGTGTACATATTAGTACCTAAAAGGTACAAAAGTGTACATTTTGAATAGGTACCGCCCCAGTGACAGCTTTTGTTCCAAAACATGTATAAAATTATGTTTTTTTTTTAAATAACATAAATCTTTCATGGGTTTTCTACTACATATTTCAGTAAGAGACATCATTTAAGTTATGTTATTAAGCCATACAAGTCTTAATACCCAGGGTTCCCATTAAAAAATGTAGCTATAATCTAACCAGGGTTATCAGATCTATGTTACAAAGAACAGCACAATAACCAATCAAAACTAACTCAAAACCAGCCCAATGCCAAAACTTAATATGGAAATCCAGTGGAAATTACCTTCTTCACTTGTTTCCACTTGTAAAAACAAGAAATGCACTTTAACATAGTTTTAGAAAAGAGAACTTGTTACAAAAATAATATACACTCTCAGAAAAAAGGTACAGACGCTGTCACTGGGGTGGTACCTTTTCAAAAGGCTTTGTACCTAAACAGTCCATATTGGTACCTTAAAGATACATATAAGTACCTAAAGTGTACATATTAGTACCTAAAAGGTACAAAAGTGTACATTTTGAATAGGTACCGCCCCAGTGACAGCTTTTGTACTTTTTTTCTGAGAGTGTACTATAAAAGCATACACATAAGTGTGAACTAATGTTTTCTAACACTTAAAAGAATAGTTCACACAAAAAAGAAAATTTGTGGAAAATTTGCTCACCCTCAGGCCATCTGAGATGTAGATGAGTTTGTTTCTTCATGGGCAGATTTGGAGAAATGTAGCATTGCATCACTTGATGCAGTGAATGGGTGCCGTCAGAATGAGAGCCCAAACAGCTGATAAAAACATCACAATAATCCACAAGTAATCCAAACCACTCCAGTCCAGCAATTAATGTCTTGAGAAGCCATAAGCTGTGTGTTTGTAATAAACAAATCCATAATTTTTTAACTCAAACCATTGTATTATGCCATGTCTAACATTACTTCTTCCTCCCCACTGGAGGGCGCTGTTTGACATAGGTTGAGTTAAAATCCAGTTTGACAAAACTTTATTTGTTATACTTTTTACTAATGTCGGTTTAGATGTGTTCGGCCCTTGGAATGTATCATCACGCCATACCCGTGGAGGCCATGCTTACAGCAAAAGATGGGCAGTCATTTTCACATGTTTATCAGTGCGAGCCATCCATATCGAACTGATAGAGTCAATGGACACATCAAGTTTCATTAATGCCCTTCGCCGGTTCTTTGCCATTCGAGGCCCGGCAAAGATTATACGATCTGACTGCGGTACTAATTTCACAGGAGCATGCAGAGAGCTGAACATGCTTGTGGTCTCTTCCGAAGATCCCAGTGTGACAAAATACCTTAGTGATGAAGGTTGCAAATGGATCTTTAACCTCATTCGTCTCACATGGGGGGAGCATGGGAGAGGATGATCGGACTTTCAAGGCGGACTTTGGACTCCATGCTTCCTCAAATCAGCTCCTCGCATCTGACTCACAAAATGCTGTCAACTCTAATGGCTGAAGTATGTGCTATTATCAACGCAAGACCTCTTGTATCCATTTCTACTGACCCCGAGTCACCTCTTCTCCTCACCCCAGCAATGATCCTCTCTCAAAAGGTGTGTACCTCATCCGCACCTACAGGGCCATTTGAGAACGCTGATCTGTATCGAAAACAATGGAAAAGAGTGCAGTATCTTGCCAGCCTGTTTTGGGAAAGGTGGAGACGAGAATACCTTGCATCCCTTCAGCCTCGTAAGAAATGGCAAGACAACAAACCTAATATCAAAGAAAGAGACCTGGTCCTTCTGAAAGACGATCAGGTAAAAAGGAACGAATGGCCAATGGCTCTGGTCACCAAAGCTATCGCAGACTCAGATGGCAAAGTCAGAAAACTGGAACTGAAAGTCACTAAGAGTGGTACTGCTAAAACCTTCTTACGACCTATTACAGAGGTTATCTTGCTTATGTCTTAAATTACCCAGTGAACATATATTCAATTATTTTTTATATTTGGTGTTTGTATTTTATTAATTTTTATATATGTTGGAAGCATGCTAGCTTTTCATATGCTTTGTATTCAGATTCAAAAGATCTGTGTAACTAACGTTACTGCAGTTTACCAATGTAAACGTAAACATTGTATAACGAGTTACTGTATTTTGTTTGTTTCTATTTAAGTAAGCATTTATTGTATTTATTTTGCAGTTTCACAAAAGAATGTAACGGAGATTGAACTACATGATTGCACTCAAGCAAAAGTAAAGAGAAAATTTATTCAATCATCTGAGTGGTCATTGAAGCTGATCAGTCATCTCCTTGCAATGTTTGGCTATCTGTATATGCATGCTCGACACACATGCATGCAGAGGACAGAATACATTGCTTCCGGCCAAAATATGAGTCCATAATTCATAATAACGCTTCACTAAATTAAAATGTTATTTACATTTTTTCTTAAACACTATGATCTGATATTTAGAGTGCTTTTTTGAACAACTTAAGTAGGACTTCAGTACATCTTTATATGTAATGTCATAATTATTAATTCAATTATCTTTGAAATATAAACTATATTGCTGGATGTACTGACAAACATTTCTTGTAAAATAAAATATACTTTAATGTCATTTCTACTGAAACTTGTAACATGTATTTATTTAAAAAATATATATTATATATGTAATTATAATACATAGGTGCTATATATATATATATATATATAATTTTTATTTAATACCATAATCATGGTATTATGAAGTATATAATATTGTATTTTAATATATATTTACTTATGTAAAATGTTTATTTTAACATTATTACAAAGTAACATTTTTACAAAGTTTTTTAAAGTGCCGCTATTATGCTATTTGAAAGGTTCATAATGGGGAGTCCCCAACAACAGGTTTATATAATTGCAAGATCAAAAAACACTTTAATTTTCTTATAATATGCAAAAATCCATTATTGTCACAGATCGGCCATGCTCAGTCACCTCCCAATCACAGCGAACACCATCACCTGAATACTGATCACACGCATCTGTAACAAATCTGCAATCATCATCAGCTCCCCTTCAAAAGCACACACCTCACTTCACTCCAGTGTCCGGTCTCGTTTCAACGAAGTGGACTCCCTCTCTATGCTATCCGTGAGATACATTGAAAGACTTACCTTCCTGTTATACTTACCTCCTGTGTTTCCTCCAGTGTGTTCTCCTGTGTCCCATTCCATAGTCCGTTCCAGTCATCAGCTCCGTGAAAGCTCTGTGTACTCTTCAAATGAGGTGTGTGCAGTCCTCTGTCTCCATTCCACGATCTCCTGGAGGACCAAATACGGTGTTACTCTCCTCATCTTCCTTAAAGACTGATATTCAGCTCAATTACTCACCTGCCCGAACCATCTGCACTCCTTGTTGAAAATAAACGATATTGTATTTTTTCTAATTCTCTGTGTGAGTCTCCTTCCGTAACAATAACAGGGGCAAATAAAAGTATACTACAAGAGCACATTCAATACAGTTAATCTCACTTATTTTTCACAAGGGCAACTAATTGCATCAAACATCAGGATAGCTCTGAGCTGATTGTGAATGTGATTGCTTTCAACTGTAGATATGCATGTCAAGTAAAAATATTTTTACATAGTTCAGTAAGCCTCTTTTATTGAAATCAAGTTAAGTTTAATGTGTGGTTTTATTAAGCCGTTTTATCTAAACATGCATGCATGCATGCAATAAATAAATAAATAAACAAAGAATTTAGGAAGTAGCATGTAGTGACTGATTTAGTCACAAAGTCAGCTTTTCCTTTTTCACAAATAATACGTTTTGGTTTTTGGGAAGGCTAAACTGACCCAGACCAGCAGTTACCAGTGTGTCTATGCACAGTATACTCACATCATGCCCATGACTAGAAGAATAAGCTTTCCCATGCTGCACCTATGCCTGTTAGTTGGTCAGAAACCCTTAAATTCAAATCTAATTTGTGTAATATGTCAAACCTTTGGTAACACATTACTTGAAGGGGTGTGCATAAGACTGACATAACACCTTCATAATCATGACATGACACATGTCATGAATATGAAGGAGGTTTTATGCGACCAAACCTTTAAACCGTATGCAAAAATATCAACCTGTGACAGCAGTTTAAAAAGTGTTTGAAAGTAAAAGGAAAACCACAGACTTGGCAAACCATAATTCTACATCTTCTGAAGTCATACCATAGCTTTGTGTAACAAATAGACCTTTTTTTTTTGCTGTTATTCACCGGTAGTGAGTAGGTGAACTCGATAACTGGATCAGTCCGGTTCATAAATGTATCTGGATGGAAAGAATTAACTCTTGAATGATTTGTGTTCAGTATTTCTCTCATATAGTGTGCCCTTTTTGAACATCAAAAGCCTCAGTTCACCAGCACCATCTACAAAGCTCCCCAAAAGTAAGACAGACATATGTTTTGAAAGATAATGAGGGTTTTTGGAAATATAAAACTGTCAGCAGGAGTTTAACAATGAATTTGACTCCCTATTACCTAAGCATCTTATTAGGTATGGACACAACAGTTGTGTTTGCAATTAGTCAAAAATCTGGCTATGCAAAATTACTCATCTTCTAAAGTTCTCGTTCTCTTCCAGTACAAGCCTTCATTTTGGGAGGTAAAACTCTTATCTTTTTGACAGATTTATTTCTTTAGCCTGTTCTTCTGATTTATGGTACAAACAAATCCTCAGTCGCTTGCTTGCAGTTCAGTTCATCTACTCTTCGTCGGTTTTAACGCACCACAGGATGTTTGAGCGATCAACGAGCAGAAGTTCAAAGCTACTGGATGAAGCACAGCAAGCTGTTTAATGTGATGTTCACAGTCATCTTGCTGTTTAGTCTGTTTAGTTCTCCTTCCTTTCTCGTGTCGTCTCAGTGTGTGGTCTCTAACAAACAGTGAGAGAGTCCACAACATCTGGACAGACATCACACACACACACACACACACACTGTGGTATAGTGTGTGAAATGAAAGGAATTGAGCAGGGATTGTGAGAATAAAACGGCAAACATTCTTTCTGTGAGCTTAATTTCCGATATTTTACTCTCTCTTTCTCTTTTAGGCTACACAAACCCGTTGACCCCACCCGGCCACTGCGCTAAAAACAGCTGGGACACGTTTTGCTCCAAAAGAACCATGAAAACAAAGAGCACTGAGCCACCACCCTGGTTTAACTCTCCTTCTGCTGCACTTTTCTTAAGCATTCCTTCAGTTTTCTTTCATTTAATTACATTTTATTTAAAAACAAATTATTTGAATGACTATATATGTCTACATTTTTTTCTGTAATACTACTTACACGGAAAAAATTGCATGGTAACACTTGTTTAGGGACCAATTCTTATTCTTAACTTGCTAATTATAAGCATGTATATTACTAGCATATTGGCTGTTTATTGGTACATATAAAGTGCATATTAATTTCTTATTCTGCATGATCATATTTCAGATCCCTTAATCCTAATTTAACAACTACCTTACTAACTATTAATAAGCAGCAAATTAGGAGTTTATTGAGGCAAAAGTCATAATTAATAATTAGTTTATAGTGATAATTAGTCCCCAAACTAAAGTGTGACCAATTATATTGCTCAGAGGGTGTTCTGCAAAATACTATAATGACGTTCTCAGTCATATTTTAAAATCAGCTTTGTCTTTGGTTTCATAGTAAATCTCATCACAATTTGAGCACCACAATCTCAAGTTTAACTATTTTTATATTTTGGCATTACAAATGGCTAATTTTAATGCATTTGCATGATCTCATTAGTACATTTTCATCCAATCTGTTTGCGCAAGGGGTGGACCTTTATGCTTATTCTTTAAAAAAAATTAAAATCCTTACGTTTCTTAGGATCTCACGTACAAATTAATACGGATTCTCAGTCTTGTAAAGTAGTTACGTTTTGTTGTGATATTTTCTAAATATCTAGGGCAGATTTAAGCTGTGTAGGAGAAATAGTCCGAATATTATAGATAGTGTTGCCTTTTTTAACCACATTTAATCAGCTTTTTAATTTCTGCAGTTAATTTAACATTAACATTGCTGACAAAAGAGCAGATGAGGATGATGGTGTAGAGAACCCAAATGCAGTTTATTACAATAGTGATAATCCAAAACTTGATAGATGAACTACAAACTTGAGTCTGACATGAAGCAAAAACATGAGCTATGAACTCGGCTTGACATGACATAAAACACATGTGGCTGGGTCTCAAGAGGGGAAAAGGGAATCGCATGACCATGACAAGTTTCAAAATAAAAGACATGACATAATTAACATGAACTAAGAACATAAAACAACAACATAAACAGACGTGACAAATTAATTTTAAATGTTAAGAAATTCCATGTAGTCATAAAAATTCCACGTCCGCTGCATTCAATAATAGCAATAATTATCTGACATGATAAAAAGTAGCAGATGGAGTTTAAAAAAGTTTTAAATGGAGTACAGCAAGTCACATCACAGACATCTGTCAAAAATGTTGAATCAAGTGCAAAAATATATACAATATCTTTATCATATATGATAAGCACTGCAACAGTTTTGTTTTGACAGCAGCTGACTAATAATTAAGTTGTACAGAGCTTTAAGTATAAGGAGTGATTTACAGTGCTAATAGCAGAGTTGCTTCCACTTCTTCATTGGGTTAAACTGTTTCAATGGGCTGCAGTGTGAAACTGAAGATGAAGGGTGTCAGTATGTTGCTCCGGGGTAATAAGCTCTTGTTAAATTTATTGTTGGGCCATAAGTGCAGATTATTACCCCTTTGAACATGAGAAGACAGATGAAGGTCTATGAAAATGGTTTAAAAAGGAAAATGAGATGCTTTCCGCAAGTAATAAACCCGTTAATCTGGGGGTCACTGCTTTAAATTAAAACATGCTGAATCATTTCTGCCTTCATTAGAGAGAACAGTGTAAGACACTTTCTCTGGGCTAAAAGTGGAATAGAAGTGACTGACCAATAATATTACTATAGTAATAACATTACTAAATAGTAGTAATAACATTACTAAATAATATTACTACATTTCATTTTTCACTTAAACAGAAGACAGGATTATTGCATTAAATTTAACTGTTCAAGCTTTTCAAAAGATCTTTTAAAAGAGTTTATTTAACAGGGGTGTGCGTATGAGTGGTTTTAACTCAATGGTGAGACATTCTTTTAAGATTTACTAATAATTTCAACATTAATTTCATTAATCATTCATACACAAATGTTTAAAAAGGAGGGGGGGGGCGGAAGCAGACATTAGAGAAAATAAATTACAAACTCGAATTTTGGGATACCGGACTACAAACTACATTGGCTATGTTTACATGCACAATTTTTGGTCCAATCGGACTGAATTCATTCCGATTGATGAATCTGAATGTAGTGTTTACATGAACGCTAAATAAAGTGATCGGGTTGATGTCCGCGTTTATATGTCACAAGCTTCAAATCGGAATTATTTATTTTTTTGACATGCGCACACTGCACAAATATAGAGTTTCTCATTGTTTGCACATAATAACCACTCTCCTACTCAGTCTCTTTATTTGTTTTTAACAGCAGAATTAATATTTATCTGGACTTTTTTAAGGACTGGTGGGAGGTTGTCCTGCTCCACTTCATAGTTGCTGAGTGAAAGGAGAGTTTTATAATGACAGGACACGCATTTATACAACACTTTATTCAAAAGGAAGAACCGATCATTCCGCGCGTCATACGTCATTACGCTCTTTCTGCGTCATTGCACATGTGCAGTTCTCTCAGTTTCGGGTTCAATCCGATCGAGTGTTTACATGCACTCTCAATCGTATTAGAAAAGGAATAAACCACCCCCTTCAATCCGATCGAAATTTCATTCCGATCGAGCTCAATCCGATCGATTAAGGTGTTTACATGAAGGCTTTTCAGTCCGATTGAGCCATCAATCCGATTACAAACAGATTATTTGGTTGCATGTAAACGTAGCCATTGAGTTGATGACGTTTAGCCTAATTTTACCATCTGAAAACTCTATTCCTCAAGATAGTTTCAATATGCCCTTTTAAACAATTAACTATTACAGATTGCATCAGTATCAGAGGTGTTTGAGGTACTGAAAGGTTGCCTCTTCCAGTTGGAATTATCCCGAATATAGATTTGTTTTAGCCTGAAAATCATGCTTACTAAGAATTGTATTATGTTGCATCTAGAGCTTTGTGAAGATTGTTCAAAACATTCTATTTTTATTCCACAGAAAAAAATAATAATTCAGGTTTGTAATTACATGTTGACAATTCATATGTGCACTATTAAAAAGGTTCCTTTTTTTTTTGCATATCTATCTATCTATCTATCTATCTATCTATAAGGTGACTCTACAAATAGATCCTTTAAAATACATTTAAAACCATTTAGTGATACCAACTCTTTTAAGCATAACTTACCTTGTAGTTGATTCCAATCAAATGGAGCAGCATAACTAAATGCCCGTTAACCCATATTAGTACGAATTTTAGGGATGCTTAAAAGATAATAGTCTTGTGAGCAAAGACCATAATTCTTTACACCTTTTTGTAAGATATTCTGCTGTAAATACGAAGGAAGTAAACCTAAAATGATTTTATATATAAATAAGTACCAATGCTTAAGTCTGCGGGATGACAACGCCGGCCATCCAACCCGAGAGTGCAATAAACAATGATGAGTAAGGGCTTTTGAATTTGTGATGAACCTTAATGCTCCATGATAAACCATCAGATTGAAGATGACTCAGAGCCTGATCCAATGTTGATGCAGAGGAATAAATCACCATATCATCAGTGTATAAATGAAAACTTGAATGTGCGAGATTATTCCCAATATTATTAATATATAAAATAAATAATAATGGCCCAAGGACTGATCCCTGTGGTACGCCAATATTTACATTCAGAGTACAAGAAGTGATATATATATATATTAGGGCTGTCATCGTTAACGTGTTAACGCATGCAATTAATTTTACAATCCTTAACACGTTAAAATAATTTAACGCAATTAACGCAAAATTACTGAAGCACAATTTCTATTCTAACCCTTTAACCCAATTGTGCTACTCTGCTTGCGATTAGATCATTTTAAGCTGCTAAACTCCGGGAAAATTTTCAGTCCAATGATCCAGTAAGCGAATGCATTCAAACAATCCATCCAAAACAGCGCTAATATAAAGGAAACCAGGCTGATTACATCAGAGATTGCAGAGAGAACAGAGACTCGCGTTGCATTTTGTGTTTCGCTTTAAAACACGAGCTCTGTCATATTCTGTGATTCTCTCTGAAGAGCGCGAGCCCTCACACATCACACGCAGTGTGAAGGTAAGGTTGTATTTATGAATTATGAATGAACCGCACTTTTTAAAATCTTCCAGGTCTACTGACATTTGTTGACATCCACTTTGAACATTACAATGCACGTGATAACTTTTATTAACTCTACAATAAAGTAAATCCACGTCACCAGCTAATTGCTCTTCAACAGTGATGCTACAGAGCTACTGCAAAAACGGAAGTTCAAACACAAAATTCTAAAGATGACTGCACACTTGTTTCTCTGACGCAAAATATCTATATTCCACTATAAAGAACATTTTGTGCAATGGAAATGTTCCATGGATGTTAAAGGTTCTTCATAGAATCATGATTGCCAAAAAATAACTTTATTTTAAAGAGTGGGGCATAGGCAGAGGGCAAATCATCTGCAGGGTAAGGCTAAAAGTAGCCTAATGTTAATATAGTCTATACTACGCACATCATAAACTCGTCTTTTTAGGCAAGTACCAGATCTGGGTGTCATGTCATAAAATAGTTTGGTAACACTTTAATGTAGGGACAAATTCTCCCTATTAACTAGTTGCTTATTAACATGCATATTACAAGCATATTGGCTGTTTATTAGTCCTACCCCATAGCTAAAGTTAACAATTACCTTACTAACTATTAATTAGCAGCAAATTAGGAGTTTATTGAGTCAAAAGTCACAGTTAATAATTAGTTAAATGTAGGGTAGGCGATTTCAAAGAGGCTAGCAATAGCAAGCTAGCTTTGAAAGCAGAAGATCCCACGCTCCCTGCATAATCACTCTCCAAATCTACGCCTCCTCCAAAACACATGAACGTGCACAGGCAGACCAGAGGCTAACCAGCGACATGATGAAAGACGGCGTTGGTGGAGGGTTGAATGCAGCACTGTCAGATTTTCTCATGCCTCATTCAACGGTGAGAAAACATTACAGTAGAAAGCACATAATATTACAATAATAACGTAAAACAGGGTGGTTTTGCTACTCTAGGGTGGTGGAGCAGAGGCGGAACAGGGGGAGGGACGGAGGGCCAGGTCCTTGTGGAGGTGGAGGACCTGGAGACTGAGGCAGAGCCTGCTGAGCAGGGAGCCAGGGCAGAGCAGAAGACCACCAGGGCAGAGCAGAAGACCACCAGGGCGGAACAGAAGACAACCAGGGTGGAGCAGGCGTAGCAGAAGACCACCAGGGCGACGCAGACGAAGCAAAAGATCACCAGGGCGGAGCTGAAGACCTCCACAGCAGGGCTGATGGAGCAGAGGACTGCCAGGGCAGAGCAGGCAGAGTTGAAGGCCACCAGGGCATAGTCCAGGACCACCAAGGTGGAACAGGTGGAGCTGATGTCAACCACGGCGGAGCCAAAGGCCCCCAGAGCACATCTGGCAGAACTAAACACCAACACGGCTGATCAGGCAAGACTGAAACACAAAGCACAGAGACATTAATGTTGGCCGTGGCAGGGAACTTAGAGAGTTCGGGGTCAGCCTCTTGAGCAGGAAACACAGAGTTCATGAACGGCTTCCTTGGCTGTGGCTAGACAGGCAGAGAGTTCAAGGACGTCCTCCTTAATCGTTACAGGACAGACAGATAGTTCAGAATTGGAGGAGCATGGACTGGAGCAGACTCATGGACTGATACGGGCTCCGTTGTGGACTCATGGACTGGAGCAGGCTCTGGAGTGGACTTATGAACTGGAGCAGGCTCTGGTGCAGACTCATGGACTGGAGCCGGCTCTGGAGTGGACTCATGGGCTGGAGAAGGAACTGGAGCAGACTCATGGACTGAAACAGGAGCTGGAGCAGACTCATGGACTGGAGCAGGCTCTGGAGTGGATTCATGGACTGGAGCGGACTCAGGAGGAGTAACAGAGCAGTCAGTAGCCCAAACACACAAGATGGCTACCGCCATTACAGGGAGCACTGAGGATAGGGGAATAGCCTCTGTGACAGCCAGTGCTGAGGCCCTTGGGATGCCAACTGCTCTGGCTGAAACCATCGGTGGATCTGCCAAACAGGAGATCAGCCCCAAAGGCCTTTGAAAGGCCCACGCCAGCGTGTCTACAAATGCAATGTTCACGATGACTGGGAACACAGGAGTGGCATCCGTGATGTGACATTCATGACGGCTGAAAACTGTGATGTGACATCTATGATGGCTGGAGGCTCTGGCGTGGTGGCCATGATGACTGGAGGCTCTGGACTGGCGGCCATCTTGTGAAGAGGCTCTGGACTGGCGGTCATCTTGTGAAGGTGCTCTGGACTGGCGGCCATCTTGGGGAGAGACTCTGGGCTGGCAGCCATGGTGGAACGAGACTCTTGAGTGGTGGCCATGTCATGACAAGGCTCTGGAGTGGCGGACATTTCATGACAAGACTCTGGAATGGCGGTCATGACGGGACGAATCTCTGGAGTGGCAGCCGTGATGTGAAGAGGCTCTGGAATGGCAGCTGTGACGTGAAGAGGCTCTGGTGTGGCAGCCACTGGGCTTGGGAGTGTACTGGGAGTATCGGGTTTGAGATTACCAGACTAGTAATCTGAGATGGGACAAGCTCCGCAACCGCTGGAGCTTGACAGTGTTGGCCCCCACTCAAAAAATTCCTGGCAAGGAACAAAACAAGGCAAGGTAAACAGGGAAAAACATTCAGTGGTGTCAGCAGTAGCAAAGCAAGACTTCGCCATGAGAGTGTGTTTGTGTGCAGCTTTTATAGTCCACTAATGGGATACAGGTGTGTTCATAATTAGTTCCTAGAACGGGGATTGTGGGAAATCCCGCAAAAAAAAAATTGCGATGGAGACCTCTGGTGGTGAGCGGAAGGAATGACAGGGACCGGATTCACAACAGCGAGACTGCAGAGTGACTCATCTGAACGCCTCTGATTGGCCATTGCATTCATAAGCTCAACAGAATCCTGGGTAATTGGTTATAATGTGCAACGCTGTAGAAACGTGTAAAAAATATGACGCAACATGAGCAGATCTAAATTTAATGCCACACTCGACACTTTTCATATTCGCAACAGCAGTAATAGATTGTTTAATTGTGCAGTGGATTTTTTTGTATAATTTGGTGACCCCCAATCCTTTTTAACTGTACCAAATGACAATTTGCTTACATCTCCCAGAATTCTCCATGCAGTGTTCAGAGATGCAGTTCCTTAATGTCTGCCAAAAAGCACCTTTATACTTAGGACTGTAAATCAACGACTGTATTCATAGAAACTCATCTGCACAAACTAAGAAATCATTCATATCCTACCAATGGAAATGTTATAATGGGTAAAACAAAACAGTTTAAAATATGCCTTCATCCAGAGTAAACAGCAGTGAAAATAAACAGCTGTTTGAGTCATTTTTGTGGCCGGCAGGTTGTGATTCATTCTGCAGGGTTTTGATGAGGTGGAACATAGATTAGAAAAGCCCTCATAACACACACATACTGTATGAAGAGAGACAGCAGAACAAAGATCTATTTTCATAAAAGATCACAGTAATCAGAGCATGGCGTGCGGCCCACATCGAGACTTTGCTGCCGGTTTAGTGTTATTCTTTTGGTCAGTTTGAAGGCACACGTCTCTTTTTTTTTCTCTCTTCCTCTCTTTTACCCTGCTGGCACACAGACGCATCATAAAGTGAAGTTAAATGTTGGTTTTGATCCCATCTGTAATAAGAGTGTTCTCAAAGCACACTTTGATATTATGGTGCACGTCTCAGGGTTTAAATGTGGACTCCAGACAGCCTCTGTGTGTCTTCATGTTCTTCCATACTGTTGAAATGTTGACATGTCAGTAAAATTGTGTACTTTGTTCAAAATTTTTCAAATTAAAATGTGCTATTATATTGTATTCTAACCCAGCAGAATACACAGTGTTCAGGATGTTTTTACTACATTAATTTTGGGTACCAAAAGGATGACCCTCATACTTTAATGCAGAAAACATTGGAAAAAATAGTGCTTATTGCAAAAAAATAATATATGAAAATGCTTAAGTGCAAGCTAATTGTAACGTTTTTGACATAATTGTGTGTCCATTGCTATTAAATGAAAATTTATTCATTTAAATTTATATTAAATGCAATTTGCTAAGCATTATTAGTTTAAATTTATATTAAATGCAATTTGCTAAACATTAGAGTGCTTTTTGATCTACTTAAGCAGGATTTAGTTATATCTTTATATGTAATTTCTTTGATACTTTTATTGCCTTTGAAATATGGTTAAAATGTACTGATGTACTGTATGTACTGACAAACATGTTTGTTAAACTAAAATATATCTTAATGTCATGCCTATTAAAATACGCATGTCATATATACAGGTATATATATATATATATATATATATATATATTTGTAATGATGAAGCTGCAATTCAGTACATTATTGAAAAACAGTAAAAGTGAAGTAAAACTTTTAATTTGACAATATTACAAAGGGCACTTGGCAACACTTTAGTTTACGGATCAATTCTCACTAGTAACTAGTTGTTTATTATTAGCATGCATATTACTATCATATTGGCTGTTTATTAGTACTTATAAAGCACATATTCTGCATGACCATATTCTACATCCCTAATCCTACCCAATACCTAAACTTAACAACTACCTTACTAAGCAGTAATCAGGAGTTTATAAAGGCAAAAGTCATAGTTAATAATTAATTATTAGGGAGTATTGGACCTTAAAATAAAGTGTGACCAAAATGAAAATTTATTCATTTAAATTTATATTAAATGCAATTTGCTAAGCATTATTAGTTTAAATTTATATTAAATGCAATTTGCTAAACATTAGAGTGCTTTTTGATCTACTTAAGCAGGATTTAGTTATATCTTTATATGTAATTTCTTTGATACTTTTATTGCCTTTGAAATATGGTTAAAATGTACTGATGTACTGTATGTACTGACAAACATGTTTGTTAAACTAAAATATATCTTAATGTCATGCCTATTAAAATACGCATGTCATATATACAGGTATATATATATATATATATATATATAAATTTGTAATGATGAAGCTGCAATTCAGTACATTATTGAAAAACAGTAAAAGTGAAGTAAAACTTTTAATTTGACAATATTACAAAGGGCACTTGGCAACACTTTAGTTTACGGATCAATTCTCACTAGTAACTAGGTTGTTTATTATTAGCATGCATATTACTATCATATTGGCTGTTTATTAGTACTTATAAAGCACATATTCTGCATGACCATATTCTACATCCCTAATCCTACCCAATACCTAAACTTAACAACTACCTTACTAAGCAGTAATCAGGAGTTTATAAAGGCAAAAGTCATAGTTAATAATTAATTATTAGGGAGTATTGGACCTTAAAATAAAGTGTGACCAGGCACTTAAAAAGTGTAGTCAAGTGTGTTAAGAAGCATAGTCCTGAAAGTGAACTTTCTTTTCACAGGAGAATCTGGTACTTGATAATCTATTGAAAAGTTTCTAGGCCGAAACAATGTCCAAATGTACTTTGAGTCAGAAGCACAAACACAGACTCGAACGCTTGACCAACTTATTCCAGCTCGCAAAATTCTTTGCAAACCATTGCTTTGCTATGACAGTTGTTATTCTGAAAGAAAAAAAGGAGTACAGTCAGTGTGGCTAGAGCTAATGGCTGGTAACACAAAGGCTGCTGATTCAAGCCTTACAAGAAGTGAGCAAGGACCTTTTCACCCATTCGCTTGAAGGTTAATGTCTCTAAAATAAATGTATTATAAGTTGCATTGGAAGTGTCTACTAATTATCCACTTACAATCTTCTTCACCTTCTTTGCCATCCACACCATCACTGATGGTCTGCTTGGAACACACAACCTTAATCCATTATGTTCTTATCCCCATTTTACATGTATCTACTGGTGTGCCGTCAGATGCCTGCAGAACCTCATTCTGAGGTCAGAATTTCCTGGCTTGTCATCTTCCTCCATCTGTGGCTTAATCTCTAGAACACAATGTATTTAACCAGACATCAAATGTTCTTGCCAGTAATGACCTGCGGACAACTGTGAATGAGGGATTAAATCAAGTCACTCTACCAAAACAGCTTTTCTTGCCATAACCAAAGCATTCATTAGCCTGAGTGATTTAAACCTCCAGAGTTTAACCCATCTTACACCACTATTCTGGTCTGTACACAGGCTTCTAGTATCTCTTAGGATCTGCCTTCTACATTGAATCATTTATTCAAATTGTACAAACCAACCAGACGCAAAGATCAGACACTTGCTATGGTTGGCAATGCTTTCGCATATACCCATGGAAATTTTCCATATCATGGCCAAGTTCCAAAGGGGGTAAGAAGGTAGAGAAGATCTGTCATACCAAAACAGCAGGTCTGTAAATTTTTACTGCATGCAGAATACTTCACACGTGTGATGATTGTACGGGAAACAGTGTTGGTGTGTATTGACCCTTTGAAGCTGAAACCACAAACAGTGCTGTCAAAGATCTCAGAAGGTTTGATGAAGGAACCCTTCCTTTTCAAATTTTAAAACCTTTAAGGTGCGGTCATATTTATCATTGTTTTCAAATTTTCATGGGCAATATTCAGTCATTTTAATACAGCAATTTGTGCGATTGGGAATTTCAAGAGAGGGCAAAAAAAAATTATCCATGCAGATTTTGCTGGTTTCAGTTGGTCATGCAAACTTTCTGCATTGACCTAGAAAAAACTATTTGGTTTGAAAGTAACTTTTGTATAAGCAGTGCTACACTACTGACAAGGGGCGTTCAGTGAAATTACACCAAAATTGTTACTATTTCAGCACACTTTTACCTGAGGGTTCATGTGGCCCATTCTCCAGTGCTAAATCCAATACGTGGTTATGAATTTGAATGGATGGTATTAACATTATGAATTCTTTGAGCTTGAGATAATAATCATAATGTTTGCTTCATTGAAATTTATTGCTGCTAATAAGTAATGAATATCGCTTCCAGGTTACGCATGTAACCATGGTTCCCCGAAGGGAACGAGATGCTGCGTCGAAACGCTACGGGAACGCCTTCAGCGTGACAACGCTCTGAATCACATGTGTAATCAGTCCAATGGATCTGCGAGACGTCACTGGCGGGGTGACGTAATGACCAGGAAGCTTAAAAGCACGTGTGGTGGAAGTGGCATCAGCTTCTAGGAATGAAGTAAGCGCTGACATGGATCCCGGAAGTATGGCCCTGAGACGCAGCGTCTCGTTACCTTCGGGGAACCATGGTTACATGTGTAACCTGGAGACATTCCCCTTCAGGAACTTGAGCTGCGTCGAAACGCTACGGGAACGAGAATGCCCACGCCGCCAGACTTACAAATCCCTGCCTAGTGTGGAAGAACTCAGCTAAAGCGAGAGAACGGAGCCAGGAGTGGCGCAGAGAGCAGGTAGGCACCTGATAAAGTAGGCGGGGACATCCCGCCCAAAGGCCAACTTCAGAAGGAGTGAGTCTTGACCCCCAATGGAGAGGGGAGATCAGAGGACTCAAAGCTATGGAATAGCATCCTGATCCACGCTTAGCATAAGCTTCTCTGGCCGGAGGCCTCAGCGCACCGTGGAGGAAACATGTCACCAGGGGGTGTCTGCCCACTGAGTGGCCACCAATAGGGGCGCCACGTAGACTTTTAGGGTGGAGTGGGTCAACCCTGCAGAAAAAAAGGGCCTGCAGGAACTCCAGAACTGTACCAACCGGGCAGTTAGCTGGGTCGAGCTGGCGGTCTCCGCACCAAGAAGTGAAAAGTTTCCACTTCAAGGCATACAGTTTCCTCGTTGAGGGAGCTCTGGATTGGAGGATGGTCTCAACAACCTCAGTTGAGAGACCAGAAGCTACGAGTTGTGCCCCCTCAGGGGCCACACCCATAACTTCCACAGCTCCGGGCGGGGGTGAAAGATCGTGCCCTCCGCCTGTGAGAGGAGGTCCCTCCTGATGGGGATCTCCCATGGAGAGCCGTCGAGAAGGGAAATCAGGTCTGATAACCATACTCGGCCCGGCCAGAACGGGGCTACTGACAACAGACGGGCCCCGTCCCGCCGCACTCTCTCCAGAACTCCCGGGAGCAGAGCGATCGGGGAAAAGCGTTCCCGCGGCTATGGCTGGACATGGGACGCTACAGTTCTGAGGCGCCACGCGTCTGTTCCAAGCAGCTCGGAGCCGCAGGAGTCACGTGACGAGAGTGAAGCGAAATGACTGGTGGCGGATCCAAAAGCACAAGAGAACTTTTGTTAATAAACGTTTCATTTCGTCGCTTAAATTAACTGAGTTGGTCTTTATTGTTGCTGTGTTTTCATTAAAAAATAACGATGAACCACAAACTAAGCATTCATTTTAAATAAGGGAAAGTAGAAATAAAACAATAAAATCAATTTAGTTCAGCTAGACATGGGACGCTACAGTTCTGAGGCGCCGCGCATCTATTCCAAGCAGCTCGGAGCCGCAGGAGTCACGTGACGAGAGTGAAGCGAAATGACTGGTGGCGGATCCAAAAGCGCAAGAGAACTTTTGTTAATAAACGTTTCATTTCGTCGCTTAAATTAACTGAGTTGGTCTTTATTGTTGCTGTGTTTTCATTAAAAAATAACGATGAACCACAAACTAAACATTCGTTTTAAATAAGGGAAAGTTTATTTATTTGGGTTACAACGCATGTATAGGCTCCGTCTTCTTCAATTTGTTAATACGAGTTAGAGGTTTAATAAATGCGAATTTGCCATTGTACTACTTTATGACTGATCTATTTTAATAACAATGAACCACAAACTACGATCGTTTTAAAAGGGGAAATCCATTATATTTGCATTACAAATTTTATAAACAAAATTGCCATTTTGTTAATAAAACTTCAGTTTAATATGTGAATTTCTTAATGATACTACTTTATTGTGGGCCTATATGTTTTTTTTATTATTATTATTATTAATAATAATAATGAGCCACAAAGGGGAAAATACAAAGACTTTTTTTATTTTTATGTTACAACGCGGTTACACCAAGTCATCAGTTTATTTGTTTTGTTACATTTTTATGTTTAATATAAGCTAAGTGACTTCATCATTGTACTATGTTATTGTTGATGTAACAGAGTTTTTTATTATATATTGGATCAACCTTAAGCATTAGCTTTGATCCACGAAAAGATAACGTTAAAGATCAAGATGCGAGAATGCGACATAGTTGCTGCTGAGGTAAATGGACTCTCTCGCTCTTTCTCTGTTTCTTTGTACGTTTCTTAATGAATCTAGTGAGTCAATGATTCAGTTACCCTTTCATAAAACAGTCACTGGCTTTGTTCCTGAATGAATCAACTGTTTGAACGAATCATTAAACGAATGATTCAGTGACAAAGATTTGCTGCCACCTACTGACAGTTTTACTTTCATTTTTAAAGTATAATTTCAGTTATTTAAATCATTTAGTATTTCTTTATTCAAAACTTTATATTTAAAACATTGATTTCATAACATTGTTATTATGATTTTAAATGCATTCATGCCACCTCCCAGCCTCATTAAATAGTCTGTAAACATGTGGAAATGCTGCTTTCGTGTTTTTCTGTTTCACCTCTGTAGTGTAAAGATGAGACATTTTTTCACTGCTTTCACACAGCTAAAACAGACAACGCGTTCACCTTCCTCAATGTAATGCAGCCACCTCCATTTGTCGAACCAGTTTGTATTGAATGAATGAGAAAATGTCTCTTTTCCGAACTTCCTTCCAGAAAAACTGAAAATCAATAACGCTAGTATTTTGTGCTGGTACTGCCGCGGCGGCGACGTTCATGTTACCTTGAATTAGCGCGGCTCCTGGGCCCAGATCCGGGGCTGATGTGGTGGTCGCTATGGAGGAGCTGTTGCAGCTGCTGCTGCTGGTTGGCTGCCCACAGGTCTGCTTCCTCATCCGACTGATCTGCCAGCTCAATGCTCGGTCTCTTTTTATTTTGTTTGGGCTTCGCGAAAAAATCAGAAATGCGTTTTTGCGCCATGTTGACTGGTGTATTTTTAAATCTTCAATGACGGATGCGGACGTGGTGACGTCACGCGACAATTGTTGCTTATTGTCATTAAGCTTTTTTCCCCTATGATTTAAATTAAGGAAAATTATTTTTGATCATTTTAAGTGATTCTACTTTAAATGCCAGGCCAAAATTTGTAGGAGACAAAGTAATAGAGTTTATCGTCAGTCAAATCTCTTTTGGTGTATTTTTAAATCTTCAATGACGGATGCGGACGTGGTGACGTCACGCGACAATTGTTGCTTATTGTCATTAAGCTTTTTTCCCCTATGATTTTAATGAATATTCAAATTAATAAAATTAGTTTAATTTCTTTTTTGTCACAAAATTTTAATTTATTTATTTTTTAACATGTCTAAGGCACGTAGGCACCTCCGCATGACCTTGAGCATGCGAAGCGGGTTTCCCCTCGGGGAGAACCCCTTGGTCTTGAGCCACCACTGTAGGGGTCTCATGTACAGCAGGCCAAAAGGTATCACATTGGACGCAGCTGCCATCAGACCTAGCAATCTCTGAAAATGCTTTACAGTAAGTGACTGGCCTTCTCTCACTCTCTTGACTGCAGTGAGGATCGACTCGATCTGAGCAGGGGACAGAGGTGCCTGCATTGTGGTCGAATCCCACACCACGCCCAAATAAGTGGTCCTCTGTGCTGGAGAAAGCACACTTTTCTTGGCGTTTAGTCTTAACCCCAACTATTTCATGTGAGCGAGAACGACATCTCGATGCCGAACCGTTCAAATGACGCAGATCTAAAATAGGACGCCACCCTCCATCCTTCCTCGGAACGGTGAAGTACCGACTGTAGAACCCGGACTCTGCTACATGAGGAGGGACCACCTCAATGGCCTCCTTCCTCAAAAGAGTAACTACTTCTGTTCCATGACCAGAGCCATAGTGGGGATGATCGCGTTTAAACTTAGGCGAAGGAGAACTGGATTCTATAGCCTCACTCTACAGTGTGCAGGACCCACTGAGACACGTTAGTCTACTAAGGGAATCAGTCTCTCGAGACTGACCTCTGGTGTAA
>NW_015628370.1:934146-934667 GCF_001515625.1 Sinocyclocheilus rhinocerous
TGCTTGACAGTGAGTGACTGGCCTTCTCTCACTCTCTTGACTGCAGTGAGGATCGACTCGATCTGAGCAGGGGACAGAGGTGCCTGCATTGTGGTCGAATCCCACACCACGCCCAAATAAGTGGTCCTCTGTGCTGGAGAAAGCACACTTTTCTTGGCGTTTAGTCTTAACCCCAACTATTTCATGTGAGCGAGAACGACATCTCGATGCCGAACCGTTCAAATGACGCAGATCTAAAATAGGACGCCACCCTCCATCCTTCCTCGGAATGGTGAAGTACCGACTGTAGAACCCGGACTCTGCTACATGAGGAGGGACCACCTCAATGGCCTCCTTCCTCAAAAGAGTAACTACTTCTGTTCCATGACCAGAGCCATAGTGGGGATGATCGCGTTTAAACTTAGGCGAAGGAGAACTGGATTCTATAGCCTCACTCTACAGTGTGCAGGACCCACCGAGACACGTTAGTCTACTAAGGGAATCAGTCTCTCGAGACTGACCTCTGGTGTAATCAGAGCGGC
>NW_015628370.1:934797-935757 GCF_001515625.1 Sinocyclocheilus rhinocerous
TCGTGAGCCTCTTAGCACCGCTACGTTTCCGGGCGGTAACTGAGAGCAGTGCTCGCCGGAGACCACTGCGCCCTGGAACACCGGCAGTGTTGGCAGACTGATCTCCTGAGGGCACTGAGGAGAGACGGGCACCGTGTGATGCGGTGTACACCGCTCTTGCCCAGAGGGGCCTGCCCTCCCGAGGTCCTGAGCCATAGCATCAGGACCCTCATAGCTGAAGTCTTGCCCTGAAGCGGCGAACTGGCAGGGGAGGCCATACTAGCTGCTCTAGAGACCTCCGTGGAGGTTGCGAGCCTCTTAGACCCGCTACGTTTCTGGGCGGTAACTGAGAGAAGTGCTCGCCGGAGACCGCTGCGCCCAGGGTTGGCAGACCGATCTCATGAGGGCACTGAGGAGAGACGGGCACCATGTAATGCGGTGTACACCCCAGCAGCCCTGCTGACCGCCTCACCCTCCTCAGAGGAAGAGAGGTGAACACGTGCTCTTACTCGAGAAATTTTTATCCCAAGAGCCCCTGTATATCTAACTTCTCATAGTCAGATAAATACTTCATTTTATTCCTCAGAATTAAATGCAGCCAAACAACCAGACGAGTAAACACGGTCTGGTGTGATAAGATTCATATCAAAAATCGAAAATGATATATCTAACTTCTCATAGTCAGACAAATACCTCATTTAATTCCTCAGAATTAAATGTAGCCAAACAACCAAATGAGTAAACATGGTGTGGTGTGGTAAGATTCACATCAAAAACTGAAAATGATGCAATACACACGTTGCCTCGGCAGCGCGCGAGTTGCTTGGTCACACAAACAATATTAATCTCCTCGGAGAAAAACAGCTGCAGCAGCGAACTCTCACTCAGAAGGGGAAGAAACCGCAGCGCGGGCTTCCGAGCCTCGAGAGAGAGCGCTGGATCTAGGGAGTGCAGGCGGAGAAAGGGCGAGCCGTCTCCAAC
>NW_015628370.1:938579-954442 GCF_001515625.1 Sinocyclocheilus rhinocerous
AAACATGGTGTGGTGTGGTAAGATTCACATCAAAAACTGCAAATTATGTAATACACGCGTTGCCTTGGCAGCGCACAAGCTGCTTGGTCACACAAACAATATCAATCTCCTCTGAGAAAAATAGCTTCAGCAGCGAGCTCTCACTCAGAGGGGGAAGAAACCGCAGCGCAGGCTTCCGAGCCTCGAGAACGAGCTCTAGATCTAGGGAATGCAAGATAAGAAGAGCCGTCTCCATCCCATCCATCAGATCACGTGCGATCCCCGCGATCTTAGTCGCTGCCGTGCCTCAGCAGCAGCGGGACCAGAATCGCAAGATCACAGGCACGGACACACTCCTCGGAGCGTGCCCGGCGTGAGCGGAGCGCTTAACAGCGGGAAAAGCACAATCAGCCCCTCGAGAGCCGACTGGGCGAGCTCTACTCCCCATTAATGCTGCTCATTATAATATTAGGCATAATATGCTTGTGTAACTGATGCTTGTTCAACTGGCGAGATCATCGACGCCCTCCGCATCAATCTCCTCGGAGAAAGACAGGCGGAGCGTCACGGACCAAGGTCAAGGTCAAGGACCGCAGCGCGGGCTTCCGAAACCCCGAGAACGGGCGCCGGATCTGGTGGTTAAGGAAGAAGATAGGGACTCACCCGTCTACATTCCCTCCACCGGATCCATATGTGAAACCCACGAGCAACCCACGCTCCCTCCTCAAAGAGAGCCCTCTGAGAGCGAAGCAAGGCAGTAACAAAACGCTCGCAATGCGGGCTTCCTCGAGAGCTGACTATGCGTGCTTCACTCCCAAACAGACAACACACAAACTGTGTGTCCCCACCGAAATATAGCATGGGCAGGGAGGAACACACTGCCTGAATGCTGCCTGCTCACCCAAATGCTTCTTTTGACTGAAGCTTTGACATAATGGAGCTTATAAGTGGACAAACAACACTAAATAAGACTCACAAACAGACAGGTGCAACTGACACACACACAGAGCGCTTGCTGAATGACAGAAAGCTGATGCCGGTTCCACCGCACGTGCTTTTAAGCTTCCTAGTCATTACGTCAGTCCGCCCGTGACGTCTCGCCCATCCATTGGACTAGTTACACATGTGATTCAGAGCGTGGTCACGCTGAAGGTGTTCCTGTAGCGTTTCAACGCAGCTCGAGTTCCTGAAGGGGAACAATAGTTTAGATGAGAAATAAGTTCAAATGTGAAGCAGTTTCATACCTGAATTCATTCAATCTTCTTGTTTCTTCAAGCAGCAGAGCTCGGAAATATATGAATTTTAAATGTAATATCGAGAAGAAGAAAAAAAAGAAACAGTTAAACTACAGTTCACCTAGAGTTCACTACAGTTAAATTTATAATCAAGTACTTTAATATGTTAGTCAGCACATCAAAATAAGTATACTTCTTTAAAAGATGACAAAAGATTATTAAAACATAATGATTTAAAATGTGCTTTAAAGTAAAACTTTTAATTTGACATTACAAAGTGCCGATGTGAAGCAGTTTCATTCCTGAATTCATGCAATCTTCTTGTTTATTCAAGCAGCAGAGCTGGGAACACATATTTTGCTCCCAATGTATCTTCTAGGAAAGGAAAGTAAACACTGGCAAGCGATTTGTTTGGGTTGTGGGAGACTCCGTTGTGATCCCAGAACTGAAGCTGTTTCAACGGAACATTCCTAAGTGCAGGCTTCAGCCAGGCATGCTGTGTCAGGAGCGGGACATACTGGAGGTCTGTGTGGACCGTTAGCTAAAATTCAGTAGGAGCAAATACTGAGGTATGCTGGAGCACCTACTGATGCCAGTAATCTTTCCCTCACAAGTGAAAGAGGATCTTGGGAGAGAAAGGAATGGGCTGGAGTGGGTAAGGGATCAAAATTTCTTTTTTACCAGAGAGGAACCAGAGCTCAGCATTCCTGGCATTGCCACATGAGCTGGAAAACAATCCCGACTCTATCCTATGTGTGTAACCAGGCCTGAATGGATGCAGTGTCTGTAGCCCATGCAGCCTATAGTCCGGTGCACTCCAGGTCTGCTCTCTGCTCCCTCACCATTAATCTAAACACAAGGACGTCTCAAGAGCTGGTGTGGTGTCACAGCATCCACCACGACCAAATATACACTCTGTAAAATAAACAGGAGGCCTTCAGCAGGAAGAGAAAATATTTGATTGAGTTTGCGAGTGGAGGAGAAAAAGATCACTTTAAAGTCTTAATTGTTTCTCTTAGACAGCAGGAGATTAAAGGGTGAGCAAATGGAGACTCTTGGTTTAGTTATTTGTGGGTTAGTTGACCCAAAAATGACATTCATGTCATCATTCATTCAACCTTAATGTCATTCTAAAGTCGTATGACTTTTGTTCTTTTATGGAACACAAAAGGGAATGTTGTGAAAAATGTTTGCACTTCTGTTTTCTCATGTACCAAAAACATACCCATGTGAAAAAGAAGTACACTTTAGAATAGTTGTTATGGAATCAACATGCTTTAAAAGAAAAGAAAAGTGAACAGAATGTAATGTTTTCAGACACTTAATTGCTTGTTAAATTTGCAATTAAATGAATGAAAATATGTTACAGTGTTACAGTTTTATTAGCTACATGCTACATCTGAACATTGGAGTGCTTTTTGGCACACTTAAGAAGGACTTTGGTACATCTTTATAGGTAATTTCATAACTAATTTAGTTGTCTATGAAATATTTTTAAAGTGTACTGCTGAATGTAAACTAAAATATACTTTAATACAATTTCTATTTAAACTTGTATTTTGTGTATTTATATTTTTTAATTACACATTTGTAATGATGAAGTTGCAATTTAGTACATTTAAAATATATTAATATTAAAGGTAATATTGAATAATACACTACAGTTAAAATTATAACATTTAGGGTTACAACCCCAGTTCCCTGAGACCGCCAGTGTTACAAGTGTCTGAAGCATCTGTGCAAACATGCCATTTCAATTGGATGATGGCAGTCACATGACACATAAGCAATGCCATAAATGGGCACCTAAGTCATGGAATCCCCAGATTCTAATTGTCTGAAGGAAGATGCGCAGGCATGCCTGAAGTATGGTAACCTGATGCAATACCTAACCCTAGACATTCCCTTTTGAAGCGGATATCCAATGTTGTGTCATGATATTTATGCTATTAGAAACTCAACATAGTGCTGTGAAACTCAACATAGAGTTAGTGAGTCAAAAGAGACCTAGGTCCTCCATAGATAGACCCTCATTCAGAGCCAGGGTCATCATAATCTTGACTTGATGGTGGCAGTACGACGCTCTGCCAGCATACAAGAGAACAAGAGCTTCAGTGCCTAGAGGTGCGGAAAGTTCTGCAGCTCAGATGCTCCTAAACAGCCTGGTCGTGACACCAAAAGATTTGTAGGAGCAGAGCTAAAGAGGGAGGCTACAGCTACAGCTGCATTCGCTGACAAAATTACAATTGGAAGAGAGAAAGCTACTGCGCCACTACTTTAGCCATCCACAGGCTCATTAAAAGCAACCCAACCAAGGGGAGCGCATTCGGTTTTCAGAACTGGAGGGGCTACAAGAGGGAGCAAGTCTCTCTCAACTGCCTGTTGAGCCCTCAGTGCTCCTAAGAGGAAAAGTAAGAGCACTTCTGAGGATCTTGCCCAGAAAGGCAGCCGATGAAGAATGAATCACCATTGTCAACACAACATTCTCCTGCTCCGCTGCCACTTTCCTAGCCGACCATCAGGGAAGCATGCCAAGCGGGAGGGGGGCAACAGGGAGAGTAGCGATCAAGACTCTCTGTGGTCATTAAAAATCCCAGGATGTCTTTCGAAAAGAGTAGAGGTGTGACCTCGGCATCCTGGCCAAATTTGCCCATTGGCCTCTGATCATCATGGCCTCCTAACCATCCCCATATCTGCTGATTGGCTTCATCACTCTGTCTCCTCTCCACCAATAAGCTGGTGTGTGGTGGGCGTTCTGGCGCACTATGGCTGCCGTCGCATCATCCAGGTGGATGCTGCACACTGGTAGTGGATGAGGAGATACCCCCTGACAACGTAAAGCACTTTGAGTGCCTAGAAAAGCGCTATATAAATTTAATGAATTATTATTATTATTAAGACGTTCCTTACTTTATCTGTCACCCCTACCCTGGTTTCATCTTAAAGCTCTTGCCACTGATCCCCAAGGGGCCACTACAATTCTATCCACTGGCCACAGACAAATAGTGGAAGGTGCAAATGTTGTCACATTTGGTGTTAGCAGGATGCTCTGGACATATAACTACAGTACCACCCTATCTCTACACTGGCACTCCAAGATAACTTAGAGGGGCAGGGGGCAGGATACCCGAGGGCATATAACTGCCAACACCACCCAAACATTGACACTGCCCTTAGGGAAGTAAGCCAAATTGACAGGCTACTACCTCCAGAAGAAGACTGGAGGAAACAACTGAGAAAGTGGGCCACCAACTTGGCTTGCTACCTCTCCACTAGTCACTCAAAGCGACCCCAGCCAATCCTGAGGGAGGGTGACAGATAGGTGGATTATATACTTATTGCCCACTCCGACCTTGCAAACTCTGAGCAAGGGATAGATGGATGCTTCTACTTTCATACTCTCACCTCCATCTTACAACGCTGAAGGGGGCAACAAAGTAAGTGGGAACTTCAAATGGAAGAGGGCAGGTTACTGTATTTCTATCATCCCACTAAACAGAGTGCAACAACTCAAACTCTACTGTCATTCCTGTTTACAGGAAAGTTTACACACTTTCACCTTCAGCTCATGCTGAAGGGTAGTGCTGAGCGGTATGACCAAAAATTTATATCACGGTATTTTTCAAAATTATACCGGTTTCACGGTATATGACGGTATTTTTATTTTCTGGGGCAGTCGTGGCCTAATGGATAGAGAGTCAGACTTGTTACTCAAAGGTCATGGATTCGAGTCTCAGGTCCGGCTGGAATTGTCGGTGGGGGGAGTGAATAACCAGCGCTCTCTCCACCTTCGATACCACGACTGAGGAGAGACCCTTGAGCAAGAACCGAACCCCCAAATGCTCCCTGGGCGCCGCAGCACCAGCTGCCCACTGCTCCGGGTGTGTGTTCACGGTGTGTGTGTGTGTGTGTACACTAATGTGTGTGTGCACTTGGATGGGTTAAATGCAGAGCACAAATTCCAAGTATGGGACACCATACTTGGCCACACGTCACGTCATTCCTTTCCTTTCCTTTTTATTTATTTATTTTTTTCATACATGACCGGGTGTTAAGCACATTTTCTACTAATTGAGAGAGGAAATACTGCAGTAGATTGGCTTAGAATGCCCTATTTTACTGTCATGATAAGTGAATATTGTAGAAAAATTCCACATTAATAGTAACTAAATACGACCCATTAATAACCATGAGTCACTCTCATTTATAATCGCTAAAGAGCGGCTATGCGGTGGTTTTGGCTATAATACTTTTTTGCCTCATGCAGCGCACTGCCTGTGTCTGAGTAACAAACATAAAAAATTTTTTAAAAAGTGCATAACATTAATAGACGAACTATGCTCATATTTATAATTCCAAACAGTCAGAAAGCGACAGGTGCTTGGAAACACTGTTTTGTACTCATTATTTACGAGTCTGCTGCGGTACAGCCAGCTGAATGCGCTGCTTCTCTGCCGCTCGCTACATAGAACAGATGCCGAGAGAGGCGATACTGTGCTGGGAGAGTCAGACCTCGCGGTCACGGGGCAGTCCTGGCGACATCTTCCAACTGATCCATAGTTAAGGTCCAGAAAAGCTCCAGAAAAGTCGCTTGGTTTGTCAGTATATAAATTATATGGCAAAAAGCAGCTAAAAGGGTCTAAAATTGTTAAATCTAGTGCTAAAGTTGCGCTCGTGTGTGTGAGACGCGGGAGCTGATGGCAGGGGGCGGTGGGTATTTGTGGCGGTCAATGTGGATATTGTGGATGAGTTCTGTCACCACGTTCTACAGCTTCAGTTTCGGAACTTTCACGCTTAGTAACACATACACTGTGACCACAGTGCAACAGTGAAAAGAAACCCCTCAGAAACAGTGTCACGTTCCGAACGTTGTTTAAACAACATACACTGGTATTGCGGTATTTAAAAAATTAATATCATAAGAAAAATAAACACCGGTATTCGGTATGAACTGGTATACCGCCCAGCCCTACTGAAGGGTGCAACAAAGGAAGCGATAATGCTCTGTTTCACCTCAACTTCTATTAAGTTGGCTCCTTTGAGTCAGATCTGGCCATAAATAAGTTCTCAGGCAGATCGGAAGAGGCATCACAAGAACTCCTGAGCTATCGGGTGAACGATGAGAAAGGGGGATTTCTGTGTCAAAACCCTCTACTAGCTCGACCTCTGATCTCCATGATCTTAGTCGCCAAGCTGCTTCAAAAGCTGCGGAAACCAAACCACGGGGCGCAGCAGCCAGGCTCCCATCATCATTAAAGGGGTCATATGATGCGATTTCAAGTTTTCCTTTCTCTTTGGAGTGTTACAAGCAAGAGACAGAGAGAGAGGGTCACATCACAGTGGAGTCAGCTGTCTTAACCGTGGCTTGTGTACTGCAAACACATACCAGCTTCATCACTGTGTCTGTCATGCGACTCTGTTCCCCTTTCGGGCTCTGTCTTTACATTTATTTTGAAAGATGAAGCTCGCGATTATGGTAAGGGGCGTTACATTTCCGACGAGTGCTTGCGGTGTTCGGCCAATCACAATGCACTGGGTCAGCTGGCCAATCAGAGCAGACTGCGCTTGTCGGAAGGAGGGACTTTGTAGAAAACGAAGCGTTTGAGAGAGGCGGGGCATAGAGGACCTACAATAATGTACAGTATTTGAAAAATAATGTGTTTTTTGAACATTAAAGCATGTCAACATATTCTGTTACACCAAATACACAAAATAATGATCTTTAAAAAAGCATCATATGACCCCTTTAAAGAGAGCCCGGTGGGAGTGGACATCCCCTGTTAGAAAGCATGTACATGAGGCACACATCTTTTAAACCCACTGCTTGCCATAACAAACTCCTAACCGATGGACAAACAGTAGACACACGTATATCAAACAAACCAGCTTCCTGAAGACAAAGAAGTAAGGGATTCCATGACGTAGGTGCCCTTTTATGGCATTGCTTGCTCAGTCTGGTGACTGCCATCAGCAAATTGAATTGGTGTGTTTGCGCATGTGCTTTAGACACCAGGAACACCCACAGCATTAAAATCATGATGCAGTTCCTCTTCAAAAAGGAACCAAGCACTTCGCATTTTATATACTGTACAACAGTGTTTCTCAACTGGTGGGTCGCGACCCAAAAGTGGGTCGCAAGACTGTTCTGAGTGGATCGTGGAGTGTACAGTCAAAGAAACAACATCAACAACAAAAATGTAATTCTAAATGTTTTTCTGATGCGAGACTTTTATTTTGAAAGATGTGCGTGAAAGCTGTTGACACTTTTTGCAAGACTGCCTGAGAAAAACGTGCTGTCGCGATTCAGTATCTGTGGTCAGATAAGATGATGTCAGGCTTAATGTCAGTCTCATTATTCTATCATTATTTTTGTAACTTATGAAATAAAAATTCTCTCACCTCAGAAAAACGAACTATCCTGTCCTGTCAGACATTATACTGTGCTTGTAGCACGCACTCTTCAATTGCACGTGCAAATGCGGCGGTGCGCTGTATATAATTTCACTAAAGCGCAAAAGAAACTACGAGCATGCAACGTATATCATATATCATAAAGTGGGTCGCGGCTATAAAAGAAGCTTTAAAGAAGTACAAAATAAGTGTACTTCTTTAAAGTACAACCAAAGATTAGGACATAATGAATTAAAATGTGCTTTACAGTAAAACAAAATGTGCACATTCATTACATTTAAACACACTTTCACTTTCTCAGGTGTATTCTCTCACCTCAGAAAAACGAACTATCCTGTCCTGTCAGACATTATACTGTGCTTGTAGCACGCACTCTTCAATTGCACGTGCAAATGCGGCGGTGCGCTGTATATAATTTCACTAAAGCGCAAAAGAAACTACGAGCATGCAACGTGTGAAATAAAAGTAAAGTACCAATAAATCACATAACCATTCATTACATTTAAACACACTTTCACTTTCTCAGGTGTATAGTTACCAGAAGCTCTAAAAAACAAAATAAAAGTATCCTAAAAGTAGATCATATGATTTACAAGCTTAATTCCAAGAAGCCATGTGACAGCTTTCAGTGAGAAACTGCATGAAATTGAAGTAGTTATTCTGACCTCTGTACCTCTTATATCAAATTTGCAGTTTTACACATTCAAACTTGCCGTCTGAGACAAAACACACAACACTAATGGTGTTCTATGACGCAGATTTAAATTTGCTCAAGTGTGAATGGCAGCTACTGTACTGTCATTTTAGTTTTGGATGAACTATTCCTTTAAGTCTTCCTCTCCTTTTTTTTTTCTCCTGAAAAAATAAATCCTTATCATACGTGTCTCTTCTAGAGTTTCAGAAAAGATCTCGACAATGTCTCAAGCTGTCCTTAGATTTGCCAAGATACCAAAGTCTGCATTCAAAAGCCAATTAGTTTTATCTGTCTCGTTTGTTTCTATTTGTATTTCTTCTAAAACATTTTAGACCTCAGAGCAATTGACTTTACTTTTTTCGTGAAAGAGGGAAGAAATTGGCTTAGAACAAAAAATGAAATGCCTCTTATTATATCTGTGACAGGGCTTATTCAATTTAAAGCTTTGTAAGTAGTATTAAAGTAAATGAAAATGAGGGTAATTGAACTTTCAACATTTTAAAACTAAGTACAAAAATAACAGTCAGGGGAATAATTAGGTTATTATTATTTTCTTCATCTACTGAAGCAGCATTGGAAAAATAAAGTTAGTTACACCAAATCCCCAGACATAACTCAATCTATCACTCTCCATGCATGAATAATGTCTTCAAGATTGTTTTATAGAGCAATTGTAACTTTATCATTTCCTGTCATGTCAGTGCAGGATTGAGCATGATAGAAAACAGCACTGATTACACTTCAGTCCCGTGTGAGTATGTGTATGTGCATGAGCGATGTCCAGATATCTCGATTATTACCGTGATAAATGATGGCAGATGGAAAAGCATAATCACCATCAATCATTATGAGTCAGTGTGGTAAACAGTGTGGTTGTGAAGTAAACATATCCAAAGAAGCCATGAAATGGTTGACAAACACAATTTTCTTTTGGACGTCCCTAACTGATTGGCTTGCTGGACTCAAGAGAGCCACAGTTCTTGAACTCAGACAAGTTTATGCAAAAATAACATGTGAACAGGGTTCCTGTTTACATTGACAACATATTAGCCACTCACAAGATAATCTACAGATTAATTTACTAGTATACTTTACATATGATGTGGCAAGACAAGCAGAATAAAGGCACCCATTTACAACTGAATTTCACAACAAGGGGGTAACATACAAGTCGAACAGGCTATTTGCCACAGCCTGCTTTTTTTTTTTACAGCATTTTAAACTTGTTTTTCTCATATTCATGGTTCTGAATGTATTTTTCCCAAACCAACTATTCATAGGCATTTCTTCCACATGTATTTCAAAATATTCTTCAATAAAGAGTTCTAAGTCATGAAACAAACCAACCAGCTGAAATGAATCACAGCTTTATAAATGCTGACTTAAAGTCAAAAAAAGAAGAAAACAGGGAACAAACTACACTGAAAAAAATACTCTAATTTGTTACAGACGTTGTTTGTTTGTTTGTTTGTTTTCCTCTCTCAGATTACATTTATGGTTTGGTTCAAACTCTAAATTTTAGATTTAATATTAATATTTATTTTCCCAAAGACAAAAAACATTCATAAAAAAATATATATTTTTTTTAATATAAAGACCATACTGTACTTAATACATTTGTTTTCTTAAGACTTAAGCCAAAATATTACTTATATAGGTCAATAGTATACTTCGTCTTGGCTTATTACAACTTAATTTCACCATAAACAAAAGCTAAATTATAATATCAAAGTAGAATTTTCTCTTGTGCCAAAACTAAAACAATTTCGTAATCAATGATTAATTTTGTTTACTTACTAAATGTACTTACTAAATAAAGACAACTTCAAATACATTAGTATTTATTGTAATGTGATGTGATATTTTCTATGTACTAAAAAAACGGAACAAAACAGGTTTAACCTAGAGATCATTGGACCAATATAAAAATGCAAATAAATGACATGCCCGTTTCACTTTTTCAGTGTACTCAGTGCATGAAACACTGCAAATGACATATTCAAATGAAAAAGAACAGTACGCTAAAAAATATGTGTGTGTTTAAATATGGGTTGGTGGGTGCAAGGCTGGAATCACCGGACATTGCTGAAGATTTCCAGAAGAGAGGTGCATATCACATGACTGAGCCCTTTATACCAGCAAACCACAATTACATAATTCTGTTGCATAAGACTCCAGATTCGAGGGGTTACAGAATGGCTGGGGTTGAAAGCTTCGTCAGAAAGTTGGTCTGTTGTGAGTTTTGTATTCCAGACAAAATAAATTTTTACGACACATCGGTCAATCAATCACATATTTGCACCTGAATGCCAGCTGTCATCAGAATGTCTGCTCCAATAAGGCCTTGTGGGTTTGTGACAATAAAACTGAATGGGTTCCAGATTTGCTGTTGGTCTGCGTGCCAAAAAAGCTGAGTTCTGTAGTGCCATATGTTGCCGTACGGTCACAGGAACCTAAAGCACTAATATCCCTGTCCTTCCTTTATTAACTCCAGGATGCAATGCAGCAATAATAGCCATTAATGACATGAAAAACAATGGAGCTGTGTGCAGGTTTATCTGTGATTCAGCTGTATTGAATTAGAACATGGAATACTGTAAGCGAATTGAATTGAACTACCCTTTTGAAACGAAATGTAGTTCAGCATACATAAAAAGATTTCGGAAATCATTTATTTTTAAAAGAATATACTTAAGTGCAAACAGAATGTTTTCAGACACTAAATTGCATGTTAATCGCAATTAAATAAAAATGTGCTATAGTTTACATTTATATTAAATGCAGCTATCTGAAATTTTCTTTATAGGACTCAAGTACATCTTTATATATAATATCATAATTACTTCTATTGTCTTTGAAATATGGTTAAAGTTACTGCTGAATGCACTGACAAGCATTTATGCTAAACTAAAATATGTCATTTCTATTTAAACCTGAATGTCATCTATTTAAATGTAAAAAATACTGATAAGTAGCAATTTAGTAAATGTAAAATATATTAACTTTAAATGTAATATTTAATAACACACTACAGTATAAATTATAATATAATATAATATAATATATATAATTCAGACTATAAAGCAGCTTTACAGGAAATAATACAGTTTCATAATTTAGCCTTGTGTAAAGAAGTGTGCTTAGTTTGTAATTACAACCAAATGTATTGTTTCCTAACTGAAGAATATTGCAGCACTGACCAATTCTTTTTTTCCTCTTTATTACTGTACAGCTGCTTTGAAACAATCTGTATTGTAAAAAGCACTACATAAATAAACATGACTTGGCAATGAATTAATGGAAATTGAGACACTGCAACTTTAACTGAATACCTCTACACATCCACTGATCCACAGGGTGTGAATGTGACCATTATTACTCAAAATGCCCATTATATAATAACATAATGACGCGTAATTAACTTAATGAAATGAGAGATTTATTACTTTTTTGTGGGAGGGACGAAGAAACATCTAGGTGAACTTGGTTACAAATATTGTCATTTTCGCCCCCAATTATTTTGAGCTCAAACAATGTGCTAGATGTAAAGGTAAAGGAAAGTAGCAGAAATGGTTCTTAAGCAGCTCTAGATTGAGTGGATAATGTGAGCCGTGGCCGATCCTGACACACATGTCTCTCACTCCTTCAGTTTCTGCTCAGGGGCCCCTGTAAGGTTAGGCCTTATTAATATTCAGAAGGCATTTGCTGCATATGGGACCCAAGAGAGACAAACAGAACGAGCTTTCAGAGAGACTGTGTTTAGATAGCGGCACACAGGATGCTGGGAAAGACAGGGGTCCCCCCGTCCTTCAGACGTACACAGTTTCACATGCTGTGAAGCGCTCAGAAAATTTAACTGAGAGTGAGCAGACTCGTGTATATTTTGTGCTTTTCTGTGTGTCTGAAAGATTTTCTCTATCCGCTTTTTTTTTTTGTTATGCATTTTGTATTTCAAATTTAATTTGAATTGTGCCCGTTTTTCATTTCATTTTCATTTTTTGGATATTGAACCACACATTTTGTTGGCTAGAATGCACAACTGTTATGCATTTTGTATTTCAAATTTAATTTGAATTGTGCCCGTTTTTCATTTCATTTTCGTTTTTTGGATATTGAACCACACATTTTGTTGGCTAGAATGCACAAAAACGCTCTGTTTAATAATATAAAGTAAGCATATGAGTATGTTTTGATTGTCTGTGTGGTTGTAACTCCATATAAGCATGAAATCAGTTGGCCGATTGGCATGCTTCTGAACTGCTTGTATTCAAGAGGAAAATGACAAACATGTGAGTGAACTGTTTACATAAATCCACATTCATACAGCCTATCTCAACCTACTGAATACTGAAAGGCTCATAATTGTCTAATAAATGGTACAAATCAGGCTGTTTTGTCAAGCAGGGACAGAAGAGTGTTCAGTTTATCAGAACTGCCAATGCATACGAATAATTCGCAGTACTATGAAAAATATTCTGTGGGTGATGATACTGTAAATTATTTATTTAAAGAAATCTGGGCTCTTAAATGCAGAGCCATTGAAGGTAGGGTTCACAATATCACAAGCAATGCACAACCTACAGTATGAAGACACTAATTAAAAATAAATAATAAAATCTGGCAAGCAGATTTTTCTTTCAGTTATTTATTTTATAACCTTTTTAATAAAAAAAAAACATATTTTAAAAGGGCATGGTGATTATGCCTGCTTTGAAATCAGTGCTGACCTTTACTTCAATGTCATCGCCAGTCTTAAAGGGATAGTTCACCGAGAAATCTTTTACTCGCTCTTATGCTGTTTCAAACCTCAAACAGTAGGCTTTATAGGGTTAAGTACTGTAGTCTATATGAAGATTTACTATAGTAAACATAGTTACCACTGTAGTGACAGACAACTCGAGTAAAGACATCCCTAAACAGCACATAAAAACAAATCTGCGGAGCTGTGTTTGGTCTAATCTCTTCCTGTTGAATTTGGTGGTTCTTGGCCAGAATAAGCTCCAAAGTGAACCAGACTTTAAGACACAAGTCAGAGGTCCTGAGGTCAAAAGTTTAAACAGGAGCCCTTGGACTTACATTTTCCCTCTTGGTTAACACCAATGAGCTAAAAGTCAACAAACACCTGGGAACTTTGACCTTAAAAAGAAAAATTCATAATGACAGGCATAGTGCTCATCAGGTAAGAAAGTGCTAGCAACCCATAGTATTTTTTTAAACGTGACTTGAGATTTGGTGTTGTTTAGTCTGTGTTTGTTACTTTGTTTTATTTGTTTTCCTCGGTTACCCTGGCAACCACTTCAAGTGTTCTAAAGTTGGACAAGGGGTGAGCACTGAAACAGTTTGGTTCTTGTTGCCATGGGAACAGAAATTCACTCTTCCACACACACACACACACATCTGGGAATTCCTCTGCATGTCATTACAGGTGGCTTCCCTCACAGAATGAGTGGAAAAGTCATTAAACTACACATTCCCTCAATGAATGTTTTACACCATTAAACACACACACACAGGCATGTGCCGTCTTTTATTCAGGCCCAGTGTCACCGACTGCAAAAAGTGACAATGCATTAAATAACGGCTGATATGCTCTGGCTGGAGTCGCCCACTCAAGTGGTTGCAGAAACAGCTGCGTGTCGACACCGGTTCCTCCCTATAGTACAGATCTATGATCAGATTTCTCTATTTCACTCCAAAACTCTTATCATCACAAAACAAACCACAAAAAAAACTTCATAATCACTGCTGGGGAGATTACTTACAATTTGTAGTCCATTACTGATTCCAGATTACATGATAAAAACTTTAGTTAGTAATGTAATCCTTTACATTACACATTTTAGATATTATAATCAGACTACTTTTTGATTACTTAGAATTAGAAGTTGCTCTGCTACGTCTGCGCCAGGGAAATCATCCCATTGAGGACTATGTGGAGTTTGTTGGCTATGCTACCAGGTGGGATTCAATGATGTGTCTCTAAACAGCATTTTACGGAATGGATTAAGTGAGTTCTTGAATTACTTGATGCCTGATAGCGATGTTCCGGGGACTCTAGAGGAATATATTGACTATGCTCTGCTGCTGAATGGTTTCTTATTTACTCTGGGAATTGCGGATGTGGGACTATACATCCCAAGAACGTATAGCTGTGGGGTATGGTCCACTACGGACCTTACCAGTTATAGCCATTCTGGTCCCTGCGCTCCCTAGTCTGGTGGCCCTAGATGAGGTGGTCGGGTGGTTCTGGGGGTCATTCCACTGTCCACAGTGAGTCTGATTCAAATTTGTGTGTGTGCTACTTCTTTAATTGAAACTTTAAACAATGTGATAGTTAGGAGAGGTTTCTTCAAACAAAAGATCAGAGAAAAGCCCTGTTCTGTCATTCATTGGCGTAATGTGAGGAGAGGGAAAAAAGTGGGGGGAAAAGGAAAGGAGAAATAAATGGAGACAGAAGCACAAAATGGATCTAATGTATTTCTAGCTAAGAAAGCATATGGACTTTCTTGCTGGAGACCAGCTTTGACCAATTTTGTTTTATGCTGGTCTAGTCGGTGGAACAATAAAACAATGCCAAAACGTAGCATTCAAAACACAGCATAAGCTGATCTTTTTAGCATCGTTGTCACTTTAGTAGGGTTTCCCATGTTTCCTTGTCAAATCTGAAATTATGTATCATGTTCTGACCCAATTAGCCTCCAGTACCAGACAGAGCAAGAGGAAGACGAAAAGAGAAACACACAGATGAACAGAATAGACGATGGGTGTCACCCTACACTGGCAAATGTTGAGTATTTTTTTTCATCTCAGGCACAGATATTAACCAGATGCCTCTGTATAACTCTTTCTTTGTCAATTGCCATTTACACCACTTGCAGAAAACAGCAGTGAGCATGTAAACAATATTCTGAACTGCAAAACATATGGTCCTCCATCTCAGCCTGGCTCCCTTGAGGTCCCGTTTTGTTTCCACAAACATTCAATTTCATGATTTACAACATGATTCCCATTGCTTATGAACAGTTCTGAACAGAAATATTTGGACTGAGTAATCAAAATAAGCTTCAATCCGAATCTTTTGAGAATCAGTTATCAAGCGTTTGTCACAGCAGGCCATGCTTCATGGTACACATGCACAGCTGTCTGAATCTGACAGCAAGCTGTATTCATGCTTCCCTTAAGAGTTTTAAATTAATATCACAGGGAACGATCTGTCACACTCGAATGGTCGAGGCGCCCCGCTAGCCATAGTTTTTCACCAAGTGGTTTTTACTGTTCTTCTATTAATTGCAATTCCATATTCTATAACTCATGCTGTGCTATTACAGTGAGTCAAGAGGACATTGCCTTTGCTGCCCCGAAATCATTAACTTGTTTAAGAAATAAGATATTTTCTGTCTAGTACACCAGTCTGTCTTCCCTTTATTTATTTTTATATGACATTCACAACTTCTGTAATGGATGAAACTAGGCCAGAGTTCCTGACCGTTTTTTTTTTTTTTTTTTTTTGGAAAAGTTACCTGAAAAATGTAAGGACTTTTTTT
>NW_015628370.1:956087-979422 GCF_001515625.1 Sinocyclocheilus rhinocerous
ATGAACTTTTCCACGACATTCTAATTTATTGAGATGCACCTGTATATATATATATATATTTTTTTTTTTTTTTTTTTTTCTGTCCTTACTGAGCGTGAGATGATTTCAGATACACAAGCAATTAGACTGTATTTCCTGAAGGGAACACAAGTGCAATTAAGGCAGCAAAACAATAGTTTTCAATCAAATTCGATACAAAGTTGTTCACCCTAACTATGCAGTAGAGATGAATAAATAAAGGTGGTTTCTGTGTCCGGTGTGCATCATTTCAGAATTACCATAATTAAGAGTTTCCAAATAGAAAAAAAAAGCCCATTCATGTCTTTCAACCTTTAATCAAGTTGGAAATTCTGGATTTTATGAAAGCTTTGACTTTTCTCTCTTGTGATGTCACATAAAAAAAATTAAAAAGAAACAGTCAAAATGGCTTCAAAGGTAGTCAGGTAGTAACCTCTATACATAATTTAATTTGAAATATCATTGTATTTTAGCTTGTGTTAGCTGCACTTTCTTTCTTTTTAAAAATATTTTTATTTAATTTTTTTATAATATGTATGTTGGTGTCAATATATTAAGTCCATATAGGACTTAAAGGGGTCATATGATGCGATTTCAAGTTTTCCTTTCTCTTTGGAGTGTTACAAGCTGATTGTGCATAATGCTCATCTTTAATTAATTTGGTAATTCTGACATGGCATGGCTTTAGAAATAATAATCTTAAAAAAGAAAAAAGGCTTTTCAATGTGCAGATAATACAAATTAGAACTAATCATCTGTTACTTAGATTTTATCCAAGTGACCAAAAGGAGAAATTCAAACATTAATCTTAAATTGCTAAACATTAGACTAAAAATATAGTACAGCTAAAGAATAAGTGGATTGAACTGAATGAATTCAAAAAGATGAAGAAGCGGAATGTTAAGGCAATGTTTGCCTTCCCTTGTGAAAAACAAGCACTCTTTACTTTTTTTAAAGTATGCAAAACTATTACTTATTACAGAGATAATATATTTTAAAAGAATATACTTAAGTGCAAACTGATTGTAATGTTTTCAGACACTTAACTGCATGCTATTTATGATTAAATTAAAATGTATTATAGATTTATTTTTTTAAATGCAATAAGTTGAAATAAAGATTGCTTTTTTGACCCACGTAAGTAGAACTTAAGTACATCTTTATGACAAACTAAAATATGCTTTAAAGTTATTTCTACTGAAACTTGTATTTAAATATATTTAAAATTACACATTTGTAATGAAGTTGCAATTAAGTATGTTTAAAATACATTAGCTTTAAAATATTGAATAAAACAACAGTTAAAAAGTGCACTTTTTAAAAGTGTACTTAACTGTGCTAAGAATTGTGAATGTGAACTCTCATTAAGCATGCTTTAAAGGGCCTTTTATTTCATTAATATTATATTATCTGCAAATACATTTTTTTTTTAAATATATCCTTTTAAGATTTCAAGTACACTATAAGTGCACATTCAATACATGAGTGCACTTCTTTTTCACAAGGGTTAAAAGCCGCAAATATCCATTTTGAGCTGAACAAAATGTGTTGTACTCACCTGAAATCTCAGTTTAAAAACAATCCATGGCACAGTGTCCTGTTTGTCACACCGCATGATATTATTAGTCAGTGGTACATTAGGTACCATGACGCCGGTGCTTGAATGATGGCCTGTAACATATACACAGAGTACAACAACATGTGGAGCGGCTGTTTCTAAACTGCATATTCAGCAAGCACATTCACTGCTCTTCTAACAGCTGTTCATCAGCTGTGTCCTCAGCAACAATGAGCACAACACGGCCAACACAAGCACAGCCTGCCCTATGAGAGATATAAACACTCAACGTCCCACAGACCTATAGTACTGTGGCCCCATCAAAAGAATTTAGACATTTAAGCACAAAAAAATGTCTGAATGTCACTGTATTCGATAAAATACGTGGCATCTGTTCTTAAATGCTGCTGGATCTTTTCTCAAAAATTTGGCAATATTTCTTTTTCTTTTTTTAATGATTTGGAAAGGTAATTCCCTGATCCTGAAAATAAAAATACTGTACTATACAGTAGCCTGGAGAACAAAACAATAAACATTGTTAATTTACATACATGTCAGTTTGTAGTTGGTTTCAGGCACTTGAAGTCACAGAAGTAACATTCCACTTAAACTGCTACATCTAAAGTCTTTGGTCCTCAGTTTTTTTCAAATAAGGAAAGTAGCAAACCACGGTCAGAACTGAACACAGTCTCCCAGCTTTACTGTTTTCTTTATTTGTTTGTTTTTTCATAACTTCAACAAAAGCGGTTTCATAACTTAAAAACATTTCACTTATTAAACATGAATGGGTTACACATACATAAGAGTAGAGAAGTGCTTTAGACATTTTCCCACCTTCCACCCAATGTTCATTATGTCACTGTATTCGATAAAATACGTGGCATCTGTTCTTAAATGCTGCTGGATCTTTTCTCAAAACTAACACTACTTTTCTGAGCCATTTTTGAAAGGACTTTAAATCATTTGGCATCCAGATATTTTTTCTTTTCCTTTTTTCTTTTGCAATGACTTTCAATCAACTGGAGATTTTTAGTGGATGTGTGAAGGCAGTTGTCTGTAAATTCACAGAGGTGCCCTACAGAGCAACCACAGGTTCGTCACATTAGCTATGAACTATTTCATTAGTGTTATACTACTTCTTAAGATTTTTAAAATAAATGGCACTTTTTGATATCTTGTTGTCTAGTGCAAGGGTCCAGTAGCACTTAAGTGTCCAAATACAAATAGTGTCCACCGTGAATGCAAAATATATTTTGCATTAAAAATGTATTTTAGAATCATTAATGTTGATTATTTTGTAACACATCATGAATATGATTGTTTTCCTATACTCCTTTTATTGTGATATATGTATGTCCAAATCTGGATATATGTATTGTGATATTGCATTTCTAAATATAGGCAAAAAGACTAGAAGCAAATTTGGCAATATTTCTTTTTCTTTTTTTAATGATTTGGAAAGGTAATTCCCTGATCCTGAAAATAAAAATACTGTACTATACAGTAGCCTGGAGAACAAAACAATAAACATTGTTAATTTACATACATGTCAGTTTGTAGTTGGTTTCAGGCACTTGAAGTCACAGAAGTAACATTCCACTTAAACTGCTACATCTAAAGTCTTTGGTCCTCAGTTTTTTTCAAATAAGGAAAGTAGCAAACCACGGTCAGAACTGAACACAGTCTCCCAGCTTTACTGTTTTCTTTATTTGTTTGTTTTTTCATAACTTCAACAAAAGCGGTTTCATAACTTAAAAACATTTCACTTATTAAACATGAATGGGTTACACATACATAAGAGTAGAGAAGTGCTTTAGACATTTTCCCACCTTCCACCCAATGTTCATTCTTATCGTTTCATCTGCACTGGACAAAATCCTCACAAAGAGTTTTTGAGAGAAATCTGAATCATTTTGAGTCTTCCAGTATAGTAGAGTTCAGTATAACTGGGTGGATCAGTGGCATCCATATAAAGACACAATATCTCACATCTGGTCTCTATCCAACTGTGCACAAAAGAAAAAAATGGTAAAATTGGATGGTGAATTTCTTACAAAACATGTCTGGGTCATATTTCAGCCCAAAAGGGAAAAAAAGAAAGAAATTATATTTTGCACAAAGAAAATTAAGCATGATTGTAAGATTGTATTATTATTATTAAGGCCCCTTCACACCAAGCACGATAACTATAAAGATAACGATAAAGATATAGTTCTAAAAATCGTTCTCAATATTAAAGAATAGCGTAGTTCACACCACAACTATAACGATAACGATACAGAGGAACGATATCGTTGTGATCACTTTCAAAAAGATTTTTTTCCTGCTGATGAACAATAAAACACTGACAGCCAATCAGAATCCATCCTGCTATAACGAGCTCTTTTTTCCTGCTGATGAACAATAAAACACTGACAGCCAATCAGAATCCATCCTGCTGTAACGAGCTCGAGAATTTAAAAAGGCAGACGCATGTGCACTTAGAATAAACAGACGATATCGTTCGCTGGTGTGGCTGGTGTGATCGTTATCGTTATAGTTATCTTTATAGTTATCGTTCAGAACGGGGCTTTATTATTATTATTATTATTATTATTAAATTAAGTACATTTCCCAAATTCTAAAATGTGTAGTATTTGTTGTACCGTCTTGAATTTTTGGCAATTTAAATAAACAAACACTTTCATTTTAGTTAAAAAAGAAGATGAATACGTTTGATTTGTACAAAGAGAATTGAGAATTGATCATTTCTTTATGAAAAATATTCTTTCTTTTTTCTGAAGTGCATTATGACGTGGACATGTTTTAATGAGATTCTCCATGGAAAGTCTGGGGGGTTTAACCAAACAACATCTGAAAACTGCAAATATTCCCCAGCAGTGTTTTTGTCCTTTTATGGCTCAGCTACAAGGCAGCCATGTCTGATATGAGTTGTTACAGGTGGAAATTGGCGAATGCACATGTGCTACATAGTAGTTGCTGAAGTTGACGTCTCTGACGTAAGGCGCTGGTTGGTAGAAACACGTAACGTTAGACAGTGCAGGAATCGCGTTCTGTTCGGCCAGCACATGTAGCGCCAGAGAGGAGATGAGCGCGAGCGTCTGCCTCCGCTCGTGGCCCATGAGACACACAGTGCTTTCATCTACCACGCGATGGAGAGTCACGAGGCAATCGTACCGCTTGTGCTCCATGCCGTTAAAGTGGTTCTGAAGGTACGCCTCCAGCTTCCTCTGCTGCTCATTGATGTCTGGGAAGTCGATGAAGAAGCGTGAGCACATGTAGCGCTGGAGCATCTTCATCTGTGCCTCGGAAGCTGGACGGAAACCCCTTACCAGCAGGTGGCAGTATTTCAAGAGCCCACCTCCACGGATCTCTTCTGGACTGTGCGTAGCAATGATTTTGGCGTGTAGGTGTCCCAGCGCTTCTTCAAAGTCTCCATACATGCTCTCTCCGAGCACAGTGGGATGGAAACTTTCAGACATGGGCGTCGCGGAGCAACGGTCGAAAAGCAGCAGTGAGTCCAAGCCGATCTGAAAAGAGTCCACGCTGAACTCAAACTGCCGCCGCAGGGAGTCCACAAACTTCAGCTCCACGTTTTTGCCAGTGTTGTTGGAAAGTGAGATGAGGCTCCAGCGGTCCGTGTCATTGCAAACCTTCACCAGCTTCTGCACGTACACTTCCTTCAGGGTCAGGGCGGTGATACGGTCCCAGCTCATGCCAGCGGGCAGGAACTCCAGGAGGCTGTCCAGGACCACGTCCTTTACCAGACGGAAGGTCTTGTCATCGGTCAGATTCAGGCCGAAGATCAGGTCCAGGTCTTTGTAGCCCAGGCCAGTGTCCTGGTGGAGCACATAACTGGCAGCTGAACCGTTCAGCTTCACATCGCGCACCACTACGCCTCGCTCCTCTAGACGAGCCCGCACCACCTACAGGTGGAGACAGAAAAAGACACTATTAAGCGTGATATGCCAGACATTTTTTTTTTTTTTTTTTACAAATTTGACACCGATTCCTATATCTTTATCAAAGGGGATGGAATGCTTAAGACAGTGTTGTCTGGGTCCTAAAAGCAGCCAAATGTATTAAACATCATAAACCCGTCTTTTTAGGCAAAAACCAGACATGGGTGCAATGTAGGCTAAAAAAAAAATTTTTAATGTGACTGAATTTGTATTTAACGTGATTACAATTTAATAAAAACGTTAGAAATGGCAAAAATTTATTTTTGCAAATTGCAAAAAGTGTTTTATGAAATTAAAAACTGAGTCAAAGGCCGAGAATTAGTGTATGGTTTTGCAGATTTGGTGTGTGGTTCTGCTGTTTGAGTGTCAGGTTTCAGACATTTCAGAAAGATTTTGTGTGTAAGCAGTTGAAAAAAACTGTAAATGCTTACACACCATTCAAATACACAGATGACTTTCCTGCCCAGTGAACACTGAGATCAATAACACTGTAACAAAAAAACTCTTACTAGGATTCTGGAATTATTTTTGCAGCTCAATGTCTATTACAGTATACATAAATTAAATTACAGATACAGATGTATAATTCAGCAATTAACTTTGGGAAAAAATAGTTTTCATTTTACTACTGTAATGTAATCTTGCAGTAGATGAAAAGCACTAGAACAGTTCAAATACCAAAGAATTGTATGAACTTAATATGCACCACAATACAGTACAGTAAAAAAAAATAAAATAAAAAAAAGTTAATTTAGCATCCTCTGCACATTTTGCCAAATTTCATTACAGTATACAGCACTATAGCAGTTTCGTGGTCTCCTGACACAAGACTATAGCTATATCTCCAGGCAGTCATTTCTCAGTTCTGCAAAAATGCAGTACACATAAAAAATGGTTACAAATCAAATTTGACAGTCACATGCTTGAAGGGGTACAATGTGCTACAGTTTACTATAGAATAGTGAAATTTCCATTATCTAATGTACTGGTACTGAACTGTAATTATACTGTATGTGTAAGTATAAAACCCCTGTAGATGATTGGCCCAGCTCTCTCCTCTCTCCGTTGTTAGCATGCAGAGATTCTGATTGGTGTGTCATCAGTTTTGCTACCTAATGTTTAACTTACTCATTGTTAAACTTTTTGAGAAATGTGTCTTTGTTTTGAAAACTGAATTAATGGTTTGGAAAAAAAAGTGGCAACTAAAATCAGTTATATGTAACAATCGAGAAAACTGCAATACGACTAGATTCTTACCTAACTCTGCTATTAGTTTCCGTGATCGGCGGCATCTTATTGATTTCATGTTATTGTTACGGCTTATATCCATGATGAAAGTGCAGCGAGCGGTCGGAGAATCGGATCACCAAACATTTACGCGATGAGACATATCCGGACGGGATTAGATTTCTCAGAGGACTTCTGAGTTAGCTGAGAAGCAGTAATTATCTGATTCACGAACAGATGTAAAACAATTCGTTAGTAGTGAACTGGGCCGCGCTTTGTGGTTTTGACTCAAAAAGAATCAGTTCATAAGAGTCATTTGTTAATGAAGCCAACTACACTGGCACGCTGCGTGCGCGTGCAACCATCGTGCACAGTTTATTGAAAGACGTGTTTTTTTTGCCATTAGTTTGCGTACTCTGTCATCGCCGTGGCTGAAAAGTAGCACATGAAACACTGCTTGCATTTATATTTTATTCTGTGATAATTCTGGTGTGGCAGGTGGGGTGGCACAGCTTTTTCTTAGGGTGGCAGTTGCCACCCCGGTAGATCCGCCCCTGACTCTCACTAACTGGTTTCTGAAAAAGCATAATCAATTTAGTCAACATACATAAAAATCAAACATGTAAGGGGTGATTTTGTGAACTGTGAATGATGGGCTTGCAACTTTGTGAATGAGGCTTGTGGGGGATCAATGTGACCCTAGTCACATCCCATTCGAAATGTTTTGTCATATCAAAACTGGGCATCCACGATGCACAAGCAAACAATTTTACCTTTTAAGGCACTACAAGTCTAGACATTCAAGAAGAACAGGAATTAGGTTGGTTTGAAATGCCAACTTTGACAGACCAGCTACAATAGAAGGAAATGACAACCTTTCTCTCTGAGGTTCAGGCAGTGCAGTACTGTAATCTTAGTAAGCTTCTTCACACAACCTCAGTAACAGTTCTCAGAAACAAACGAACAAACACCTCTACTAGATTGGAAACAGGTGAGAACCAAGATGTAACTCTTCGCTAGAGAAACGTTTTTGTTTTCCCTGGGAAATTGATTAGCCCTGGCAAATGACAAGTCTTTGACTGCTGGTCTTTGTTTAAAAGCTCTTGGCAGTGTTCTTACTTTTCTGTCCTTCTATTACTCTACCTTTACATCCTTCTAACACAGAGAGAAGGAGGCCACCAAGTAGATTCCAAAGCTGGCTGACATCAGCTAATAGACAACAGACTATTAAGAGTGTTGTATTAAATTGAGAGTGACATACACATTTACCCAGCCCAGTATGGCTATGCATGCAGTGACTAAGGTGTTAAGGTGTGTGCTATATACTGTTTATACCACCTCTAATTTCTCTTTGTCTCTGATTTATGAATTTAGGCTTACGCATTGTCTACCCATCACACCACATGATATTGGTTGACCTATTTATCTGCAGTTACATAATCCCAGCAGTCTCTGTACCTCTCAGGAACTAAATGCCAAACTTTTATTTAATCACCAGGTATCTGTCTGAACACTTCTGACAACCTGTCTAAAATGACCAGGTGAAAAAAATCAAACTACACTGGATAAGCACTCAAGATGAAAAACACCACAGTGCTCCAGAACAACTGTTGTTTTTCTGGGATATAGCAAAGGTACATAAAGGGACATAAAATGAAACTTTCGAATCCGTTTCCACAATGGAATTATACATTTGAATGACCATAAAACAGAGCTGCCAGAAAACCATTTTTTTCCAGCATGGAGAACCAACTGTAGTTTTGTTAGCCATCTGTCTGAAAGTGTTTGGTTAACAATGTACAGTAACTAGCTAGTTACATCGGTAGCCAAACACTAGTTACTGTACATCGGTAACCAAACACTTTCAGACAGATGGCTAACAAAACTACATGAATGACTACTGCTTATACTTAGGTTAATTCAATTCAATTCAAATTTATTTGTATAGCGCTTTTCACGATACAAATCGTTGCAAAGCAACTTTACAGCAAATTAAGTTTCTACAATATTTAGTAGTAGCTTATCAGTGGTGACTGTCAGTAGATGTTAGAGGTTTGTTCAAGTCACATAAATCTGAGACTCAAATAGGGACATTGCTTTTAATTTTATGATTACAAAGAATCATTTTCAGCAGCATGCAGCACATATGAGGAGTGCTCATACACAGGACATGTTCACATGCAGAAAGAGGGTGCATTAACTTTAAAAAGACAGCCAAATTAATGCAAAATCTTGAGAAATACTCTTTAAAAATAACTATTTAAAATACATGGCACATTGATTATTATGACACGCTTATTATGATTATATTACATATCTCTATTGGGTTGATTAGCCAGTCTTCAACAAGTTGTTTTTTCTTCACTCTAAAAAATGCTGGGTTGTTTCAACCCAACTTTGGGTCAAATATGGACTAACCCAACTTTTGGGTTAAAAATGTAATATAAAAATTTAACCCAACGGTTGGGTTAGTCCATATTTGACCCAAAGTTGGGTTGAAACAACCCAGCATTTTTTAGAGTGTTCATAATAAAAAATAAGACGTTCTTAAGAATTTTTCAAGAATTGCACTTAGGAAGTTCTTCAAATTTATCTGTCCCAGAATGTCATATAGAGACTTGGGGGTGGGCTCTTTTGAATTGGACCAGTAAGCAACCAACCAGAACACCCTATCCACCTCACAACAAACCATTAAAAACCACTCAGCCAAAACACCCAAGCATCATGGTGATGAGACTTAGAGAAAAGAAAGCATTGCTCATGTTTTGATCACGCAATATTTGCCTTGTTTAGAAATGCCTAGAGATGGGATTGATGCACAGTGTCACAGCTGAAATCTGTTCTGGTATTCGGTACAAGATATCTTGATTTAAAGGTAAAAGCACAAGGCTGCTTCCTTTGACCCTGTGTTGAAGACTTGTAAAAAAGCCACAAATACACTGGTCTGACTGCCACTGACAACGCCTAAACTCACGTTCTGTTTAGTTTTCCAACCTGGCTAAAAAAGGTACTCTGTTTTATTTGTGGGATGATTATAAGGCAATTTTCCACACCGCGTTTTACAGGTTCAGGCTGGGGAACAGGCCAACAGAACAGCATCACTGCCCCCTGGACACCGACAGCCACTCTGGGCAGTCGGTCTCACTGTGCGAAGGGATGAATGAACCACTTAGTAGTCTCTGACACTGGCCCAGGCTCAGGACATGAGTCAGTGAATCCACTGTACTAGACTAGACTATGAAGATTTTACCTTTTAAATCGTTCCCAAAAATTCACTTAATGGAATCTTTGAAATTCTAGCTATTGGACGGCCATGTGGATAATCCTAGGTGTTATATAAAGCTCGGATAAAGCTTTAAGCACTTACTCATACGTAACTTCCATTACACCAGTTCTAAGTAAAGACCTTGTTTAAAGAATCATTCATCTGATTTTCCAAACAAAAAACCCAAAAGTGTGTAATCATTTGCTCACCCTTGTGTTAATCCAAACCAAGACATTTTTTTCTGTGGATGGCAAAAGAAAATCACAGCATGTCCAAAATGCTTTTTCAAAAGTGAAGACTAGGGAAGTTGAGCTCCATAAAAGTGGATAACCCATAGACTCCATAATATGATTCATGCACTATAGTCGTCTAAAGCCAAATGATCAGTGTTGGGGGTAATGCATTACATGCAACGTGAGTTACGTAATCAGATTTTTTTTCAAGTAGCTGGTAAAGTAAAGCATTACTTTTTAATTTACAAGATTATCTAAATATCTGAGTTACTTTTTCAAATAAGTAACGCCTGTTACTTTGTTTTCCCATTTACTGACTAACAGCTCTCCTGTCCCGTGTTGAGAGAAATTGTGCAGAGGCGTTGTGTGCGCTGTGTAACATGATGGTTAAAACGAGTGGTTCATTCATGAATTCGACCTTACCTTCACACTGTGGAAATATAATCTGGAACGCAGAAGACAACGAGCGCAGCACTGAAAAGGGACGGAGCTACATAAGGTCTATACTTGACAGAAAGTCTTTCAGGTTTGGAACAACAAGAGGATGAGTAAATGATGGCAAAACTATCCCTTTTAGATTCTTGAATTTCTTGAAATATCACAAAACCAACGTCTCCGGAGGTCACTATTACTACTATTTTCAAAAAAAAGATGCATTTTGCATAAAAAGAAGGCTAAAAAGGCTCTGTTGATTAGCTCTCCCTGCAGGTAAGAGTGTATGGTGTAATTTACCTCACACTGATTCCAGCCCTTGGTTTTAACCAGCATTATGTTACATGCTGGAGGGATGAATTCCTTTAAGACATCCATTCACATAGAAAAGCACCTGTTCTAAGTCAGGAACTATGGGAATGGTTTAGATGTAGAGTCTGTGTATCCTTTCAGTTTGGAAAAAAATAAAAAAGAAAAATTAATCCTGAAGTGTTAGTTTACACTCCGGCCAAATAGAAAGTCTTACCAGGCTCCTCTTTACCAAACGGATGCCATGTCAGCTCAGGCCCACAAGTCTACTGTTTCCAACAGGATTAATCCACTGTTAACCTTATGTGCCACAAACAAGCCAACTTTGTCTGCTAAACAGGCCAGTGTAAGCCAAGCAACACTGCAGTAATGATACCACTCAGAAAATAAATAAAATAGTGGTGATTTATGTCAAAGAGTTCTTTCTGCACTTGGTTATAAGAATGGTGAATGCTTTACAGCAACACCAAATACTGATACCATGTAACAAACAAACTTCTGGTGAGCTGATTACCAACAAATTTGAGAGTTTGCTTCCTGGGAGTTGTAGATGTGTTATATTGTAGACAAAATGGTAAACTTTAGTTTAGGGACCAGTTATCACTATTAATTAGTTGCATATTACCTGTAGTAACACACTCTCCTCTATGTGCACTAGACACTTTTCACACACACACACACTGTTGTGTACATAATCCCACAAAAGACTCAATAACATATGTATGTGTACATGCTCATGCACTACAAATCATCTTGCACTGTAAGGACCAGTAAGCAACCAAGGAATAATATGTAAAGTATTTATGTGAAGCATTTGTACAGTTTGTATTCTCTAGTTTATGTATAGGTAATTATTTATATATAGTATATAGTAGGTTAGTTGTGTTTAGGTTTATACTGTTTTACTTCATTGTTGTATGTCTGGATTTATGTAGCGTCTTGGTCCTGTGAGGCATGACATTTCGTTCCACTTAGCGGAACGTAGCGGAATGACAATAAAGCTCAACTTGACCTGACTTGATATTACTTGCATGTTGGCTGTTTATTAGTACGTAAAGCGCATATTTACGCGTTATTCTGCATGACCATATATTAGATCCCTTAATTAGATCCACCCAATACCTAAACTTAACAGCTACCTTATTAATTATTGATAAGCAGCAAATTGCAAAACAAAAGTTTAGAGGCAAAAAGTTTATCGAGGCAAAAGTCATAGGGAGCACAGACCAACAGAACTACAAAAATAGGGCCAGTTCCAAACAGACTGCCAGAATGCTACCGTAATATCCAAGTCTTGAGTTGCACAGGTTTATGTCAGTATGTTTATGGTTAAATGTTAAATAGGTTTGTGTTGCATTTTCTATGAATTATTCATTGAGCTCTGTCATATTCTGTGATTGTCTCGCGCTGTGAAATACAAACTAGGCATGGGCCGGTATGAGATTTTGACTGTATGATAACCTTAAGCAAAAATATCACAGTTTCACGGTATCACGGTATTGTCCTTACAGCTCTAAAATGTGCTATTTTTAAATGACTGGGTGAGGGATTCCTACACTTTCAGTCTTTGAGGAGACATGAAAAACAGCGCATACCGCAGGAACGGTATAACGGAAAATATTAGCGGTTTTGAAACCGTGACATTTTCAAATCGCGGTATACCTTGAAACCGGTAATCAGCCCATGCCTAATACAAACTGAAAAGAATGTCAAAACATCCCACTGCTGTATGATGTGCAAACTACATATTTTTGGCTGGATAAAGCAAACCAGCTTCTCTCTAATAAAGTTTTGATGGTTGAGGATTGCAATCAAGTTAAAGACAATTGCGGTATGTACAGTAAGCACGCTTCAGTCTGATATATTGATGCACAAACAAATCGATGAGCGCTCTTGACGCACAGATCATTCATTGTATTTATGCAAAGACACATTACAGTGCATTCACTTTGTTTCAACACACATTCAGGATAATGTTTTGATTTGTCATAATATGGTTTTTTTATGTTTTTTATGTGTGTGTGTGCTTTGGCGTGCACAAATTTAACAGTTATATGAACTTCTTATCATCTTATCATTTGGTTCTTTGGTGTCCTTTTGGAGTCTCCAAGTGTCCTTTTTTGGAAAGACATCTAAATTTTTCTTGAAATAAGCTTGCATAAAATAGAGTTTTGTAAGAATTACCCTTCAACCTTTTGGTTTACTTTGCTGGATTTAGTAAATAATGACAAAATGAACGTGTTAAACGAGATAAATGGTAAATGCTTAATTTCATGATAAGTGTGTGATTAAGTTGGTTTAATGTAATTTAAGTTGAAATGATTCGTACAACCAAGTTGATTAAACTTAAAAATGGAAGGCAGCAACTGAACTTCAGTTTTTAAGCTGAAACAGGTGGACTTCTTTTTCAGTGTAAAGGATTCTGTGTTAGTACTGTGAGCACTTGTTAGAATGAACTAATCTCAGGACTTGAATCAAAGATATCTGAAATAAGAGTAACAAAGATAATTGATAAGAGTTTTTGAGGCACTTAGCAGCAAGAATACTACATAGTCATGAGCAGAATTGTATATTGTTTGTCTTCTGTCTGGGAAATAATCTGTACTTATTACGTTTGGATGGACAGTGATTTTGTGGATGTAATTGGATGGACAGTAATGAAGATGTTCTCAGAACAGGATATTCAGTCTCTTCCTGTCTCAGTGGGCAGTTTTGACCAGCCTAAACTGCAAAGTAAACCAGATTTTATGCTTCATGGTAGGTTGTAATGGCTGTTCTTTGTAGTGCATTGATTTGAAATGCATCTGCCAAGATAAAAAAAAAACAGATATTTATCATATTTGTTGTGGGACCAGTAAAAATGTTGGCCAGGCGAAAATGAACTACTGGTCTTACTGAGAGGGTCTTATTAAGGGTCTCATTTAGAATAAAAGTGAATAGCTTTCATAAAGACAATCAAAAAATTAATAAAAGTGAGATACCAAAGACCTAAAACCGTCTGGACTTTTCTGTGGCGCTCACATTAGATACGACCAGATGGTAGAGTAATGAGCACTTTCATTTGAAAGGTCATCAGAGAGTGGCCTAATTTTGAATAACCCATTTAATACGGCTGGGTAAAAAAATACTATATATCTCGTTTCACAGTTAATTGTGTGAACTGGCTTCCTTGCAACAGTGAGGTTGCAATTAAAACAAGCTGAATGAAAGGGAATACTCCATTCCTTTAAAAAAAAAAAAAAGCAGATCCAGAAGCTTTTTAGTTCATTAGTCACCCTTAAAGAACCCTTATTTTGAAGTATACAGAAGTAGGCCTATGAGTTTGAAACATGACTGACTGCAAAAGCAGAATGTATCTATTACAGTAGAATAATCAGGAAAAATAATCTTCTTGGCACCTCACTGCGAATACTGAAATACATTATACTGAAATGTTAGATGAAGATGAGATGCTTAAAAACTTACACTTGAAAAAAACTACCACAGAACTTTTAATACTAGTATTTTTAACATTTTTAACAATATATCTAATAAACAAACTGTGCATCAAATATGTCAATGCATAAACATTATTAAATAAATATTACATAAATACATTTTTATTGAAGCAATGAGCTGAATACTTTCATTTCCCTCCTGGTGATAATGCCAGATTAATCCAATCATTTCCTGAATGACAGTGAAGTGTTCAAGACACAAGAGAAATAGCATGGGTTAACAAGTTGTTTCTCATAAACAACGATCCTTATGTAAATATGATTTCATAAATCCAATAATTCCTGCTCTACATGGCTGAAGTCATTGTAAAATAGCCAATAAACTCATACCTATTTGACCACATTCGGTTTTTACGTCACTTGGCAACCATAAACAGCCTACAGTTCGGATAATAAACTATATTACTTGTTGGAAGAATGTATCATTCTGGGGCTGTACAGAAACATCATTAGAATCCTATTTGTTTAGTAACCATGATCATTTAAATTAGGAAACAGAACTTTTTTTCTAATCTTAAATCAAGAATTAAGATGGAAAGTTGTCCTGATTATTATGAATAATTGTCCTACATTTAAGCATGCAAATACAGTGTCTTTGATCATATTGCTTCCCGTGGTGCCTAAGAACACCACTTACTGTGCAGTAATAAACTAATGATTTTTGTATAAAACAAATTACGTTTTTTGTGAGCATTTGTGAAGAAAGGAAATTGTAATCGTAATAGCCTATATGTCCTAAATGCATATTTTGTTTTGTGTCCGTAAGAATTCTTTAGAATCCTTTATGAATGTTCCAAATTATGGTAAAATTTGAAATTGGAGTTCTGTCCACATTTCTTAATGCATTCCATTTTTAACTAGAACTGAGGACTGAGTTCAGCTGAGGTTTGATAGTGTTTTATGTGCGTGTTAGATACTGTACCTGCACGATATGCCGTGGCTGAACGGAGAGTGTAGGGAAGTTTCCTCGCCCGTGGATCGGGACACATTCTCCCAGGATGGAGTCGAGACGCTGCACCTGCTCCCACGACAAAACACAGCAGCGCCGGCTCTGCGCCGACACATTCGCGGAGGACATGGCGAAACCCGTCCGCTGAAGACACGCGTCTGCTCGGTGGATGGCAGCTGGATGCCCCGACTAAACAGAACGTCAATTCGGGATCAAAGCGTGGATTTTACAAGTTATTTTATCAACGCAAGAGAATCCAGATATTTGAACGAACTTCAGTTCCCCACAGTCGCGCTACTCACTCCAGGCCAGCGTTCATTCACAGAGTCTGGGAGAAGCCTACAGATACATTTAAACCTGACACATTTACATACGCCGCTCAATTGGTCAGCTTTATGAATAATTAAAACTGAACCCCCCCATGTGCCCGCCCATCTCGCCTACGTCACAAATCCCGCTGCGCTCATTGGCTGTAGGAGGAGCGTGCGGTTGTGTGGGAGCATGTGTGTTCGGTTTTTGGTAAACACAGACCAGGATTCTCAAAGCTAGTGCGTTTATTACATAGCATGTCCAATAGTACCCCTGTGATAATACATTCACGTTGTGTTTTTTTTTATATCAGGAGTCACACAAAACCTTAAAGGGGTCATATGATGCTATTTTAAAGATCATTATTTTGTGTGTTTGGTGTAACAGAATATGTTGACATGCTTTAATGTTCAAAAAACGTGTTTTAGGTAGGCGTGGCTGAACTTTTATAAAGAATATCTCTTTGGATTTGAGACTTTAGTCTTTGCAACTTTACAGATCTTCTTTATGCACCAAGAGCTTGTAACACTCCAAAGAGAAAGGAACAATTGAAATCGCATCATATGACCCCTTTAAGAGTTTGATTTACAATCGATTTTGCATAAGTAGCCTATATACACTCTCATGAAAAATAGGTACAAAAGCTGTCACTGGGGCGGTACCCTTTCAAAAGGTACACTTGTGTACCTTAATTACCCCTAAAAGGTGCATATAAGTACCTTAAAGTACATATTGGTACCTAAAGTGTACATATTAGCACCTTAATGGTACATATTTGTACCTGACAGTTTTGTAACTTTTTTTTTCTGAGAGTGTGGGTTGTACAAAAGTCTTTCATTGCTTTTTAAACTGGTTAAATGTCACTTGTCTCTGGTTACTGTGCCACCGTGACGCAATCTATCAGTTGTTATAGTGTTATAACACAGCACCTTTTCTAAACGAGTTATGTGACCTGTTATCTTTTTCTTTAGACAATAATTGAATATGCAGTGTTTAGTTTTGCATAGCATTCTCTGGTTACTGTGCCACCGTGACGCAATCTATCAGTTGTTATAGTGTTTATAACACAGCACCTTTTCTAAACGAGTTATGTGACCTGTTATCTTTTTCTTTAGACAATAATTGAATATGCAGTGTTTAGTTTTGCATAGCATGGGAACTCAGCTACTTCAAAAGGAAGTGACACTGAAGAAAGACAATATTTGTTCACATATGCTGGAAATCGGATATGTTTTTATGTGACGTTGGTGCTCTGGGTGGTTTCAAGCAGTCTAAACTGGAAATTCTCCATAATAATTTGTATAAACAAAACAATTATTACAACAGAGTACCACAGAGCATAATTCTATGAATATGACGCATGTGGTACAGGAAGGCAATTTACAGAACAACACATAGACATAAGCTGAACAGGGCAATAAAATGAAGAGTGTGAAAAAGCATAAAAATATGACACTTTGCATGAACTAAACAGGAGATAATGAGACAGTTTTACTGCTGTCTTGAAAACTGTTTTTGATCGGCACTGTTAAAGTATTTTGTTAGGTAACATAAACAGTGCTCAGTGTGGTGATATGCAAATTAAATGGTTTTATACTAATTTAAACATATATTTATTATGACTGAATCAACAGCCAAATGAAAGTCATTTTAAGGGTCAGCTCAGGTAAAAACAGCTGCACATTTTTACAATATTATGCCTCTTATAAAAACAAGTTATTGCCTTGTTGATTTGGCTCCTGTACGTCTTAAACTCTGGGTCTGGTATATATTTGATAAGTCTCACAGGAAGTTTAGGCCTTTTATATCCTGATCAAACAGTAAGGCCATTACCTTTGCAAACATGCTTTATTTTCCCAGGCAAACAGAGAATGTTCTCAACTCAAAACGCTGCTTGTATATGACTTTAACCCTGCTTCTATTCCATCATAGAAATGTGATCTATAACTGCTGGGCATTTAAAAGACGTCATCAAGTCGTCCACCCTGTTAAGTGTAAAGTATCATGTGAAGGAGCAGAAACGAAACTCTGGCAGAGAATACAAAAGAAAGGCCTTTTAGAAAGCTCTCATTGTGATGATCTCTGTGTGCTCATGAGGAACAGGTTAAGGAGAACACTAGTCCAGTCAGGCTGTCACAACGTATTCAGATATACCTGATTGATTGATTGATTGATTCACTATCATTTGTCGTATTTTCGTGATGTACTGAATCACAGTTATCCAACCTCCTGTATTTCCAGTGCTGAAACATTTGTCTTGTAGTTTGTGCTGCTTTAACACAGCTCTCAACTACTGTAAATATCTTATAAAGTAAAGTAAACCTACAAAGATCCATCTTTTCTAAGATTGTTACTAAGAAATGTGTTTGGATAAAGAGGAATCTGTGCACTCTCAGAAAAAAAGGTACAAAAGCTGTCACTGGGGCGGTGACACCTTTTCAAAAGGCACACCTTTGTACCTAAACAGTCCATATTGGTACCTTTAAGGTACATATTAGTACCTAAAGTGTACATATTAGTACCTAAAAGGTACAAAAGTGTACCTTTTGAAAAGGTACTGCCCCAGTGACAGCTTCTGTACCTTTTTTTTCTGAGAGTGTGTGGTTGTGTTTGATGTTTGCTTCATAAATCTATCTGAGAGATGATCCTGGAGCACACACACACACACACACACACACATAAACAAACACACATTTGCCAATTTTTTTAATTAAACAAAGCATGTACATAGTTATGTTTACGGAAGTAAAACATACTTTCCATAACCTTAGCAAATACAGTGCAAAGTAAATATCACTGCATTATTAAAACCAACTTGTCACTTAAAAAATAGTTTATTAGGCATGAAATTATAAAACAAAAGTAAACAAACGTATCGTGATGCTTTGTGGATGTTAAACATTACTGGATAATGTCCATATTTAATATGATGAACTTTTCTTGCGGTTTTATACTTCCATTAAAAACCACTGTGACACCAGTCCAGAAAAAGTGAAGTTAGTTCTAAAAGAAAGCCTAGCATCAACATGTCACTTCTGTTTTTTGTTGGTTTACTGTATGTTTTATAAGTAAAATACAATCATACAGTGGGTATAGAAAAGAATCACCCCCTTTAAAATAATCAAATTGTGTTGCTTTTCAGCCTGAAATGAAGACGGACACAGATTTTGTTTTATCCAGCTGTATTTGTATTTAAGTGTAACTTATGACATCCAAGTGAAAGATAGAACACCAACATGTCAGAAAAAAATACAAATAAAAAAACAGAATCGCTGAGTTGGTTAAAGGATCAACACGAAAATAGCTTTCTATTCTTTTCTATATATACCCACTGTATGTGATTTTAGTGTTCAGATATTTTGGGGTCACTGTATGTTACCTGTTAAAGGATTAGTTCACCAACAAAAACAAACAAAAAAAAAATTCTGTCATCATGTACTCACAAAATCAATTTAGGCTTTTATTCACATCTAAACATTGATCAACACACGTAGAGCACATCAAATATGGTAAACGAAAGCTCAAACATGCTTGCTTGACGCGCAGAAACCACTGACATTTGTTCTCTCATGTCACACAAAGCATGGTTGACCATATTTGATCATAAAATTAATTCTGTTTTTTCAGAAGACCGATTAAACTGCTTGATTCATATGGATTACTTTTACCATGTCTTTATGAACTTTTCGAATGAAAAAACGCACACTGTCATTTCAAATTCCATTTTATGTCGGCTATGTAAGAAAAAAATTTTTTATTTTTTATTTTTTTTTTTTCACAAGTTCATCAAACAACTGTGGTAAGTAAGAATCATTCATCAATCACGGTCATTTGTTGACATCCACTTCAAACATAACAATGCACATGATAACTTCCTTTAACTCTACAATAAAGTAAATCCACTTCACCAAATTACTCTTCAACAGTGATGCTATAGAGCTACCGCTATAACGGAAGTTCAAACATAAAATTCTAAAGATGGCTGCATACTTGTTTCTCTGACGCATAAGGTCTATAAAAGTGAAAAACACAAAATTGTCTTTATGGCAATCATCCTCCCAACATCTGAAGAGGTTTTTCCTTGCCACGTTCACATTTCCTGTTGCAAAGAACACAAATAAAATCCCTTTCATTTCAGTTGTTTCTCCGAGACATAAATGAAATCAAATGAAGACTCAGATTTGCCAAAATACAGAATTTTTGGTCTCAAACATCAAGAGATCTCAGTATAAACTCAAACATTTCTTATCAGCTGATCTGAGCTGCTTGCCACATTCTTAAAGCTCTGAACTCCCTTTGCGAGTCAGCAAGTGTCTTGTGTGTATTTTTATTTAAAAGGGATTTTAGGAGATACTTAGCCACCAACAGGAAAACTTTGGCAAGGTTCACTTACATTTATTAAGTTCTCTAACATTTGCATATCAAAAGTAATAATAATAAATAAATAAATAAAAAACTGGAACATTCAGAAATATTTTTTTATAACAAACTTAATGGGAGCATTAGCAAAATGTTAGTAGTACATATTTTTGTTAACTCTTTTGCATTTTTGGCAAATTGGTGGCTAATTTGTATGAATTTTTACAATCTCATTGATAAGTTTTCATATGATTTTATGCCCCAGTGACGGGGTGGGCCTTCATTCTTACTTTTTTCTAAAGGTTGGATGTTTTTGTAAGATTCACGTCAATTGAATTCATACAAAATCTCCACTTTGTAAAATAGTTAGGTTTTCCCATGAGATTGTGTTGGAAATGTTGCCTAGAAAAATATGCTTTACAGTAACAGGCCCCTATCAGTGGGCTCTCTTACAGGCACCGGTCAGACTTTGTTAAATCGTTCAGGTCAGTTTCAGGAGAGTTACGATACTGTTGTTCCTGGAATGAGCTGCTTCCCAGCCCTCCGATCTGCTATTTACATTCGCTACAACTCTTACACAAGACGCACGTCAACATGACAAATGGACATGCCAGCCAGCCTGTGTGTGCATGGTATGGAAAAATAAGGTTGTTTATGTCATTACTGTGAAAATGTGAACTGGGATATAAGTAGCGTAGGAAGATTAGCCGAGGTTTGGGATTCAGTCTGATCTGGGAATTGAAAGTTGGCTCCACAGGTGAAAATAAACACGCTTAAAAGTATGGAAAGAAAGCAAGAGGTGAATGGGAGACGATAAAGAGGAGAAGCAGAGACACATGTGAAATGTGTGTTTGGGGCTTTTACAAATGACACATCTTGGAAACATCCCAGTCAAACCTCAAACAAAATGTTCACTAATTGATATAATGTTAAAATATCAATCTACTTGAACTTCCAAAATCTGCTTTGTACCTTACTGAAAAAAAAAATAAAAATAGAAAGCCACAGTTTATCAAAAGTGATGATAAACATGACCAATAAAAGTATATGGTGCACATAGTCATACAAACAAGACAAAACACATTCAGAGTAAAACACATGACTAAAATAAAGCAATGAACATTAACTAAATAAGAGAAAATGCAACACAAAACCCCCTACTGAAAACAGAAATAAGAATACCAAAATTCATACAGGTACCTCTGTGAATGTCCTTTTACTGTTTTTAACAGTAATTTGTATGGTAATTTATAGTTTTTACTTTCAAGAACCATACATTTGACAGTTAATTTACATATAATACTAAACCATGTGTAGTAGAAAAGGTACCTTACGGGTAACCAATTAACAGATTACGGTAACTTTTTTAGTCTTTTTTTTTTTCGGAGAAAATTACAAACATTTTACAGTTTCACTGCCAATCCATCTGTATTCACTTCACACCACACCTTATTTCCTAATACTGTTATTTTTAGGTATATTTATCCTTATTCACACAATATAACAGATAATTGATATGTTCTTTTTGTCTCTTGTGTTTTTGGCGTTTGGTAGACCAAGACTATAGTAATTTGACAGTTAATTTATATAATACTAAACCATGTGTAGTAGAAAAGGTACCTTACGGGTAACCAATTAACAGATTACAGTAACTTTTTTAGTCTTTTTTTTTGTCGGAGAAAATTACAAACATTTTACAGTTTCACTGCCAATCCATCTGTATTCACTTCACACCACACCTTATTTCCTAATACTGTTATTTTTAGGTATATTTATCCTTATTCACACAATATAACAGATAATTGATATGTTCTTTTTGTCTCTTGTGTTTTTGGCGTTTGGTAGACCAAGACTATAGTTTTCACACATTTTACTCCAGTGAATATTTCTTAGCATCAGGTTAAGTTTGAAAGTCAATTTCTCTTTCCATCTAATTTGGCAATGTGGATGCAAGCTCTTTTATGTGAATGTGTGGGACTTCAGATTCATTAGCCTCTATAGGTGAATAACTAGAAGAATAAAAAAGTGCTGTAACAGTAAGAAACTATTGAACATTTCCACTATTATGCACAGGTGAAAAAAAATACAACTATTGAACACACACTGATCCTTTGTGACAACATGCCCCAATGTTATCGGTGTGTGTGTGTATGACATTTATACAGTATAATACTGCATTTATTATAATAAGTTACTATTCATTGAATTAATATAAATTGTCATATTAAAGTGCTAAACTACATGATAAATGTATATTGCAATGTTTAATATGAAAATAAACACAATTTGGTTGTGTTACTTTATCTGATAAAAAAGCACATATAATATAACAACATTACATTTATTTACGTATATTATGCAATGCTCTGTCACGCTGTGCCTACTGCGTCAGAGCGAGGAGACGAAGAAGCAAGGAGACGAAGGAGAATCCAGAATATTTTGCCACACCAAGGAAACCACACATAGGACACGGGGATAGAAAAACATCCAATACTGGACAGCAAACTCAAAACAGGAAACACTTTAAATACACATGATATGATGTGTGTGTGTGTGTGTGTGTGTGTGTGTGAGTATATATATACACTGAACAAAATGATAAACGCAACACTTTTGTTTTTGCCCCCATTTTTCATGAGCTGAACTCAAAGATCTAAGACTTTTTCTATGTACGGCTGGTGGGCTAGACTTCGGAGCGGTCGGCGGGCTTGCCTGAGGAACAGCCAGCAGACCAGACACCGGAGAGCCAGCTTAGTACCGTGGTGTCTGGGAGGTCCACGGGGCGATGGTAATTGGCCCCGTGCCAGAACAGAGAGTTGATGGTGGCGTCATCCAATGCCGTCGCCGCGGCGAGCCTGCAGAACTCCCAGGCATACTGGACGAAGGGGAGATCCCTAAGGGATCCCTAACACAAGACACAGGACTGACATTACTCCCCCCTCCCGGAAGGCGCGTCCACACGCCCCACAACATCCAATAGGGAGGGGGTGGGCACTCTGGAGGCCTGCCGTCCCGTGTCTGTCCTGAGGGGCCTCCAGCGGTACCCGTTCCGGGACCCATGGTGGATCAGGCAGACTAGGAAGCCATGGCGGAGCAGGCAGACTAGGAAGCCATGGCGGATCAGGCAGACTACGAAGCCATGGGGGAGCAGGCAGACTAAGAGGCCATGGCGGAGCTGGCAGTTCAGGAGGCCATGGCGGAGCAGACAGTTCAGGAG
>NW_015628370.1:979459-979645 GCF_001515625.1 Sinocyclocheilus rhinocerous
GGAGCAGACAGTTCAGGAGGCCATGGTGGAGCAGACAGTTCAGGAGGCCATGGCGGAGAGGACAGTTCAGGAGGCCATGGCGGAGTAGGGAGCTCAGGAGACCATGGCGGAGCAGACAGTTCAGGAGGCCATGGCGGAGCAGACAGTTCAGGAGGCCATGGCGGAGTAGACAGTTCAGGAGGCCAT
>NW_015628370.1:979760-980017 GCF_001515625.1 Sinocyclocheilus rhinocerous
GGAGCAGACAGTTCAGGAGGCCATGGCGGAGCAGACAGTTCAGGAGGCCATGGCGGAGTAGACAGTTCAGGAGGCCATAGCGGATCAGAGAGTTCAGGACGCCATGGCGGATCAGACAGCTCGGGGAACCATGGCGGAGCGGCCTCCGTGGCCTTGGCCTCGGCACTTGGCCCGGCCTCTACGGCTGGAGCCCTATAACCCCCCCCAAAAAAAAAAAACTTGGGGAAAATATCCACCCCCGGGGGCCTGACTCAGGT
>NW_015628370.1:980088-988054 GCF_001515625.1 Sinocyclocheilus rhinocerous
TCAGGCAGACTAGGAAGCCATGGCGGAGCAGGCAGACTAGGAAGCCATGGCGGATCAGGCAGACTACGAAGCCATGGGGGAGCAGGCAGACTAGGAGGCCATGGCGGAGCTGGCAGTTCAGGAGGCCATGGCGGAGCAGACAGTTCAGGAGGCCATGGTGGAGCAGACAGTTCAGGAGGCCACGGCGGGCTTGACTGAGGAATGGCTGGTGGGCTAGACTTCGGAGCGGCCGACGGGCTTGCCTGAGGAACAGCCAGCAGACCAGACACCGGAGAGCCAGCTTAGTACCGTGGTGTCGCGTCCGCGGGGCGATGGTAATTGGCCCCGTGCCAGAACAGAGAGTTGATGGTGGTGTCATCCAATACCGTCGCCGCGGCGAGCCTGCAGAACTCCCAAGCATACTGGACGAAGGGGAGATCCCTAAGGGCTAGGGCAATGAAACGTGCCAAGATCTCCATAATCGCGGGGGGGAAAAGGAAGAAAACAAAAAACTTTCAACACGAAAACAAAAACAATGAGAAGGGTTAGGAGTCGCTTACTGTTGTTGGTCCGGTATTCTGTCACGCTGTGCCTACTGCGTCAGAGCAAGGAGACGAAGGAGCGAGGAGATATTTACATTTACATGAGGAGACGAAGGAGAATCCAGAATAATAAAATACTTTATTTAGCCACACCAAGGAAACCACACGTAGGACACGGGGATAGACGAACATTCAATACCGGACAGCAAACTCAAAACAGGAAACACTTTAAATACACATGACATGACGAGGGGATGACGAGAAACACCTGGGAGCAATAACAAACACCTGGGAACAATAGAACACAATCAGGGCAGGAAAAGGAAGACCAAATAAGGGCGTAAACATAACATGGAGCATGTGGGGGAGGAAAACACAAGACACAGGACTGACATGCTCACAGAATAGGGATCAGTGAACACTGGACCCTGTCAGTTGGAAAGTAGCTCATGGAGTCTCTCTTAATGAGATGATTATCTGAATCACGAGTTGTACAGACAGACATACAAAATGCACAAGGACTGGAATGGCAACCACTGATATAAAGTTACTATGCTAAACCTGCCCTTAAACATTATAAGCATGCAAATGCAGCAACATCTTGGCCCACTAACAAGTAATCAAACACTTTTTTTAATGTTTCAGTAATGTGAATCCCTTGGTTATGATGGAGGGGAAACAAACATGGTCAACTGTGACATAAGCATGTGCATTCAAATCTCTCATTGTGATCTGACCGCACTTCCAAAGCATTGTTCTGCTTTTCATAAATGTTCACTGAAAGCAAAAAAAGCCACCTGTGTAAATGTTCAAATACTGAAGTTTGTGTAGGAGGTTGTGATACTGTCATAATGACTTGAAACTGGGTTCCCGTCATGCAACTTTGAAACCAGTCTCATTCATGTACAGGAGAACAGAGTCTTTTTTCATAGGTTTCGTTCATTTGTTTCTTTTTTTTTTTTTCATTTGTTGCAAGTCTCCACAACAAATGTACATGAATAGATGACAGGACAAACATAGAAAAGACAGAGTTTTCAGCCTTTTCTATACTTTTTTTAAAAATATTATAAACAGGTTTATTACATAAAACATGTATGTGGTCCTAGAAAGTATTTGGACTTAAGTCAAACTTCAAAATGTTTGCATGCCATTAGATAATAAAATATCAAACAAATGTTTTTAGTTTTTTTTTTTTTTTCAGAACAAACATCTGCTTTCTAAGCTATTATGTATATATATATATATATATATATATATATATATATACATACATTGTTTGTCATGTTTACATTGCTGTGACGAAGTGTCAAAAAAAATAGCATCCCAGTATGTCGCATAACTGCTTTGAAAAAAAAATAAAAACTGATTTTAAAATTTTTACTAATTTAATATTGTTCTTGACCACCTTTGTCAAAGATTTTTGGTTCATTTCCAGTTTCATAATCTTGGGCTTTCTTTTTCCGTCTATGTGCATTGTAATAAAATTGATTGCACTGAATGACGTGTCAGTCCAGCTCATTCTTATTCTTAGATCATAAACTGTGTAATCTGTATCTTAACAATATCCATATCCAAACACTATAAGTATAAAGAGAGTATAGTCACACTATAAGTTGTGCAAGCAAACTAAACATAAATCATGTGACATCTTCCTTGTTTGATTCCTGGACAAGGAAGGCCAGAGTAAATGAAAGTGTCTGATCAGGACACATGAGTGTGCAATGAGAGTGAAGGTTCTGGACTTTGTTTGCTTTTCCACAAACAAGGTGCTGAAGCTCAAACAAGACGAGAGTAAAAAAAATAAATAATTGAATTTAAATTAGATTGAATGTGAAAACATGTTCTCAAAATAACGAGTAAACAAAAGCAGCAAACTCAAATGAGTAATAATAAATTTAGTACAAAACACTGTCATGAATATTCATATATCACATGTAAGACAAGTTCAAAGACAGCAGAACTGATGAGCAGGTAAAAACAGCTCTGCCCTGCAGGCCAACCCATGCACACCTGTGGAGAAAACTCAATCTACAGTGTGTCTGGAGAAAGCTGTCATCTGAAGAACCTTATACTTAATGTATTCATTCTGGATGGATGGATGGATGGATGGGTGGATGGGTGGAAAAACTTGTCAGTAGACAGTTGCTGGGGTGTTTTAGTGTCATAGATGGTTGCTAGTGTAACTGTGTGTTGTCTTTTTTCAAGTGGAATAAATAGACGGACATCAACTGACGGATCAACTCTTAATTTAATCTTAAAGATAAAACAGCCTTACAGTGTGTGTTTTTCGCCATTTTACATTTCTCTCCCATACAGACACAGTGCAGAAAAGCCGGAGAAGAGAACAGTAGCAATAAAATTAAATATTAACAACACGAATGACAAAAAAAAATAAAAAAATAAAAAAAATAAAAAAAATACCTGACATGATAAAAAAAAGTATCTTACAATGTGTGGTTTCACCCTTTTACATTTCTATAAAGTAAATGTTATATGCAATGCAATTAGCATGTGCTTCAAGTTCAAGGATGACACAGAAAGCCAATCATAATATTAATCAAAGTGAAAGCATGAAAATAATAAAACTTATATGGAAAATAGTGTTAGAAATATGATTTAAAAGAAAAACTATGTATAAAGATGAGTTTTAAAGCAAAGATGAAATTAGATTAATCAGAGCTTAATAGAAACCTACCTCTGTGCAGATAGGGAAGAGGAGGTGCAAAGACAGGAAATTAAGATTAAAGTCGGCATGAAACGGAAGTTGCGATAGTCTTTTCTTCCCTATTGTGACATATATATCTAAGTGAAACGGCTTCTGGAATGTAGGGCAGGATTTCACCCTTCACCAGGAGTTTGATTGACAGGCGATCTGACCAATCATAATGCCGAATCCGCCATTTTGTCTGACAAACAACTCAAACAGGAGAGTTTGATTAACGTCAGTGGAATATGGTGTATTGACGTCTTTCCACAATTGAAACAACATAACTCTAATGTTCATTCACGGTTATTTCATGCTATAACTAGTAGTAAAGAGGAAGAGATGATCAGTTCACTGCTGCTTGAACTGAGGCTGACGTTAATCTATTAACTTTCCTGTCTGGTTTGTTTGTCGGACAAAATGGGGGATTCAGCATTAAGATTGGTCAGATCGCCTGTCAATCAGATTCCCGGCAAATGGTGCTACAAGCCTGGTCATTGGACAGTCAGTGTAGTCCAACCCCTTTTCCAAGTCTGACGTCATCAAAGACTATAGAATACCCAAGACGTGTCACTCGTATAGTTTTGAATGGGGGAAAAATGCAACACTTAATATGGCCACTCTATTGAACGAAGCCCCGCCTTCTGAGTAAATGAGCCAATTGTTAATCGGAAAGTCAGTGCGTCACTGCAGCTGCCGTTAGAAGTCCCGGTTGCTATAGAAACAGTCAGCATCCTGGAGACGTGCGCTTAGGGCTGCGCATGCGCACTGGTTGGTCTAGCCTGAAAAATACGCTTTTTTGACGCTATTTGAGCAAAAGAAACAACATTTATGAGACAGTTGTTGTCAGATTTCATTGGTGATTTCAAATCTGAAATTTAGTCATAAGCTTGGCAAACAGTTTTGGAGAATTTGTTGTTTCCCCATTCAAAGAGATAGGAGCTGCACTTGCATGCCAGAGAGGCGTTTCAAAGATGGCCGCCAAGGGACTTTGACGTCATGAAGAGAAGAGATGTCGTTGAGAGGGGGAGGGAAGGCTAAAGTTTTTGATTAAAGAATACAAGTGCAAATTATTTTTTTTTAATATGATATGATATGCATGCATACATACATGATATGCATGGATAAATCATTTATAATAAATACTTCAACACTGTGTAAAAATTTTGAATTTTCATTTTTGATTTCTTGGTGACTTTAACAATGCAGTCAGAAAATGAAAGGGGAAGATGCACTCATGTACAGACACATCAGGTATACTTTTGAACATTTTTGTGTAATTCTACATATGAAATATCTATAATACGTTCCATACCAGTTACACTAGGTCATGGCTTGGTAGTTGCTATGATTTCAACACACTGCCCCAAATCAATATACCTCTCAATTATGAAACTGTTCTTATTTGGATAAAAACCCTTCAGTGTTAGAGTGTTATTTCCATTTCAGATGCTAACCTTGAACAAATGGGTGAGGCTCTCTTTGGAATGGAAAAAAGCTTGCCAAAGATTTACATGCTTATGTGAACACCTGGATTGCTTTTTCTTGTTTCCTTGCTTTGAGTACATCTGCTCCTAAAAGTTACAAGTTGACTCAAAGTGAGTTTATTTGGCAGACTGTAACCAATGCTACCTAAGCCAAAGCTTACACCTGGATTTACAATGATATTAGAGGACACATGTCCTTGGAAATTTAAGTCATATCTCAACAAGCACCTGAAAAAGTTTTTATAAAACTAGACGGCCTGAAGAAAATATCAGCAGTGCTTGCCTGCATAAAACTTGCCACTATGAAGTTTGCCAGTTTCATAAACACAGCCATCGTTGACTGTGTCTTAAAGGGACAGTTCACCATAAAAGGAAATTTTGCTGTTAATTTTCTCACCCTCAGGCCATCCAAGATGTAGGTGACTTTTTTTCTTCAGTAAACAGTAAAGAAGTTTTTAGCTGAAACCGCAGCTCATCTGTCTTCAGGCTGAGTCAGAACTGTTTCCTCAGTTCAGTGACTGATGAAGGAACTGGAGCACTGAATGAGTTCATTCATCAAAGGATCAGATACGCCAGTATTTTGGCTCATTTCGAGTCAGAGTGATTATAAATCACATCTGAAAGTGAGTTTCGACTGAGTAACTTGTCGATCTGTGCTGCTCGAGCCGCAAACTGTTTCAGATGGTTCAGTGGTTTGGTGACTTGGTTCAACTAGTTCACTAAAAAGAACAGGTTAAAAAAAATTATTCATTTGCAAACTGGACATCACTCTGGACCGTTTGCCTGATGCCCTGGATTACAGGTAATAATGTTCAGTTTTTTGCACAGACCGATCGTTTCGCGTCTTTACACATCAATGTATCGTCACGAGCCGCAGGGTTTAATTTGGTTTTACCGCAGCTCATCTGTCTTCAGGCTGAGTCAGAACTGTTTCCTCAGTTCAGTGACTGATGAAGGAACTGGAGCACTGAATGAGTTCATTCATCAAAGGATCAGATACGCCAGTATTTTGGCTCATTTCGAGTCAGAGTGATTATCAATCACATCTGAAAGTGAGTTTCGACTGAGTAACTTGTAGATCTGTGCTGCTCGAGCCGCAAACTGTTTCAGATGGTGCAGTGGTTTGGTGACTTGGTTCAACTAGTTCACTAAAAAGAACAGGTTAAAAAAAATTATTCATTTGCAAACTGGACATCACTCTGGACCGTTTGCCTGATGCCCTGGATTACAGGTAATAATGTTCAGTTTTTTGCACAGACCGATCGTTTCGCTTCGTAAGACCTCAATATCTCATCAAGAGCCACTGGTATTCATTTTGTGTTCCTTGATATGCTTTTTTATTCTCAAATACAGACAGCCACTGACTTGCATTTTATGAATCACCAAGGATCACGGTGTCAGCTAAAAATCTTCTTTGCTGTTTACTGAAGTAAAAAAGTCACCTACATCTTGGATGTCCTGAGGGTGAGTAAATTAACAGCAACTTTCATTTTTGGGTGAACTATCTCTTTAAGAACTGAACCAACTAGCAGTGAGCCAAGTAGCAGTGATGCTTGCCTTAACAAACACACAACTGCATGCTGCCTACAGCACAATTACCAAAACGTTATAATGAAGATGTATGGTGTTTCTTTAAGATGTTATAAATACAGAAAATAAACTATAAAGCTTTTATACTAGAGATAGAAAAACCTCCACTTGCGTCCAAAACAGAAGCAGATCCTGTTAAACTGTATTGAGAGTTTTAAGGGGAAGTTGCTGTGGGCTACACCTTCAGATCAGGCCCCTTTTCCTCTGCTGGACCGTTAACCGCAGCACGGACCCCTGCCTGACACCCTTCGAGAGAACAAAGGTCTGCTGCACCCTTATATATGCTATGCTAGAAATTGAGCACAGATGTCAAACAGTTTGTGAGAAGCCCAAAATCCTCTTTTATGGTCACATAAATTCATCACGACCCATGTGTTTGAAGTAATGGCGAGAAGTATGTGCGTTATATTGCCGACATACGCCTGCACTTTGAAGTTGATCTGGGATGATCTTTAAAAGCATATCTGATGACATCAGTGACTTTGCTGATTTATGCAGCAAGAGTTTGTGATTCTCCACAGAATGAAGACTCTAGTCCGAACTGATGTGAGATTAGTCTACTGTTTGGAGCTGGTTAGTGGCGTTCACTAGGGCAAGCATCACTATTAAGATTCCTCATACTTAGGGTCAAGGATTTCAACAAACCCCTAAACCTAAGTGAACTAAAGTATGAGCGTAAGCAACAACTTGTAAAAAAGAAAAAAGTAGTGCACTTAAATGTAGTTAATGTGCACTTGTAGTGTACTTCTAATTTTAAAAGTATATTTCTTAAAAATGAACTGTACTTGCAGATAATATTAATATAATAAAATTACAGCTAAATGTACTTAAAGTGCACTTTCATGACGATTTCTAAACACACTTAGGTACATTTTATTCTTTAAATTACTTAATGTTTTATGCTTTAATAATGTGTTTTAATATGTTGTTTAATAATCTTTTGTGATGCTTTAAGGAAGTAAACTTATTTTGATGTGTTGACAAACATAATAAAGCACATGTAAAGTACTAGATTATAATTTTAACTGTGGTGTTATTCAAAATTACATTTAAAGTTAATATATTTTAGATGTAGTACATTGCAGCTTCATCGTTACAAATGTGTAATTGCAAATATATTTGAATACATGGAATACAAGTTTCAATAGAAATTACATTGGAGTATATTTTAGTTTATCATAAATGCTTGTCAATACATTCAGACAATAAAAGTAATTATGAAATTGCATATGAAGATGTACTTAAGTCCTATTTAAGTGAGTCAAAAATAGCTCTATAGTTCAGCTGACTGCATTTATTATAAATTTAATCTAAATTTGCATTTAATTGTAATTAATTTGCAACTAAGTGTCAAAAAACATTGTTCATTTAAAGTATATTATTTCTGTAATAAGTATACTCTTTTTAAAAGTATGCTAAAGTGTATTTCTTTTTTCACAAGGGCTTAGTAGCAACCCAGAATAATTTGTAACTTGTTAGCAACATGCTAAAACAATAATGCAGAAATTGTAAAAATGTAGTTGCATAGAAATATTCAGATATAATTTTAAAGGATACTATATATATATATATATATATATACATGAATAATTTGAGCAACATGCTAAAACAATAATGCAGAAATTGTAAAAATGTAGTTGCATAGAAATATTCAAAATATTCAG
>NW_015628370.1:989395-991654 GCF_001515625.1 Sinocyclocheilus rhinocerous
TTTTTTTTTGGGGGGGGATGCCCCCGGTAACAATGATGAGCCTATAACTTAAATAACAACATAAAATACAGGTTGAAATCTTAGGTTAGACAGTGTAATGCCTCTTGGCAGTGAGTTTTGTAATTACAATATAAGCACGGGCATAAATCTCATTAATGTGCTGAAATTGAAATGGAGACTGTGGTTTGTCGAGGGTGGTCTCGCCCCTGCAGGGGGACACTTTCACATTAAAGGCCTGTAATCTCTGCTACACGGCTTTGAGTTCCTCATTCATCATCTCTACCTGCCAACACACATCAAAACGCCATGAGGACGGCAACAACATGCTTTTATTCCTAAATCATAGCAGGGCTTTGGAGATTATTACTTTCATCTATCAGAGCAATGCCGCAATGGCTTGGTTAATGTTGCATGCAGGACTTGTGTTGGGCTTTGTGATAAATAGAACAACCCAGAATGTTTATATTACATAATTTGACATTTGTTCCTATTAATTAATATGTACTGTATAAAACTCTGTACATAAAGTTTTGTACAGACTCTTTTCATTAATATCAGAACATTACTCCAAAAGAACAAGTCAAATAATGATTTTTATAATATGTTTATGGTGCGTCTTCTTCTTTTGTGGCAGCTTGATTGATAGATTACTATATACTTTCAATCTATGGTAACCATTTCCAGAGCAAAATGACTGAAGAGACGTGAAAGTAGTGATGGTATGTTGCCATGGACAGCAGTGAAATATCAATGGTTCAACTGACTAATCTTAATCATGTATTCCAGAAATCCACAGATTTGCAGCTCAAGATCCGTTATTAACCCTCGTGTTGGATTTAGTTTTTTTTCCTGAAAATGCTATTTAATTTTATTCATTTGACTAAAACTTACTGATTTTGCCCACACAGGATAGAACAACTTTCAAAAAAAAAAAGTATAATTTTTGTACTTTTCTGGGAGTTTTCCCCCCACCTTGTTACGTTTGTGGTGTTTTCAGTCAAAAAAATGACCAGCCTACAAAAAATGTCTTATAAATGTCTTGTTATGCTATATTATTACCAAATATTGGATTCATTCGGGGGGGGGGTTTTCTTCTTTTTTTTCTACATTAGCACAGACAGGGTTTGGATTTGGATACTCGTTTAGATATTATCAATGACTACTTCTTGTCTTTATCTGTTTTTGTTTAGTTGTTTTGCTGTTGTTGTTTGAAACGTTGATTTAAAGTGTCAGTTTTTTCTTTATTATTTCAGTCAAACATATAAAAAACTTTGTTACCCCAAACTGCATATAAACCTTTATGCATTATACCATTATACCTTTATACCATTACCTTGCCAAAGCACTGACAGAACCCATTGATCTAACGCAGGGGTGTGAAGTAACGTTACAGTAATTAAGTAGTTTTTATCAGTAATTGTACTTTTTTGAGTAGTTTAAAAATTGTGTACCTTTACTTTTACTTGAGTACATTTTAAGTTATGTATCGGTAATTTTACTCCGCTATTTTCCCCCGTTTGTGGTCGTTACATGCTTATTTTAATTTTATTTTTATCCATCAACGTGATTGGATAGAAAGTAATAGGTCTCGTGACTTTCGTCAAATCAAATTTTGCATAGAAAACTTTAACCGCCAACTGTTTATCATGGCTGCTGGAAGTGCATTATTCAAGCATCAATTCAGTCGCATCTTCCTCTAACTTAATATGTTAAGGTAAATTTCGGATTTCTGCTTACTAAATGATTTGTATATATGCTTGCCTATCTACACGGCCTGAAATTTGGTGTGAGGTTGTGGGTATTGCATATAGTGTTAACTCCCGCAATTCCCACTCACTTATGAGACGCGCGATCTGCCTCGTCTCTCTCTCGCGTGCGTTCTGCAGCAGTCACTTGGATAAGTCGTCGTTGTTGCTTGTTGAACTTGTTGACTTTTGATGAGTTTGAGCGCGTGATGCGCGCTGTGAAAAAGTGTGTTGGAAACACAAATTGAGGACCAATCTGCACCTTATTGATGCCCTGTGGCGTTAATATATGGGATTACAATTCTGCCACAATTCTACGTGCGAAAGATCATATTTTGAGAGCGCAAAAGTGCGTTTTGCACGCGCGCGAACTGAGTTTTGTGGAGAAAATGTTTGTCTCGCAAAGAAGAAAGTATTTCGAGCACATGAAAATCAATTTTGCATTTAAAATACGTTTTTGGATGTGTGCAGACCTTCTCTTTTGCGCGTGCAACGTTTCACTAGCTTGCTCACC
>NW_015628370.1:991693-992130 GCF_001515625.1 Sinocyclocheilus rhinocerous
ACCTCGACAGCAGAAGAGGAAAAATACAGTGCATGCATAATTATTATGCAAGTTGATATTCTGATTATATTTTTTTCCATGCGAGCGCGTGCAAAATGCACTTTTGTGCGCTCAAAATATGATCTTTCGCGCGCAGAATTGTGGCAGAGATATAAGCCTATATTAATATAGGCTACTGCATCTGTGCCAGCGCGTGATGTAGGCTAATTAAACTGCAGCTCGTTAATAAACGTTTTTTAAATTTACATTTTTTTTAATCCATTTTAGACAATGGATTAAAAGCAAGTTTATTCATTTAGCAAGTGCACTCGCGCATAAACAATTTTCAAGTTCAAAACTTTTTGTTCCATTCAGTTGTGGATGCTGCTGATTCACCGAGACCGCCGCGGCTCAGCAAAGAGACATGCGTGTATGTGTGTGTGTGTGTGTGTGTGTGT
>NW_015628370.1:993311-998801 GCF_001515625.1 Sinocyclocheilus rhinocerous
GTGCGACAACAGCATGCTGTCTCAGTGGCCTGACACATGATTTTAAATCTTTTTTTTCAAACTTTATGATTTAAATGGGGATGATTGTACTGAGAATAACTTTTATCTTTTCTTCAACTGAATACTGTTTCTGTGCTGTTTTTATGTATTTTAAAGAGTTGGCAGTCAACATTAAAACTGCTGGATGATAGATATTCTTCATTCTTTATGACAAACAAGATAATGTGAATTACAGAATGTACAACGTTTTTAAAATGTATAAATTGCGGTGTACAGCGTTTATTATGAGGGGGTAGAATCCACAGCTCAGTACTCACTACTCAATACTCATGAGTACTTTTAAATAGGCTACTCTTTTACTCTTACTCAAGTCGTTTTTTGAACAAGTACTTTTACTCTACTCACACTAAATTTTTTGGAAGGTAATGGTACTTTTACTTGAGTATATTTTTTCAGTACTGTTTCAGTACTGTTTTCAGTTTACTGATCTAACGGTGTAGTTGAGCGCTCCAAATGCAAACTTTGCATGCAACAATTCGGCAGCAATTGACAGCACTCTGATCCAGTGGAATACAGGCATCGTCAGATTGACAGTACTCTAGCCCAATGATGTTGGGGGATCCAGTGGGAGCGGCAATCATATTTCAGGTTGGCCATGCCACTCTTTATCACAACCCTGCTAAAATATAGTGCCAGTACGTGTGCTCATTGGCGCCCCCTCCTGCTTAGTCTTGCGTAGACAAACCTTCAGACTGACGGCAGAAGGTCTGGGAACCTTTGCCGCTTTGAATGGCCAAGGACCACCCAAGAGGCCATATGACTGACAGGTAAAGCAACCAGTCACGTTTCGTTTTGTGCCACGTCATATTTAGGGGCGTGTAAATGTCCCACAATAACATGTGTCAAACTCTTGGATGTATTTTAACGAGTCTATGCTGTGAACTTTACATATTTCACATACTTTTGAAAATCCAGCGCTTAGTTGATCCTGATAAGCGCTCATTATCACAGTTGTAAACACGAAGGCTTTCTTCTAACATGACGGGGTTTGGCGTAACAGCATCTTTGTTTCCAGGTGGAACGTTAAAGAATGCGACACACACGTCTCCCGGAAATCCTGTATAATTCAACCAATCCAATGACGACTTCGAAACTCCTGAAGTGTTTCCAATTTTGTGAGTCATATGCATCAGACGTTCAGCCACCAGTCCATGGACGTGACGTCTGAGACTACCTCCTGCTGGTCACGCTCTAGGCGACTGCCTAGTTTGCCTATGCCTAGAAACGGGCCTGAGCACAGGTTTTGCATTTCTTTTTGGAACTGATTGTTCGTATGCTTCATTGATCTGATCTCATGCACGTCAGTTTTTTGAGTGAATATTGCCAAAATTATCCACTAAATCACTGAGGTGGATAAGGCCTACAATCAATCAGTTCCAAAAAGAAATAGAAAACCTGTGCAAAATTGAAATAAAACAAATTGACAAAAAGATTGAATCCAAGCTTTGGTGATGATATAGCATAACAAGAAAATTCAAGCAATTTTTAAAAGGCCGGTCATTTGAACAGGAACACCAAATTAGGTAGAAGGATTTTCAGCACAGCACAAAAGATGAAAATTACTCAAGAAAACAGCACAACACTATAGGCAATCAGTTTACATTATTCACACAACTAATATAAATAAATATTTTACTAAATGGCAATCTATGTATATGAAATATGTCTTTACTGTGTTTTGGAATAAGCAGATAAACCTGAAAATTAAAACTGAAAGTGCTAACAGCATTAAAGACTTGGTAAATGTTTACACAATTATACAAGATGAAGCTCAATCATGCGATCTTTAATTGAACACAAACACTATGTTAGTGAAAAAGACACCAAGGCTTCTGTTTCAGCATTAGGAACCGTATTGAGCAACAAACAAAAATGTATTGAGCCAGAAATTAATATCTAAATCATAACACATTGTTACATTTCTGCCAAATAAATGTTTTTTGTTTTAATATTCTATTGCGTGATCAGACTCTGGAAACAATTACTAACAGTTCCCTGATGGATGAAAAGTGATGTTTTGACCAGTGGTAAACCACATTCTTACCACCACCATAACTTGCCACAGATATAACGATCTTGCTCGCAAAGCTGATTCAGAGGTTTTCCATGCAGATTTCCTGGCGACCCCCCTCTCTGGGCTTCCCTCGGGGCACGGGGACCTTCTCTGGAGCTTGTGGGAGAGAAGGAGCTTTATGTGTCTCATGGTGAGTCATTTGAGTGTAAAACCTTCCACTGCTGGAGACCACAGTCTGCTGACAGCTCACTTTTCAGTCTGTAATGAACCCACTTTCTCCACACAAGTAGAACAATTTTGACCGTAAGCTTAAAGGAAAAGTTCACCCAAAAATGAAGACTGTCACCAGTTACTCAATCTCATGTTATTCCAAACCTGTGTTACTTTTTTTCCATCTGAAAGTAATACAGAAAAGTTCTGAAGAATGTTCACTGCTCTTTTCCAAACAGTGAAAACAGACAGTGACCAGTTGTCGACCTTCAAAAAGGTACTATAAAAATACCACACAAAAATGTTTGTACTACTTAATATTTCCTGAATCCTATAATAGTTCTTTGTGAATTTGTATTTGTGAATTTAACCCTCCTAATGTGTTAAAACTTTGTTCACTGACACCTTTCCTGTCCCCATGTAGAGTGTGGTGCAGAGGCACTTCCTTCAGTCTGACGCTTATTAATTTCAATTTTGGTGTGAAAAGGCTTTTACAGTTGCCAAAAACAAAAAAAAACAAATAAGCAAGCCCAGCCCAGATGAAAAGAAGTAACGCAAAGGTAACATAATGCATTACTTTCCATAAAAAGTAACTAAGTAATGCAATTGGTTACTTTTTTATGGAGTAACGCAATATTGTAATGAGAAAATTCAAGCAATTTTTAAAAGGCCGGTCATTTGAACAGGAACACCAAATTAGGTAGAAGGATTTTCAGCACAGCACAAAAGATGAAAATTACTCAAGAAAACAGCACAACACTATAGGCAATCAGTTTACATTATTCACACAACTAATATAAATAAATATTTTACTAAATGGCAATCTATGTATATGAAATATGTCTTTACTGTGTTTTGGAATAAGCAGATAAACCTGAAAATTAAAACTGAAAGTGCTAACAGCATTAAAGACTTGGTAAATGTTTACACAATTATACAAGATGAAGCTCAATCATGCGATCTTTAATTGAACACAAACACTATGTTAGTGAAAAAGACACCAAGGCTTCTGTTTCAGCATTAGGAACCGTATTGAGCAACAAACAAAAATGTATTGAGCCAGAAATTAATATCTAAATCATAACACATTGTTACATTTCTGCCAAATAAATGTTTTTTGTTTTAATATTCTATTGCGTGATCAGACTCTGGAAACAATTACTAACAGTTCCCTGATGGATGAAAAGTGATGTTTTGACCAGCGGTAAACCACATTCTTACCACCACCATTAACTTGCCACAGATATAACAACCTTGCTCGCAAAGCTGATTCAGAGGTTTTCCATGCAGATTTGCTGGCGACCCCCTTCTCTGGGCTTCCCTCGGGGCACGGGGACCTTCTCTGGAGCTTGTGGGAGAGAAGGAGCTTTATGTGTCTCATGGTGAGTCATTTGAGTGTAAAACCTTCCACTGCTGGAGACCACAGTCTGCTGACAGCTCACTTTTCAGTCTGTAATGAACCCACTTTCTCCACACAAGTTGAACAATTTTGACCGTAAGCTTAAAGGAAAAGTTCACCCAAAAATGAAGACTGTCACCAGTTACTCAATCTCATGTTATTCCAAACCTGTGTTACTTTTTTTCCATCTGAAAGTAATACAGAAAAGTTCTGAAGAATGTTCACTGCTCTTTTCCAAACAGTGAAAACAGACAGTGACCAGTTGTCGACCTTCAAAAAGGTACTATAAAAATACCACACAAAAATGTTTGTACTACTTAATATTTCCTGAATCCTATAATAGTTCTTTGTGAATTTGTATTTGTGAATTTAACCCTCCTAATGTGTTAAAACTTTGTTCACTGACACCTTTCCTGTCCCCATGTAGAGTGTGGTGCAGAGGCACTTCCTTCAGTCTGACACTTATTAATTTCAATTTTGGTGTGAAAAGGCTTTTACAGTTGCCAAAAACAAAAAAAAACAAATAAGCAAGCCCAGCCCAGATGAAAAGAAGTAACGCAAAGGTAACATAATGCATTACTTTCCATAAAAAGTAACTAAGTAATGCAATTGGTTACTTTTTTATGGAGTAACGCAATATTGTAATGTATTACCTTTAAAAGTTACTTTCCCCAACACTGGTTGCAGGTCAATTTGACCCACAGTGGTTTCCATGCAATTTTTGCCATGAAAAACAATAAAGATTCAAGTAAAAGCAGAAAACCTCCATTGTAGCTTGGCAGTATTTTTGTTGTTATTTCTATTGTGTTAGGGGTCCATTTGACCCACATATTTTTATGTTCAAAATTATTTTAATTATTATAATATTATTTAGTCTGCCTTTTTGTTATGTCTGTTTCTCAAACCCTTGTGAGGGTAAAATGGGTTTCTGACACTTTATTTTTTCAGTGCTACAACAGTCTACTAATAATTGAGATCCAAAAAAAAATTAACATTAAAAAACGATCTTTGACTAATTTTTTGACTGTAAAGTAATAGTAAATTTCCTTGGATGATTCAGAAGACGAGTCTTCAAATTTATCTACACCCATACAAACCTATCAAAATTTTATTCAGATCAAGCTCAATCGGATCGATTGAGATGTTTATTTGAAAGCTTTTCAGTTTGATTAAGTATCAATCTTAAGTATAAATTATTTGGTTGAATGTAAACATAGCTACTGTCCTCTTTTTACATGTGTCCCCAACTTTCGCTCATGCTAGCACATGGTTTTAGCCAGGGCTGTCGCTAGTAGGGGTGAAAGGTGGTGACAATTATAGGGGCCCCCACTGCCCAAGGGACCCACTAAATCCAGAAGTTATGCTATATATCCCCCTACTCTTATATGAATCATTTTAGTATATATATATATTAAAAGGTCAGATTGTGTGCCAGAGAGTTTAATGAAAACCTCAAAAACATGCAATTTAGTTAAAATGCTTTCCAAATACCTCCTCTCTCCCCTCCATAAAAATGGTTTAAGCCCCGTTCACACCAAGAACGATAACTATAAAGATAACTATAAAGATAACGATATTAGCGTCCACACCAGCGAACGATATCGTATGTTTATTCTAAGCGCACATGCGTCTGCCGCTTTAAATTCTTGAGCTCGTTACAGCAGGATGGATTCTGATTGGCTGTCAGTGTTTTATCGTTCATCAGCTGGAAAAAAAATCGTTTTGAAAGTGATCCAACGATATCGGTCCTCTGTATCGTTATCATTATAGTTGTGGTGTGAACTATGCTATTCTTTAATACTGAGAA